>NC_091131.1:10932299-11532299 GCF_040183065.1 Periplaneta americana | reverse complement strand
TAATTAATTAATTAATTAGTTCAGTTAATATTTAAAATATATAAATTAATTAAATAAATACATAACACAGCAAAGAAGGGCAGCACTGCTACTTACAGACCTGTTACTAAATCTACGTATTACTCTGTGAAAAGATTTATTAAATCTACATACTTAGACTTCAACAAACAAAATTTGATAAAACAATCTCAAGCGAAAAAATGGAACTCTCTGCATCATAATCCACAGTTAATTCCCGACTTACCGTGAAAATCATCTGTAGCTGCATTTAGATTGGCAACAGGCCATGATTGTTTGGCTAAACACCTGTATAGAATTGGAATATATCAGACCCCTAACTGTCCATTGTGCAACTCAAATCAGGAAATGGATTCGGAACACCTCAAAATCTGTGCTTCAGTGGCTGGTCATGATAATATCTTTGAAAAATATTGGAGCGCAAGGGGTCAAATGACTTTATTGTCAAATGCCTGGCATTAGAAAACAATAACATTAGTTAAATAAATACAAAAATAAATAAACAAATAAATAATTTTACGGAATATTTACAGTATTTACATATTTATTACTTCTTTAACAAATTATTCACTTAAGTTAAAAAGTGTCCTTGTCAGTGTTTAAACCTCAGCTTTAAACAGTATCTGCAATTAAACATCGTCTTTGCAACATGGCAGCCATACTTTGACGTTGTTTAACATTAAACTGTCCAAATATTATTTCTGCAATCGACCCTATGTTTCCCATTTTGTTGACTTCCCCGTGTTATTCTATGAAAAAGTATCTTTCATACAAACTCTTCACTGTGAACTGACAAACATAATTCTAAACTAGAACAAAACAGTGTTCCAGTGCATTGCAGTTGAAAACAGTCCGAATACAACAAAGCTAAAAGACAAAAAAATTAATACAAAGAACTCTTTAAACTGTTAATCAATCAACAGCAAGTATCTAAAAGAAATACGATGGAAGCTGGAGGAGACAACCATACCTTGTAAAATCGATTTTCCTAGTAATCGGTGCTCGTGGCGGTGCAGCAAAATTGAACCAAACTGTGCGCAACTCGATGACGCAGGAGGAAGTGTTTCCATGTGCATCGTCAGTTGTTTGGTTCACGATGGTGCCAGCACCAGGGGCTGGAGTGCTGGCGTTGGTTGTGCCGCCAACCCCAGACCCAGGCTCAGCACTGCCCTCAGTGGGACCCGGCCCCGCCCCTGTGCCTTCAGAAGCTGCTTTTGTTGCTTTTGTAGTGGCGGACGTGGATGTAACACTGTCGCCCTGGCTCGCTCCTGTGGTTTAAGAAAAGGATCAATATACACAATTAAAAATAAACAGCAACTAATTTATATTCCTTAAATGTATAATGTTCAGGATAATAAGTCACAGTCGTAATATTAAACATAACCACCATATTGCGGCAACTCTAAATTTAACAGAAGAAATACTGAAATCAGAAGTAAACACTGAAATAATGAAACAATTGTCTTCAGAGACAATTAATATTAGGTATCCTCCACAAAACTGGCTTCATTTATACACCGACGGATGCTTGATCTCCAGAGAACAAGGTGCCGGTGCAGGTGTTACGTGCTGTCTCTTCTCACTTTATAGATCTCTTGGGTATGGAACAACAAGTTTTGATGGTGAAATCATTGCATTAAGTGAAAGTCTCAGGAATCTTCTATGCCACATCAATAAATTTAGGAATGCAGTTATACTGTCAGACTCCAAAGCAGCTATTCTATCAATAGTCTCTAAACACACACCTTCATCTCAAACAGCAGAAATAACTAAAATGCTCTCTCAATTAATATCACTCAATAAAAGAATTGTATTCCAATGGATACCATCCCATTGTGGAATCCTGGGAAACGAGAATGCGGATGCTTTAGCAAAGAAGGGCAGCACTGCTACTTACAGACCTGTTACTAAATCTACGTATTACTCTGTGAAAAGATTTATTAAATCTACATACTTAGACTTCGAGTAGCGGGTCTTTCCCGGGGGTAAAAGGCGGCCAGAGCGTAGTGCCGACCACACCACCTCATTCTAGTGCCAAGGTCATGGAAAGCATGGGGCTCTACCTCCATGCCACCCAAGTGCCTTCATGGCATGTTACGGGGATACCTTTACCTTTTTTTTACCTTTACATACTTAGACTTCAACAAATAAAATTTGATACGACAATCTCAAGGGAAAAAATGGAACTCTCTGCATCATAATCCACAGTTGATTCCCGATTTACCACGCAAATCGTCTGTAGCTGCATTTAGATTGGCAACAGGCCATGACTGTTTGGCCAAGCATCTGCATAGAATTGGAATATATCAGTCCCCTAACTGCCCATTGTGCAATTCAAATCAAGGAATGGATTCGGAACACCTCAAAATCTATGCTTCAGTGACTAACCATGACAATATCTTTGAAAAATATTGGAGTGCAAGAGGTCAAATGGCTTTATTGTCAAATGCCTGGCATTAGAAAACAACAACAACATCATATTGTGGCAACTGTGCTGAAAGATTCTAGTTGCCTCGGGAGTGCACGCGCGTATCCAGCGAGACACGGGGTGAGAGGGAGGCGCGGGGACGGGAGCTCGAGCTTCGGTGGACACTGAGGCGCAGCGTGGAGCAAGGGAGAGAGCTACGGGCCCGACGCGGAGTGGAGGGGACTGACGTAAGGAAACGTCTGGAGGCCGAGTGTTGTGAAGCCCCAGAAAGTTCGCGAGGCAGAACAATCGAGAACGTGTGATTTAATAAATAAAAGTGCGAGCACCCTTCGGCATAAGTCAGTTAGTCAGTAGCGAGAGAGAGAGAGAGAGAGAGAGAGCCAGCCTTGGGCAGCACGCGAGTTGGACCTGAGTTCGAGTTAGTCTTTGGAAGTCAGTCAGTCTACACGTGAGTCTTCGAGCGAGCAAGGAAGCCAACCTTCGAGACCGGGGTTCGATGTGAGGAAGACCGCAACTGTAACAGCGACCCGGCGAGGATCTGAGTTCGACGTGCAGTGAACTTCAGTGGGTCCGTAACTGTGGCAGCGTCCAGGAGAGGATCTGGGTTCGAAGTGCAGTGAACTGTAACTGGAAGTCTTGGGTTCGAAGTGCAGTGAACTGTATCTGGAAAGCTTGGGGTTCAATGTACCGTGAACTTGAGTGAGTGAGCTAGGAGAACTAGCCAAGACGAACGAACTGTGAACTGACAGTTTTGTTTTGTACATAGTGCTTTGTGAACATTAGTTGAAATTAGGAATACATTGTTGTTCTTCTCAATAATACACGTGACTTCTTAGAATGTAGGCTTTCACGGCCGGCGTTGATAGGATGCGTGCTTTCCAGGCTAGAGGACCGTGGTCTGTCGGTGTTGACCTTGAGTCCTTCCTCCTTATGGTTAAACAACTTTAACAAAGCTTGGTATCCGGCCCTCAGAAGCACACACATCAAACCCTTTCTCCGACAAATAGACAATATAACAAACAATCAGAACACCGAAGCCACTGGTGCGGACCGCGGCGACGACAAGTAACAACAGTCCCACATCTTAAATATCGACGCGCTGCCAGTCTCAATGCCAGTTCCTGATACACACAGCAGATCTCTCTGCACACGTGTACCATGCCACTGAAGATGTCCACTGGAGTAGTGGACGAAATGATTGATTGTAACACTGACAGACCACGGCCCTCTAGCCCGGAAAATAAGCATCCTATACATGTGAATTGTCATTGTCGTTCGGTGGAGTGCAATAATGACTACTGTGTTGCTGTGTTGAGTGGAATACCCATTGTTGACGGGTGTGTGTTAAAAGTAGAAATAAAACTCACATTATTGTTGAATAAAAGTTACAATATTTTTCATGTTCAGGATAAGTCAATCATATTCGTCATATTTATCATAATCGTCGTATTTACCATTTTTAGGATAATTCACATCCTTCACATTTATCAGTTCAGGATAATCAATCATATTCGTCTTTATCACGGGAATATAATTCACATTCCTCATATTTATAATGTTCAGAACAAATCATAATCATAATCATCATCATTGTCGCTGTCCTCACACCACCACGACCACCATTACAACACTCTAATTATGTCAACCCTTCAAATCTACCCTCATTCGACTAACTCTGAACCATTTGCAGTGCTTTAACGAACCTGAGGTGGTCGTGGCCTGCTGCTCCAGCTCGTCCCTCGACCTCACAGTGTCGGTGTGGCTGGCATCTGTTTCAGCATGCTCTGCCTTTTCTTCTATGCCATTCTCCCCTTTTTCAAACTGCGACCTCTTCACCACTTTCAGTGATACGCCTTCTAATCCACATTCGAACATTATGAAGCCAAGTTTCTCTTCCACTGAGTTACTGGAGTCGTCCACACTGTGGCGAACCTGTAGCAAAAATATACATGTGCAACAAAATACAAGAAGGAAAAGCATCTCTGTGGAATAAATAAACATTATTTCTCGTGTCATTTCAATACCAATCAGTACTTTCTATTCCTTCGTCAATAATTAAAAATCACGAGGATTCTAAACCACCACAGAATATTTCTTCATTTTCTTCCTGTCTGATAGATCAGTTGGTAGCGCAACTATAGTCCCGTCGCTCTAATTTTCGGCAGCCAATCGCGTTGCAGTTCGGCTACATTTAAACGTGTGCGTCTTGTGATTCGCTTATGAAGACGTTATTCATTTCTTAAGGCTGGATAAAAACGTAATATAATCGCCCACCATTTTGGCTCTTTCGTTGGAGTTTGCAGAAAGCACACGAAGACGTTATTTGCCAATCAATTATTTGCTGAATTACAGTGCGTTTGATTTAATATCATAGGAGCTACAACATGATAATGTTTAACGGTGTGGCAAATAGATTCCTCGTATGGTAACTCGGGAACGAAAGAACAAAAATGGCGAACGATACCTACCTAGACTTTATAGAGCCTTCACTTCCTAAGACGTAAGCAAAGTGGCGGAGTCACGCCGGAAATAACAGCGTCGCGACTATAGCTATGGACTAGAAGGTCCTGAGTTAATCCCGGATGGTGACGGGATTTTTTCTGTTGCCAAAACTACAGAATGGTCCTAAGGTTTACTCAGCCTCCTGTCGAATTGAGTACCGAGTCTTTCTCTGGGGGTGAAAGGTGGTCAGAGCATGGTGCCGACCACATCACCTCGTTCTAGTATCAAAGTTAAGACAGCATGGAGCTCTGCCTTCATGCCCTCAAAGGGCCATGGCATAGATAGAGGAAACCTTTATCAATAATAATAATAATAATAATAATAATAATAATAATAATAATAATAATAATTTGTAGAGCAATAAATTTTATCCATTTAATTTGTAAACTTACTTAAAATTTGCATAATTACGAAATATATACTATAATTACAGTTATTATTGTCATTAATATTCTTCTATTATTATTGTTACCTTTGTTGTACCAAACCACTACTGACTAGTACATTAATATTGTGACAGCTCCTCGGGATTCGAACGCGCGTCCGAGAGGGCACGCGGGGAGGTTGTGCGCGCATCTGGTGCATGGGCATTTGCGGTGTGGTACGAAGCAAAGGGGACGCAAAGCTGCAGGTGCTGCGCTGGCGAGGTGAAGGGGGGAACGAAACCCCCCAAACAGAATCGTCCAGGAAAAGAAGCAGCGAGAACAGAAGTCTGTAGAAGTAGAAATTTCGAGCATCGTAGTTTCTGGAAACTATGGTTTAGTGATAAATAGGAGGCGTGAAGAAGGAGCTGGCTAGTTGTTGTTGTTAGTATTGGCCTAGATCATATATGTAACAGATATGTCGAGCTTATAGGCTTTGAGGTTAACAACTTTTGTCAGGTTTACTATGCTGCCATCTAGTTGTTACATAAGGAGTCACGTCATAATTCTCATTTGAATTGCATTAGCGACTGTGCTGCCATCTCGTATTCGTTTACAGCAGACGAGTGGCGATCCTGGCGGTTGTTCTCTTCAAAGTGCTGCCGATTTTAACGTAGCGAGGAGTTATCTGTTACATATATGATCTAGGGTATTGGACAGCGAGTTCAGCAGCGCCCAGGAGTCTAGGTTCGACACGCGAGTGAACTTGAGCAGCGTCCAGGCGGAAGCAACGCAGTTGGAAGACTTGAGTTCGAGTGGAGTGGACTGTCTCCATTAGTCTTGAGTTCGAATTTCAGTGGACTGTCTCTGCAAGTCTTGGGTTCGTTATACTGTGAACTTGAGTGAATGAGCTAGAAGAACTAGCTAAGGCAAATGATCTGTGAACTGAGAACTGACAGTTTTGTGTTGTAAATAGTGCTTTGTGAACATTAGTTGAGATTAGGAGTACACTGTTGTTCTCAATAACCCAAGTGAATTGCCATTGTCGTCTGTGGAGTGCAATAACGAATACTGTGTTGATGTGTGGAGTGAAATACCCACTGTTGACGGGATTATTATTATTATTATTATTATTACTATTTTTTTTTTCCTATTCCACTAAATTGACTGCAGTTACCCCACTATCTGGAGCCCGGGGCTGGGTCTCTTGTTGTTGCTGCTGATGCTGCTGTTGTTGCACGTAGAAGTCTACACCCCGCATTGGGGACGTGACCCTAGCACAAGTGAAGAACACGCGGGAGTAATGGCTCGGAATGGCAGTAATCACAGCGTCCTTCAGGATTGAGCACTCATTCCTTAGGCGACGCAGCTGGCCATGGATCTTGCCTGTTCACAAAACACTTGTTACAATAAACGGCATGCAATTCTCAGGTAAAATATGAATATGCCTTCAAGTAATAATGCACATAAAACACACACAGATTAGGGTTATTTAAAGCAGCTAGCAAAGATTCGGCATTTGTACACACTTGTACACTGCAACATGAACCTTTAAAATTAAGAATTCACAAAACTTCAAATTTTGAGTTGTTTCCCTTTTGAACTGGGCTGTCGAAATTTCTATTAGGTGAGCACAGATCTTTTCCTTCATCATTTCTCAGGTCAATAAGTGTGGAGCGGCGACAAAAAAGAGTGAAACATGATCAGTTGTTACATTTCATTTATTACGAACTGAGACACTTCAAATAAACGTGTTTTACATTTGATGTTCGTTTTATAACACAAACACTATACTGAGTGTTCAGTTCAAAGTGTGTCATGGCTCACTGTATGCCGTCATGTGGCTAGCCGATGAGCTTAGAGAATTCAATCTTCCTACACTTCCGCAAAGGCGAATTACCTATGTGGCAGAGAAGTTACCTAGCAAGTACGGCGTTCATTCTGAAGAGTATGTACCGATAAGTACGGTAACGTCGGTAGTGGCAGGAATATGAATTGTTTAGAAACACGTAGTCTACTGAGGTGAGTTTTTTTCTTACTCTCGGGATATGGGGAGAGGGTTAAGACGATTACTTATGTATTTGTTGACATTAACTTCGACGGTCAACATGGACACGGAGCATTTGATTTGTATTGTGGAATGTTGCCGTACACAACCGATGATAACAAATACCCTGCGTACGACTTGCCCGCACAAAACACAGTTCGAAAGAGGTTATGGTAACACACAGACCGTACAGACTGTCATCTGTTGCTACGACGTTCAAGTTATACTGTACACGTTCTCAAATTCAGATTGAACGCCTTGAATATAGGCAACTTCTCTGACATAAAAGCTGAAACTCGCTTCAAATCGCTGACTCACAACAGTGACGTCATGACACACTTTGAAATGAACACCCAGTACAGTATTTTATGCACAAGAAATGTTCAGAGCAATTCTTATGTTTGTTTTGAGGCCCACTTATTATGACCATGTCAATCTCCTCTCTCGTCACCATTTCACTATGCTAATACAACTCAGTTTACGGGACCTCTAATTCCAAGCAACTTGTCTAGCTGCATAAGTTATCACTTTTAAAATTATGTAACTCTGAAAGGAGGCTTCCGCAAACATGCATTCCTTATCTCAAATGCCTCCAAATGTCCTGTCCTACAATCCCACAAACTTCACTTTATGAACTATATACCATGTGTTTTCCTGGGTATAGAATATAGGATTTTAACACTGCTATAATAAATTTATGTATAAAAACAACACATTCATTTTTTAACTTTACATAATGTAAGACCATTAACGAAATAGCCCAGAAAAAAGTCATGAACTTACACTGTAAAAACGGAATGTTGAACTTTCTATTTCTTCACCATATTTGACATACTATTTCGGAATTTGTATGATAAGAACTTCCTTGTGTTAAATTTTAACGCACCTTGTTAACATGTTTCGACCTATTTTCCAGTGGCGGTTCCTCGGGGGAGGGAAGGGAGGAACGTCCTCCTCACATTTTCTTCTTTTGAAAGTAAATACCAAATTAAATATATGCCTTGAAATTCGAGGAAGATTCGATAATTTTTAAGTTCACAGCTATAAGAAAAACTCGGTTGATCGAGTTTTAAACGACGCGCGCTCATGTGCTGTAGAAAACTGTGAGAAAGATGCGAGATTGTCTGTGTAGAGGAAAGGCACTCCATTCCTCCTCTACTGCAGTTAACACACATAGACAACACCGCACTAGCGGCCAGAGAAAGAAGCAGAGTTTTAAAGCAAGTAAATGAAGGAAGAGGGAGGAGATCCTCCTCTGAATCAGTCATGGGCGGGAAATAGAAACCGACTGGTCGTGCAGCAAGCTCGCTGCCGTTGCCATCTAACGATGTTGCATTCAACCGGACTATAACACATCTAGGAGGAGGCACAATAAAAACAGTTTTAACGCAACGCTATGAAAGACACCATGTAAACTTTTTTTAAAATTATAAATCAAAAATATTATTCATTGCACTTTATATAGGCTACTTATTCATGGTTTGAAACTTTCGTGGATATTTGAAAGTTAAAGTCGGGTTTATGTAAAACAAAGAGGAAGTAGTTTTACGTGGTTGGCCCCTGAAATTCACTTCTATTCATTGTTTACTAGACAGGGCAACAGCCAAGTTGTCAGTTTTGTACAAATATATTTGAAACTGAAAGTAGGTACTCCAAACTACATAATTTTTAACATAAAAATTAATCGGCCACCGGCAGCTTTGAACAATAATGATAGTATGACTTTACAAGAACTGACATTATTCAAAAGCATGTGATACTGAATTTGTAAAATGTACATGTGGCAACATAGACCACGTGGATGGGTGCAGTGTTCTCGCTTTCCTCAGATTATTTCCCATTCCCATTTCTGTAAAACGGTTCTGGTTACGAGTTAGTAGCTAGTCTCTTCCAACACGTGTGATGCTGTAGTGTGCTCGAAAAATGCTGCGAGGTTGTGAATTTCCTTGTAATTGTTAATTTGTGCAATTATTCAACAATGAATGGAAGTGAAAACATAATATATTTTGGACAATTTAGGAAACTCAGTTTACAAGAACAGATTATTGCTATACAGAAGGGACGGCCAACCCCAACACTACCTGGTCTTACATGTATGCATGTTTCATTCAAGAAGGTGTCATTTAGAGCTGTTAACTTCTTTCCTCCTCTTAAGAAATATGCAGGAGCCGCCACTGCTATTTTCGGTCATCTTCGGAACTGGTCATTGTTGGTCTTGGCGACTCTTGTTTCCTGTGTGGGTGCGTTCGTAGTGTAGAGTCAAAGAGTGTATGTGTTTTGAAATTGAGTTGTGTGTTGAGAATATCGTTGGGGTGTGTTTTCGTGTGTCTGTATATTTCATATTGTTCTAGTGTGTTGAGTTTCTGACTTTTTGGTTGGATGTGCAGTATTTCCATGTCTGTGTAGATGTCTCTGTAGGTGTGGTTGGCATTTGTGATGTGTTCTGCATATGTGGAGGTGTTTTGTAATTTTGTTATGGCTGTGATGTGTTCTTTGTAACGTGTTTGAAATGATCTGCCTGTCTGTCCTATGTAGACATCATAACAAAATTACAAAACACCTCCACATATGCAGAACACATCACAAATGCCAACCACACCCACAGAGACATCAACACAGACATGGAAATACTGCACATCCAACCAAAAAGCCAGAAACTAAACACACTAGAACAATATGAAATATTCAGACGCACGAAAACACACCCTAACGATATTCTCAACACACAACTCAATTTCAAAACACATACACTCTTTGACTCTACACTACGAACACACCCACACAGGAAACAAGAGGCACCAAGACCAACAACGACCAGTTCCGAAGATGATCGAAAATAGGTCGAAACATGTTAACAAGGTACGTTAAAATTTAACACAAGAAAGTTCTTATCATACATATTCCGAAGTGATACAGTGTTAAAAGTTGTGTAATCAAGATGTATACTATTTTGTCTACAGTGTCAAATTTATAACTTTTGTTGGACAAGCCCATGGTCCAGGTAACACAGGGGTTTTCTCTGGGACCTCTGGTTCCCTGTGACAACCCAACAAATCTCCACCATCTCATCTCATCGCGGGTGTAGCGTAGACCAGCCTCCTATTGCGCACCCTGGGCAACGACTCTGTCGGTAAATTGGTCTACACAACTGGCTTCATATGGGTGAATGACGAATAGTCAAGTATCCGCCATTAATAAAAAAAAAACTGTCAAATTTACAATTTAAAATTAGGAAATCTCTCCATTGCCTGATAAGAAGTTGATCCAATGTAATGACAAGATATAATCAATTCGATGAATTAGAAGTAAGTAATCTAAAGACAGAAAACAAATTTTGTTTTCAACTATGTCTTAGCTATAAGGGAGTGAACGAATTCTTCAAAATATTTTACTTTAAATAAAATAATAAAGTTAAAGCAACTCACTGATGTTGAGGGTAAAAACCATTTCTTCCTGCTGTTTCTCGGACGTCTCTATGTACACTGGCTCCCCTCCAGGCATGTCCGTGTTTCCTGGATTTGTCTGATGTCCCAGAAGAAAAGGTTTGCCTGTTTTGCCACTTCCACTAGATTTCTTGTGCCCACTAGGCTGGACAGCTGGGTGATGAAAAGTCTGGACAACTTCTCGAGCCTTCAACAAACATTCTTAATTAGTAATGGCGTACTTACAAGTGAAGACCGGGAATTGGAAAAGCAATTATAAAAAGTATAAGAGATTCACCAATAAAGAAGGTAAGGTCTAAGATATTGTTTAAAGGAAGACTTCACTCAAGGAGAAGAGAAGACTGCCCAAGAACAAGATGATTGGACTGTATAGAGACAGATCTTGCTGCAATGAGGATTAGAGGATGGAAACAGAGATGATTAGAGGCGTACAGTAGAGGACGCCAAGGCCCACACTGCGCTAAAGAAGAAGAAGAAGAAGAAGGAGGAGGAGGAGGCGAAGGAGGAGAAGGAGAAGAAGAGGAAGAAGAAGAGGAAGAAGAGGATGAAGAAGAAGAGGAAGAAGAAGAGGAAGAAGAAGGAGAAGAAGAAGAGGATGAAGAAGAGGAAGAAGAAGAAGAGGAAGAGGAAGAAGAAGGAGGAGGAGGAGAAGAAGAAGGAGGAGGAGAAGAAGAAGGAGGAGGAGAAGAAGGATAAGGAGGAGGAGAAGAAGAAGAAGAGGAGGAGGAGGAGGAGGAGGAGGAAGAAGGAGAAGAAGAAGAAGAAGAGGAGGAGGAGGAGGAAGAAGGAGGAGAAGGAGAAGAAGGAGAAGAAGAAGGAGGAGGAGGAGGAAGAGGAGGAGGAGGAAGAGGAGGAGGAAGAAGAAGAAGACGAAGAAGAAGAAGGAGAAGAAGAAGAAGAAGGAGAAGAAGAAGAAGAAGAAGAAGGAGAAGGAGAAGGAGAAGGAGAAGATGATGATAATGATGATGATGATGATGGTCTAAGATAAAGAACATATTAATATTGTCATTTTGTAAAATAATTTCTGCAAGATAAGCTTACAATGTAAAATTTACATATGTGAAGGAAGTTTTCTAATTTTAACGAATGCAGTAACATTATAAACGTGCTTCACACATTATTATTATTTCTTGTACGAGAGCATTATAAAACAATTAATAAGATGTGACATCGAATTTGTAATGATGGATAGTTCGATATCACAGTCCACTATATACAGTCACGAAGCTTGAGTTTTGAGGGTGCTAGAAACAATAGACTGTGACAGTACTATTTTGCATTGCCTGTAATGAGGAGATATTAGCGATCCTAGTGGTGACCAACTATCTCATGTTTGCATATTTACTACGTATTGAGCTTCGCGACTGTATATACTAGACTATGTCGATATCATGGTCTATGAAGAAAGAGGTTGCTATGACAACTATGATGTATTGAATATTACAGCATGGCAAATCGTTTCATAATATTAACTTCATGACACAACATGGCTAACAAGAAAGACAGGCTACGGCTCGACATTACATTTTTAGTTTTGACATGGCCAACATTGAACTATAGTCCCGTCGCTCTAATTTCCGGCAGCCAATCGCATTGCAGGTCAGCTACATTTAAACGTGTGCATCTTGTGATTCGCTGATGAAGACATTATACATTTCCTAAGGCTGGATAAATACTTAATATAATCGCCCGCCATTTTGGCTCTTTCGTTGTCGTTCGCAGAAAGCACACGAGGACGTTATTTGCCGCCCAATTATTTGCTCAATTACAGTGCGTTTGATTTATTATCATAGGAGCTACAACATGATAATGTTTAACGTTGTGGCAAATGGATGCCTCGTCTGGTAGCTCGGCAACGAAAGAACAAAAATGGCGAACGATACTACCTACCAAGACTTTATAGAGCCTTGACTTCCTAAGACATAAGCAAAGAGAAGGAGTCACGCCGGGAATAAGAGCATCGCGAGTATAGTTTATATAATATAAATGCATGTTTAACAGGAGTTTAATATAGCAATTTCTTTGTTTTTTTAGAAATTTCAACATGTAGTTATATTAAGTGATTGTCATAATGGCCATGACTGGACCGAGATAACCATGTGACTCCGATTCGCACCATAGCCTGTCTTTCTTGTTAGCCACGATGACACGATGGCATGGTAATATTTTACAGCTCTGGTACAAAAATGAGGCATATTTTGCACGATTGTGACTAAAGATAAAGATTGTTTATAATGCTGGAGTACAAAAAATAAATAAACAATTGCATTTATAAATAGAAGAACAAATGAATACATGATGGAGTCGATGCAGATTTTAGGAATAAATGGATGAACAAATAATAAAATGAAATCTATGACTGAATAGTAAATAATAATAAAAAAAACCGAATTTATAAATGAATCCAAGAATAAATAAAAAGTGATTGAACAATTAATTAATTGAAACTACGTGGTACAGTCATTAAGTTCTGACACTAACGCCTGAAGGGTAGGCACTCATAAGAATCTGGATGTCTCAGAAGATGCCGCATGATACGGCGTACACTTAAACAGATCGACATCCTCCCTCAATATAGTCGCCGTTGGCCGCTATGCACGTCTGCCAACGTTGGTGTAGCTGCTGGAAGCACCGCTGAAAGATGTTGGCAGGAAGATGCCGTACGGCTTCTCTTGTGGCAGTCATGACCTTTTCGGCCGCATAAAAATTACGCCCTCGTAGGATTGATTTCATGAGGGGAAAGAGAAAAAAAATCGCATGGTGCGAGATCAGGTGAGTACGGAGGGTGTGGCAAAACAGCGACCTGTTGCCTTGCAAGTTCCTCTTGGACAAAGATGGAGCGATGTGCAGGGGCGTTGTCGTGTAGCAACAGCCAATTCTTCCTATGCCAAAGCTCAGGATGCTTACGACGAATTGAATTGCTTAAACGGCCAAGAATCTCTTTGTAGAGGATCTTGTCTACAGTTGCACCTTGTGGGATGAATTCTATGTGAACAATTCCATTTGAATAAAAAAAAACTGTTAAAGCATCACCTTGCCTTTTGACCTGTCTTGTTGCGGATTTTTCTGTCGTGGGAATAATGGCGTTTTCCAGGTGGCGGATTGTCGCTTCAGTTGCGGATCGTAAAGGAAACACCATGTTTCGTCTCCAGTTATGATCGGTTATAGCAGTTTCGCCTAATTTCTGACAGAACGTGACGTTTGCCCGTTGCTCAAACTGCAACATACTCGAGTTCCGACGCGCGCATTCGAATCACCGTCACAACAAAGACCGTAGTTCTGCTTACAGTGCATGCACTCAACTGTCTCTTGTTGGGTCGAGAGACTAACTGATAAGGTATCATACCATGGCGCCACCTATGCGCTATAGTGCACCACAACGCCACTATGCGCTCAGTATTAAAACTTAATGACTGTACCACGTATGACTAAGTGTAAGGATAGTTTGTACCTGCTTGGAGCAATGAAATTTCGCAGTCACCGCATCGAAGCACACAGCAAACAGAGACACACACGTCAGGTCCCGAATATTGTCTAAAGCTGAAAACGAAATCATTTCTTCCACAACTGACGCCTGGAGCAAGGTTATGTTCACCTGTGGAGGACAAAATATTCATGAACTTCAGGCACATGACACAATACACAGAGCAAGTCTTATAAATATTACTACGAATATTAAAGAAAAAAATCAGTTTATGTACATGGATTCCAAGTGACAAACCGTCATTCCTTTCTGTCATAAAACTATGCATGATGAAGAGATGAAACATTCTAAACGTCGTCTTTTTAATAAAGTGTCTACATATTTATAACGAAAAAAGCCAACGAAAACTATTTCCCAGCAACACTACCACTTCTAATCTTGAATACCAGATAGGCTCTTCCAACTTAACATGCCACTTTAAATTAATGTATAGAAATACAAAACTACTTTCCAGTATAAAGAATACTAAAGTAGGTAATTAATTTCCTGACATGATTAAGAGAAAATAACATGAGTGACACACACACACACAAGTACAATCATAATCAAACACACACACACACACACACACACACACACACATACATACACACACACTCTTACTCTCCCTCATTCTACCCCTTTACTCTCTTCTCCCACTTCATAATTAATTTAATGAAGTAAACAAATAAAAGAACGTATATAAAGTTAACAAATATATTTACATACCATATATAACTATATGACATGTAAATGAAATAAATTAATGAATAAATTAATTCAAAGTAAATTACCAAAGAAATGAATGAATAAATAAATTAGTAAATAAACAAAACGAATGAATAAACAGAAAAACTTAATACAAAATTAAAAAACTCCTGAACATGTAATGAAATTATTTAACTAATTAAAATGCAAAGATAAATAAATAAATACGAAAATGATCATATAAACACACACTTAAATAAACTAATGCATTGATAAGAGAATGAAGAAATTACTAAATGAATCTACGAATGAATAAATTAATTAACAAATGAAAGAACTAGGTCCAATGGACCCGTCGACCAACAGCAGGTGTGGTCCTCCAGACATTCTGGGGGTTGCGTGTGAATGAAGTAGCCACCAAAACGTTAAAATATGGTGTTCACTTAAATCGGCTAAAACTTGTCATTTTTTTGGAGTGAAAACTCTTTTGAAAAGTACTCAAACCAAGAAATGGATTCGGAACACCTCAAAATCTATGCTTCAGTGGCTGACCATGATAATACCTTTGAAAAATATTGGAGTGCAAGAGGACAAATGACTTTATTGTCAAACGCCTGGCATTAGAAAACAACAACAACATAAATGATGAGTAACTTAAGTTAAATGAATGAATGCATGCATGCATAAATATAGAAACAATTATGAGTAAACAAGTCACTAAATAAATAAGTAAAAAATAATAATACATAAACAAATTAATGCAGGGATAGATTAGAAAATACATAAATAAAAATTAAGTGGTCATATGAACAAATAAGCTTATCAATATCTAATTTATTTATTACAACTGAATGAATGTATAAATAAAAGAATAAATCAAAAAAGACAATTTTCAAGAAAGCTAATTTTGTCAATATGACATTTTGGATCAAGCGAATCCGAAATTCAAAATTTATTTATTTATTTTTTTTTAATTAACGACTTAAAAACATAACTGCTCTGTCTGTATTAAGGATCCTTGTGGTCACCCTCACTGGAGGGCTGATGATTTAATCAAATCCTTCTCTCTATAAATTAAAGAATACATAATACATATAAATAATTCGTGGCGCTACAGCCCGTGAAGGGCCCAGACCGACCAGCCGGCTGCTGGCCTCACGCCCACATGTCGAAGCAGAGGTGGACGATCATCCAACCAGAATGGAGGTATCGTGTGGTTAGCACGATGATCCCCCTAGCCGTTATAGCTGGGATTTGCAACCGGATTTCGCTAACTATCATAGCTCCCCAAATGCATCATGATGCTAGGTGGGCACCGGTCCTACACACTGGCCGAAATTTCATGAGAAAATTTCTTCCCCCATGAGGACTCGAACCAGCGCGCATTCTGTAATGCGAGTCCTAGGCGGGATGCTTTAGACCGCGACGCCACGGCTTGGGACAAAGAATATATAATATATATACAGGAAAAAATGAGTCATTAAGCGTTAGAAAGAATATGTAAAAATGAAATAAATAATTATTATATGTTAATCAATTAATTAATTAATTCATTGTAGAATATGCTGATAAAACTGTAAATAAATTTAAAAATACATTCATCATCGAAAAATGAATAAATAAATATGCACCAGAATGAGGCGGCAGGGTAGCTCAGTTGCAGCACAAATGGTAATGTCTGGAAGATCCCGAGTTCAATCCTGGATGGTGGAAGAAATTTTATTATTACCAAAACTTCAGGAACGTTTCCATAGTTCACTCAACCTTCTGCCAAATTAAGTACTGGGTATTTTCCATAAGTAAAAGGCAGTTGGAGTAGACCACCTCATTCTACTGCGTGTTCAGTTCAAAGTGTGTCATGGCTCGCCATATGCCGTCATGTGGCTAGCCGATGAGCCTAGAGAATTCAATCTTCCTACACTTCCACAAAGGTGTATTACCTATGTGCCAGAGAAGTTGCCTAGCAAGTACGGCGTTCATTCTGAAGAGTACGTACCAATACATATGGTAACGCCTGTAGTGGCAGGAATGTGAACTGTTTGGAAACACGTACTGAGGTGAGTTTTTTTCTTACTGTCAGGATATGGTGGGAGGGTTAAGATGATTACTTAAGTATTTGTTGACATTAACTTGGACGGTCAACATGGACACGGAACATTTGATTTGTGTTGTGGAATGTTGCCGTATGCAACCGATGTTAACAAATACCTTGCGTACGACTTGCCCGCGCAAAACAGTTCGAAAGAGGTTATGGTAGCACACAGACTTTACAGACTGCCATCTGTTGCTACGACGTTCAAGTTATACTGTACACGTTCTCAAGTTCAGATTGAACGCCTTGAATAATAGGCAACTTTTCTGACATAAAAGCTGAAACTCGCTTCAAATCACTGACTCACAACAGTGACGTCATGACACACTTTGAAATGAACACCCAGTAGTGCCGAGGTCATGAAAGCAAGGAGCTCTAGCTCCATAAAATTAATACATGACTAAAGGAATAAACAAACCACTAATTAAAAAGTTCCCACCTTTGGCAGCATGATGGTGCCCTGTGTCTGGGTGGAGACAGACTCCTCGTACACGTTCGCCTGCAGCATGCCCTGGCCAGTGGGGGAGCTCACGTTGCGCTCTGCGGTGCTGCGCTTGCTGCTGGCCTGGAACTGACTCAGGTAGGACAGTGACTGGTCACGCTTCAGGATGTTCGCAGCCTCCACCTGCGATATGCATTCAGCATGCAGGTGGTTCAGCACAGTGAGGGGGTGCAGGGTGGCTAGCGTTGGAGTAACAGCATCAATAAACCTGCAAAACGTAATAAAATTATTAAAATTCGATGGCTGCTACTATTTGACTACCAGAGTTCTTTCTTGGCTCCTCTTAAGGGCCACTCCCACTTAGCAGAATCGAAATGAACAGAATTTTCCATCTCCAAGTATTTAAATGGAAGCTAGCAGAAGCTGATGCATGGAATCATATGGAATCAAAAAGAATTCTTTGACAGGAATAATTTTCCACTGCCGGACAGAACTTTTTTATTTCGGGTGTGATCTATGTTCTCGTGGGTTTTCGAAGAAAACAAATGATAATAAGCATTCTGGCTGATTCTGACAGCAATATTGTTTTCAGTGAATTTGAAGACTATGTTCATTTCGTATATCTTACTGTGCACCAGAGAAGAGGACATGGAGATGGAGCACCTGGCTGATTGTGAAACTCTTAGGACATTTGTGGACCTTCCATCAAAATATTGGGAAGCAAGAAGGATCATGACTTCATTGTTAAATCCAGAGCATTAGATACACACACACACATTTCGTATATGAGAATAATTAGCTTAGATAACATGGATAAAGAAAAATTAATTAAGCTTCTTCAAAATTATCCTTTCCTCTATTACAAGATGCATAAATTATATTATAATAATGCGCGAGAAAATACTTGGGACGAAATAAGCAAACTGACAGGAAATAAAATGGTACAAATTGAAATCTCTATTTTCGATTGCAAATGAATACTGGTAACAAAGCATAACACAAATCATAGTTAGAAAGTGTTAAGTATAGTAATAAAATTCTTACATTTTTGTATCGGGATATTACATTAGGACAATATTAATAATTGATTAAAATCAGAATCACAATTCCCCATCTATATCTGTAGTTAAAAATATAATTGCAATATTTCCTTTCCTTCTTTCGGTTACTTAATTCTTCACTTTCTTTGTGATTGAGGCCAAAAAAAATTGGTTTGATGCACCAGATTGATTGATTGACTGATTTCTGCCTCTTTACATAAATGTGCTAAAGTTTTATGCGATGCTTTGGTTCCATTTGGTTCGACACCTTCTATATATATATATATATATATATATATATATATATATATATATATATATATATATACTGGGTGTTCATTTCAAAGTGTGTCATGACGTCACTGTTGTTGGGTCACCGATTTGAAGCGAGTTTCAGCTTATATGTTAGAGAAGTTGCCTATTATTTAAGGCGTTCTTCAATCTGAACTTGAGAACGTGTACGGTATAACTTGAACGTCGTAGCAACAGATGGCGGTCTGTACGGTCTGTGTGCTACCATAACCTCTTTCGAACTGTGTTTTGCGCCGGCAAGTCGTACGCAGGGTATTTTTATCATTGGTTGCGTACAGTAACATTCCACAACACAAATCAAATGCTCCGTGTCCATGTTGACCGTCGAAGTTAATGCCAACAAATACGTAAGTAATCGTCTTAACCCTCTCCCCATATCCCGATAGTACGTATTTCCAAACAGTTCACATTCCTGCCACAACCGGCGTTACCGTACGTATCGGTACGTACTCTTCAGAATGAACGCCGTACTTGCTAGGCAACTTCTCTGCCTCATAGGTTATACACCTCTGCGGGAGTGTAGGAAGATTGAATTCTCTAGGCTCATCGGCTAGCCACATGACGGCATACAGCGAGCCATGACACGCTTTGAACTGAACACCCAGTATATATATAAGCTCGCAGACTATTTCCTTATCCAACTGCTCTGAAGATGACAACACAGTGGTCGAAACGTCAGCCACCAACACCAAGACAACAGGGTAGAAGCCCCGAAGCTTATCCACAGACCATGCACACCAGTCGTGGAAGCCTACGCGAACACTTCATGATACTAACTTTAAGTATACTTAACGATGTTTCTTAGCCCATTTGAACTTACCCTCTCAAGGGTTTCATTCTCATACCTTTGCAACGATTCCAGCACCAGAGGACTCAACATGATATCGACGTCTCCTTTCATTTTGAGTATCAGGGTTGTTCGTGTGCCATACTCATTCTGAAGTGCCAGCAGTTCTTCCTCACACCCTGCGTCATAAAGATAAGCATGCAATAAAAATTAACAAATTATACATTTCTAATTTGATGGGGAAACAGATAACATTAAAGACACTAAAGAGATTTTAAGTTTCATTAAGACTTTATTTATAAGGAAAAAAACATAAATAAAATTAGAAGTAAAGAAACGAAAATGGAATTGGATAAGATATACATTAAGGTAAAGCAATGAATCTATTAAAAGATGGTTTTAGACTGGAATGCTCAAAGGAACAGAGCAAGAGGAGGGCCAAAACAAACATGGAGACGTACAATTGAAGAGTCCACTGCAAGAATGATGGATGTCATTTGGAATACATTTTGCATGAGAAGCAATTGAAAGTTTGAAATGCTTAGCGCTCAAAGCTTAACTGTGATTTTACAATCATTACTGGACAATGACTATCAGTGTTAACGCCATATAACTCTGTATTACATTCTATATGTCTTAAGCTATAATTTGACAGTCTTGCAGTGGACTCTTCAATTTTAAATTAAGGCAATTATGAAGGAAGGGAAAACATGGAAGGAGATGATGCAGAATGGAATCTGATGGAGATATTCTGTGAATGCCCTATGCTCCTGCTATGAGATAAAGGAGATGATATTATCATTATCATTATCATTATCATTATCATTATTATTATTATTATTATTATTATTATTATTATTATTATTATTATTATTATTATTATTATTATTAACCAACAAAAGATATGAGAGCCCACAAACTTTTCTATATTAGAAATTCGAAATTTCTTTCACCAGTCTCCAGATGCATTAAAAATGCCAACATGCATGGCTGCGAATTCGATCCCTTCAATGTATAGACTTTGTTTGCTCTTGGCAACGATTTATCATTTATGTATTATTTTAGGCATTATACTCAATTAACATTGTCTCATAGTATTCTTAGTTATCCATTCATCGTCATTATTGTAATTAATTGTAATTATATTTATTTGTAATAATTATTTTTGTTTTATGTTTTTTGTTATATTTGTGCTGAACTGTAATTGGCCACTGGCTGTTGTACAGCGCATTAAATAAATAAATAAATAAATAAATAAATAAATAAATAAGAAATTATTATTATTATTATTATTATTATTATTATTATTAAAACTCGGCGAAAACGTAATACGGCGAATGCCAGTAGGGGAAGTTATCCCCACCCACATGAAATGTGCATTTGACACAACACTAGCCTATCACATAGAGTGTGTGGTGAGCTAGTAGGGGAAAAGTGGAAAGGGGTCGTGGGCAGAGCTTAGCGTTCGCCGTATTACGTTTTTACCTAAAACTCTATTTATACCATAGCAATATACCTGTAAGACGTACAAAACATTTCTAAATTATAATAATGCCAAATCTGACAACAGAAATTATTATGCCATGTGCACAGAAATTTAAATTGCATTACAACTTCAAGGCTGCAATGCTGTTTGTCACATAAATGCACTCTTTGGTTCAATAAAAATTATTTCGGAATATTGAAATTGGTACATGTATGTTAAGACAATGTTACCTGTCTCTAGATCATCTGACTCAGAGCCCAAGAAGGCAGACTCATCCCAGGCGTAGGGATGGGTGGGTGTTTTACTAGGGGGTGGAGGAGTTCCATGGTGGTCTCCACTTAACCTCGTGATCATCTTGAGCGATGTGAACCCTTCAGTCAGAGTTTCAAATTTTGGACTGTATCTTCCACCTGAAAAATAACAGAAATACGAATGTAGTAAAAATAAAAAATTACCGTATATACACAAATACTCTGCACATATTTTTTCCGGAATAAGGTTGGTACCGCTTCGCAGTATCACGAATTCACTTCATGGAACTGAGGATGACACTCTATGGGAAGATAGCGATGACAACAATGATTCTTCTGCTAATGATGACGATGAAAGTGATGATGAATAGCTTTGCAGTATCACAAATTCACTTGACAAAACTGACAATTACACTCTATGAGAAGGTGGCGATGACAATGATTCTTCCGCTAATAATGACAAAAGTGATGATGAACAGAGGTCCCAGATGCTTCTACAAGACCATATGAAAATTATGATGAGTTTCTTAAAACAAATTGATATTTTATTCACTTTTGAAGTACATCATTATGCAGGATTAATTTCTTGTATATAAAACAGAAATTACAGTCAATTTTATTTATATATTTTTTTTAATTTCCTCTCCTAAAATTAGGGTGCGCGGATTATTCGATGGCACGGAGTATTTGCATATATACAGTATTTATTGTAAATTTAATAACCTCTTTTATTTACCACTATATGGCTTTAAATATTTACTTCTAGTTCAATTTAAATATAATTTATTACTATAAAAAGGAAACACATTTAGCAATTTTATCATACATTATCCCCATGAGTATTTATTAGTTGCTTGAATGTTTTTCATTAATTTATTACTTTTCAATTGTGACTTTTTTAAGAAGAAAACATGTACCGGTACCGTTATAAAAATAACAAACAGTAAATTAAACAACATCTTCAACAGTAATAAGAGCTGACAAAATTTAATATGAGAAATAAAAGAGGGAAAAAAAAGTATCTAAAACTGCCATAATGTAGTGATTCTCAACCAAGGAACTGTGGTCCTCTAGGGATCTGAAGAGCGGTTGATGGGGGGAGGAGAGGAGGGGTTGCAAACAAAATACCGGTAATAATAATAATAATAATAATAATAATAATAATAATAATAATAATAACAATAACAACAACAAAGAGAGCGTGAACGAAAACAATAACAATAATAATAATAATTTTATGTTATATCACTGGCTAAAACTACACCGTACATGAGCCTGGTCTTACAGTAGTGGCTAGAAACATTTTTGTTTTATAATTTTAATTTGTACTCACTAGCTAGCTAGTTAAATTAATTAATTAATTAAATAAATAAAATAATAAAGTAATTTGGTACTCGCATATCCACTGGGACATCCTGTCATAACTCATTCTTTGAAAATACTCTAATCAATTTTTTTTTACAACTCATCAAGAAATGGATCGAGAACATCTCAAAATTTGTGCTTCAGTGGCTGACCATGACAATATCTTTGAAAAATATTGGAGTGCAAGAGGTCAAATGACTTTATTGTCAAATGCCTGGCATTAGAAAACAACAACAACATTTTTTTACAACTCGTTATGTTTCTATATAAGATAACAAACAACATTTATATTCACAAATTGTCATTCCTCAATTTAGTGGTCTAAGAATGGAAATGTTCAGAAGCCCAAGCCGAAACCATTGTTAGATCTCCATACAAAATTGACAATGTTCACAGTACATTCCTTCCACGATATTAGCTAGACTGTACTCATTGGATTCCACTTTCAATATTGCTAGCAATATTCTCTTTCTGCTTTCACTTCCAGCCTACATACCGATGTAGATCAGCCTGCCCTCCTCTGTACGCTGGAAAAGAGGAACCGTGAAAGCATCACAGCCAGATGGGAGAGATGATTGAGTCCAGTTGTTGCAACTTGCCTGGAAGAATAAAAACAAGCAAACCAATTGAGAGACATGTTGAAAACATGAAAGTGGGCACAACAAGATAATAGTATGTGCAGTTTGACAAAGACATTCTTTTGCACCTTCTGAATACATAACAAAACGCGTAAAATAGAGGCAGTCTTAAAAGTGTTGTATATCAATGTAGATAATATCATGTATAGTAATGACAATAGTTTAACACTTGTATGGTAGTCAAATAAACAAAGTAATAGAACTCAAAATTTTCTCGGGCTTCCAGCCAGGTCATAAGTTGGTGATCCACCGACGTTTCGAA
Organism: Periplaneta americana; assembly: GCF_040183065.1. Taxonomy (NCBI): domain Eukaryota; kingdom Metazoa; phylum Arthropoda; class Insecta; order Blattodea; family Blattidae; genus Periplaneta; species Periplaneta americana. Next base: position 11,508,653 of record NC_091131.1, on the reverse strand, counting down.
GATGTTCATCTTCCTCATCTTCAGGGTTAAATGATATCTAAGGGTACCCAGCTCCTTAATTTATAGTGTCAAAAGGAGTAGTAAGCCGAGGAGCTGTGCACTGATTGGCTCTTATTAGTGCGGACCGCGGCATGAACACAGCTGATGTGTCAACTCGTTTTGTGCTGTTCGGCTGATTGACTGCGGGTCTCACGATGGGCTCGGCGGACGAGTTCTTATGTGTCCTCCGCTGATGATGGCCGAACAGCACAAAACGAGACGACATGTCAGCCGTGTTCACGCCGTGGTCCACACTAATAAGAGCCAATCAGCGCACAGCTCCTCGGCTGACTCCTCTCTCTGACACTATAAATTAAGGAGCTGGGTACCCTTAGTTATCATTTAACCTTGAAGATGAGGAAGATGAACATCCTCGAAAGTCGGTGGATCACCAACTTATGACCTGGCTGGAAGCCCGAGAAAATTTTGAGTTATCACGTCGCCAGGAAAGCTTCAGTAGTTATTTCAAAGTAACAGAAGTTGCAAATAAATCAGATTCTTCTTACAATTCTTATGATTCTTTTAAGATAGCAATCAATGTAAGTACTTAACATGGTCACAGTCGGCCTTCCTGAGTGCTTGGACTTGTCAGAATGTGTTAGTGAGAATTGGAGAACATTTTGACAAAATTTTGAAATCTATTTATTGGGTTCTGGGTATGGGAAGGATGACAAGGTGGTTAGAACGACCATTTTGTTAAACTGAATTGAAGAAAGTGGTGCACAACACAATATCATTGCTTCCTCACTAACCTAGTTGAACAACTCAGTTGAAAATTTGCATATTTTTGCCACTAACAAGCTTCTTTAAAGTTTGTTCAGTAAAAGCACCTAACATAGGCCAATGTATCCTCTACAATATCCCATCCATGCCATAGCATCGTGGCCTAAGGCATCATGTCTGGACTCAAGTTACAGAATAAGCACTGGTTTGAGAACTCATGGGGAAAGAATTTTCAAAGTATGGGACTAGTACCCCATCCAACATCATAATGAATTAGGGGATCGAAATCCGGTTTCGAAAGCCAGCTATAACAGTTGGGGGGGGGGGAGGGGGGGAATTATCGTGCTGACAACTTGTTACCCCAATTCTGGTGGATGATCGTTCACCTCTGCTTAGGCACGTGGACATGAGGCCAATCGACCTTGTCCCTTCATGGGCTGTTGCGCTATGGATTACTTTACTTTACCACCCTCCACAATAATTATGTTGTAGGCCTACACATGTACTAGGTTGATTTCTATTATTTCACTCTTCCACGACTGTAATGCAGTGCCTTGTGTCATCTTATGCGATGGAATTCAGGAATTGCATGATAGTAGCAATTATGTTTCAGTACTCACCTGAGAAAGATGATTCACGTAGCTGGACATAAGCAGAGGCGAGTCTATGATTGGTTTGTTAACCTGCATGTGAAGATTCACGAGCGCCATATCCTCTTGTGATGACACAGCTGAGATGAACGAAGTGCTCGACACTGAGTGGGTGTCAGAAGAATCCAGAAGCACTCCATCTTGATTCTGTAAAGTAAATTGCACACATTTCTACCAACATACTGCTTGCTTTCATATGTTTGAACCTTATTTTGAAAGAAAGCTTCTAAAAACTTAATGAAGTATCAGTAGCGGCCTGTGGTTACAAAGGTTGGCAGTTCTGCAAGAAAAATAGTGTATTTAGCAAACACATGCTGTTTATTGCATCTAAATCGGATGACGCATGTATTTACAGCCCCTTCTCGAAGTTGACTGTGCACCCAAAATTGTACTCCAACCATCCGTGCGCTACACCTCTCCCACCTGGTACAACTAGTCACGTAGTGGAGATGTGCCCCACATGCTTTTCTAGTTATTTAAGTCAAATTAGCTAAATCCTTCACTCCAGTGTTTGTCCATGTATTTTCTCCTCTAAACAGAATACACGGGTGGTGGAGAAAGGGTTTTCATGAGCGCAGCAAAAAACCAATCGTTTCCATTACACATTTCGGTATTAAAATGACTAGTAGGCTACATGATTTCCTCGACTTTTTCCAGAAATTTCAATATTTAAATTTTGTGTAGGACGTCCTAATTTCTTAAGTTAACATGCAACTTCTCGTTTAATTTCGAAAAGGGTTGGTTGATTAGGTTTTCATTTCATTCATTTTTAATATAAAATATTTCCTTAGACACACTGACTAATCACATCACACCACCCACAGTACTATAACACACTGGAACTGTAATGATATACAGTAGTCCAGAAGCCTATGTGTTCTAACGCAGGTCATAAACAGATGAGGGTGTTGGCGGTTCTTTTGTACTGCATATTCGGAAAGAGCTGCTTCGGTTGCAGCTCTAATGCAGTCTTATGGGACGGTGAAGAAAACCAGTTTTCTGCTGCCGACTACCCTACGTTGAGCTTCAGGAACTGCCGATCACAGATCCGAAAAGTACACTACAGCTAAAATTCTCGAGCAGTTCAAGGCTCCTACAGACAGTAAAATCTCGAATCGAAGGAATTGGAAAAATAAATGAAACAATGAACTAGATTATATAAAAGCACGTTTTACATTTTTAATTTTTTCAGGTCCATTTAAATGGCGGTTCTGCAGCTCTGCAGTTCTTATTGTATTCAAATCCGAAAGTTCTTTTATACATTTCACACTTACGGATTTTTCACACTCATACTTTTTTTTCTGAGGTCCCAATAAAATTCCTATACTTTCCATGTCATTTAGATTTACGTTTTTTGTTTCTTCATCTTTTACACTTATACAATCGTATCTAAAACGCCAAGAAATATGAAACTTTCTAAATCAATTATGCTCAAAAATAGGTGTCATAAAAATTTGAGAATACGAAAACACAGGTCACGTTCATTGTTAAAGTGCGGCCCACTCTGAAATTAATGGAAATTCCAAACTGCTCATGTTTTCCTCCAACAACTTTGTGTCTAATGACGCTGTTACTGCTTTAGAAAACAATTAAATGTTTCGTAACACATCATGATGTAACTGAACAAATTCTATGACTTAAAGGCAAAATGTGATGTCATTTTTAATAATTTTTCAGGAATGACAACTTAAAATTTGAACGGCTGTATAAAATCATAATACCATGTTTCATAACAACTGGTCAGAGAGAAAAATAATAGAAATATGCATGTCATCTTTTACCACAATAAAGATAGCATAAAGATGCATATCACATCGCAAAATATAATTTTGCCTTGAAACCACATGGAACAGTTATCACAATTTGAGGGTATGGTTTATTCCTTAGAAGCAAACAGTCCAAAATAAATTACTTCTTTGTAAAATAATCACATGTTATAATGTGGGGGAGTGCATAGAGTCACAGTTAAAGCGTAATGCTGCAAGCCGGAAGGTTGCGAGTTCAATTCCCGATGGGGTCATGGATTTTTCCATTGATCTAATCTATCCAGTCGCACTATGGCCCTGGGGTCTACTCAGCCTCTAACAGAAAAGAGTACCAGGAGCATTTCCTTGGGGTGAAGACAATGGGCACATAGGACTGACATCCCTACTGCCATTAAATTCCTATTGTCTGTAAAGGTGGGAGCCTTAAACTCGCCACCCTCTGGGTCGATTTGGCCTGTCATAGGATTGACTTTCACTATTTCACTATTATAATGCTATTTCTGATGTTATTAAATGTCATTTCTGGATTCGTTACATCTGACTAGCTCAAACAACTGGACTGGGATCATGCTAGCCGTCTACATTGAGTTGTGAGAGTACTATAGTCCCATCGCTGTTATTTCTGGCGTGACTCCTCCTCTTTGCTTACGTCTTAGGAAGTGAAGGCTCCATAAAGTCTAGGTAGGTAGTATCGTTCGCCATTTTTGTTCTTACGTTGCCAAGCTACATTACGAGGAATCTATTTGCCACACCGTTAAACATTATCATGTCATAGCTCCTATGATAATAAATCAAACGCAATGTAATTCAACAAATAATTGAGTGGCAAATAACGTATTCGTGTGCTTTCTGCGAACGCCAACGAAAGAGCTGAAATTGCGGGCGATTCTATTAAGTATTTATCGAGCCTTAAGAAATGAATCAGCAAATCACAAGACGCACACGTTTAAATGTAGCCGACCTGCAACGCGATTGGCTGCCGGAAATTAGAGCGACGGGACTATAGGACTGTGCAGGTAATATTTCGCATTGTCTGTAATGAGGTGATAGTAGCGATCCTAGTGGTTAATAACTATCTATGGATGCATATTTATTACGTATTGAGCTTCGTGACTGTATGTACTAGACTGTGATTCTATTCTATTCCTGGAGCACAGAGCTAATGTAAAAACTACAATAGCAACACACCTCTCCAGTCTGTCCCTCTGAAACATCCTGTAGTCCTGTCAGGCTGTCTCCATTGCTGTACGGCATGTAGCGGGGACTGGCAGCTCTTTGCTGGGACGAGGTTGCTAAGTTGCCATATCTTCTGTGAGGAGTTGCCATGTTGAGTACTCCACCACCTTTCTTGTCATCTTCTCCAGCTGACACGCTCTGAAATACACATACAACAGTTCAAAATAACAAAATGAGTGAATATTTAGGTCAGGTTTCTAGCATATCACATGAATCAAAGGCTGTTCTGATCATTAACCATTTTATGTACCTGTAACACAACAGCTTCAAATAAGAATAAAAAGTGCATTAACCAGGAATTAAATCTGCAAGCTCGGTGTAACAACTACAGTGTTCATCCATTACGTTATTTCAGCTATTGCTAGGCAAGTAAATGTTTTCAGTACAAGATAACATAACTTAATCTGGAGCACTTACGTTGTTTCATGCTCTAGATCCTAACTTCATAGTCGTTAATTTCAGTTAATTTTATCAGAATAATTTTAGATTCCTAGCATACACATCTGGATAAGTTTCCGATCTAAGATATAACTTCCTACAAGAAAGAATATTATAGTCCCGTCGCTCTAATTTCCGGCAGCCAATCGTGTTGCATGTCAGCTACATTTAAACGTGTGCGTCTTGTGGTTCGCTGACGAAGATGTTATTCATTTCTTAAGGCTCGATAAATACTTAATATAATCGCCCGCCATTTTGGCTCTTTCGTTGGCGTTCGCAGAAAGCACACGAAGACGTTATTTGCCGCTCAATTATTTGCTGAATTACAGTGCGTTTGATTTATTATCATAGGAGCTACGACATGATAATGTTTAACGGTGTGGCAAATAGATTCCTCGTTTGGTAGCTCGGCAACGAAAGAACAAAAATGGCGAACGATACTACCTACCTAGACTTTATAGAGCCTTCACTTCCTCTGACGTAAGCAAAGAGGGGGAGACATGCCGGGAATAACAGTGTCGCGACTATAGCACCAATTTCAATACCATTTCTGGAAACAAATGGCCCTTTTTTGGCTAGTTAATTACCTTGTACTGTACAGTGTCTGGAAATTCACTTCAGTGTTACTGTTTTTTGTTGCTCTCTCAATTTAATGTATTCTAATCCTCATTCCATACAAGAAGACTCCACATATCTACAAACATAATGCGAAATCCTTCCACACCCGACCCCTGATTTAGATTTAGATTTAGATTAATTTAATAATAATATATACATAAAAACGTTACATTAAAATACCCTGAAAGAGCAAAGCTCGTGTTCGGGGACAGTTCCGTTACATAGATACACATACTTTGTAGACAAGATACTTAAGAAAAAAGCTCACATAAAGATTATAATAAAATTAGTAAATAATAATACTAGTAATAACTGAGCGAAAAAAGAGACGATGTTGAGATTGGTGGATTAATATTAAATTATTATTAGTAGTATAATTAGTATAGGTCATGTTGCTATAGTAACCAAGATAAGATAGAAAAAATATACTTAGGACAGAAATAAACTTGTTTTACAATACATGGTACATAATATAAATACAGGGAAGTGTGTCATATAAATTTTTTAATTCTGGATCTAAAAATTTCATTGCTTAAAGTAGTCAATTCTGGAAGAAATTTTATTATCGAATTATATAGACGTGGACCATAATTTGTACTGTGTAGTAAAGCAGCAGATGTGAAACATTTAGGTTCAACTAATTTAAGAATTTTATTTCGTCTTGTATTATGATCATGTGGCTGAGCTACAAAATGCATTCTATTTTTATGATAGAATTTCATTAAAGAGTATTTATAAATTTGGTCAATTCTAAAAACATTCAATTCGGAATGGATCAAATTTGTTGGATAATCCAGTCGCCTTTTCAAACAAATTTTGATTATACGTTTTTGCAACATAATTAGAGGAAAAAGAGCAGTTTTTGTAATGCCTCCCCATCCAGTTATACCATATTGGATAACAGATTGGTCCTATGTTCACGCCAGAAAATGAAGCATGCAACAACATGTGTGGAGCAATGACATATGATGTGACGTGATAGATAATTATTTTAAACTAACAACCTAACATGAAGCATCGCATACATGCAGCATTTTTACAAGAATGTACTTAAATTATGAAGTGTCCATGTCAGGTAATGCACTACTAGGATGTTATAAGGTTTAAGCCCTGAATTACCAACAACCATTATAGTCTACACTATCACACATGTAGCAGGACGTTAAATTTCAAAACAGCACAGAACCGATACCATATTCTGCAGAGTACCTGGAGTGTACAGAAACTGATTGATCACCACTGTTCCCATCTCTATGTTTGGGTTATGTTGTGAGTTGTGATGCTGCCATACATGAATTACACAATCAATCTGTCACCTTACCATGCACCATTACCAATAGTCAGAGCTCATCCCCACCTACAAATCACATTTCTTTTCGACAACCTTTATTACTTTTCCAACAGCTTCATATATAATATTTCCTTATCGTGTTTAGAAAAAGAGAATGTTTCCTATTAAGTCTTCAAAAATATACAACAGGTTGTGTTTTGAGATTAGGAGCTAATTAACGACGTGTTCTAGATGCCAAAAAGAGGTTCTTTGTCCTGCAACCAACAGGATGGGCTTTCAAACCTGCATCTGTTTCCATGTGGAGTCTTCTTGTATGGAATGAAGATTAAGCTGGGTCAGGGCCATCAGTATTACCAGAAGTTCTTTTTCCAATACTACTTTGTTTTGTCCTATTAAAATGTAATGACTGAACAATTTGCAAAATACTCCTGCCCATGAGAAAATTGCCAAGATCAGATTTTAAGAAAATTAGCGATATGTGCTATTTCTATCAAAGTATGTTGTTGTTGTTGTTGTTATCTAATGCTGGGCTTTGGCAACGAAGCCATTAGCGTTCTTGCTCTCCAATATTTCTCTGTGGTGGATCCATCAGGTAGAACTTCACAGGTTATGAGATGATCTTCAGTTATTTCTTCTTCTTTGTTGCATTGAGGGCAATTTGGATTTGTGTAAATTCCTATTTTATTCAAGTGTTTGGCCAAATAATCGTGTTCTGTAAGCAGTCTGAATTTTGCTACTGCAGATTTACGTGGGATTTCTGGAATCATTTCTGGTTTTTTTTTATTAAAATGCTCCATTTTTTATCTTTGGCTTTGGTACATAGTGCTTGGTTTTGCTTGATTTTATATTTATTTTTAATTAGTCTTTCGATGGATGTAAAAGGTAGGCTTGTATTTGTATTCTGAATTAAATTGGATCCTTTTTTGGCAAGAAAGTCAGCAGTTTCATTGTATTGTTATTTGCAATCAGAAATTTTAACAGTTTGTCTTCACACTTCTCGGGTAAATAACTTGCTATACATCGAACACCAGCAAAATCCATCTTACAGTTTAGAAGACGGATGGGCTGTAATACAAATAGCATGCCAAGAATGGCTCTTTTTCATTACCAAGATGCTGAAATCATATCTCAGGGTTCTCCACTTTTTATAGAATAATACTTTCACTATACATTATACAAAAAGTTATTATGCCAACAAATGGAAAATCTTACATGATACAATGAGAAAGTTAATGTAAAATAAATATCAGGAAATATAGATCATTACATTGGTAAATGGGGTGACAGTTTCTCTCACCATGTCCGGACTTCGTGCAAGCTGCTGATTTCGGTGCTCTGGAGTGTGGATCTCGTGGTCACTGCGATGACTAGAAAGCCGAGAGCGCCCTTCAGAGCCAGTAGCTGCACTTGTGGTCACTGTGGTAGTCGGCAATGTATGAACAGCACCTGGCATAATGCTCAGCTCACTTGAGAACTTCTTTCTGTATTGTAACAAGGCACCAGAGCCGTCTTATATATTACTTCCATTCTACAATCCCCTCCTGAAAATTGTACTATTAAATATATGTCATGAATTCTATTTCTCTCTGGCAGGTTTTAAAAGAAGAGATACAATTGAACCTTTCGATAGTGAGACGTAATACAATTCTATAAAATGCCATTTATAATAATAATAATAATAATAATAATAATATCCTACGGAAATAATCGCTGTTCTAATGTACTCTCGACATGATTAAACTCAACAACTAAATGTCAGCAACTGACCACTTATATGAGATTTTAATTAAATAGATAATTACAAACAAGGTTATGCCACAGGACCATTCAAGTACCTATACTAGATAATATACACGCTTATTACAGATTCATAAATATAGTCATTCGAGTTGTACTATATAAAATTGGGTTACCCAAGCATAACGAGCACAACAACATAAAAAACGCTAATCTTCAAGTCTTCGACAATAATACACTGATGATGGTACCTCTAAGAAGATCCGAAACACCAGCGATATTAAGTCTTAGCACATCTAAAATTCTTCTTCTAACTAATTTATCTTTCGTATTAGAGTGACGCAAAACACTACATATACCGTATACCGTAAGCTAGGGTAAACTTGATCACAAAAAGAAAGGAAGATTTAAATTATGATATTTGCCATAATTGTGACTTAGAATTACAAAAAGTTACTTAAGAAATGGAGAAAAAATAATTAACTTTAAAAATGTATTCAGTACATCTGATATCATGATTTGATTTTTTTTTTTTTGAACAAGTTTACCCTAGTTTACGGTACGAACTTAAAGCACAAGTCATTTAACAATACATGGATTTTCTTCAGAAAAACTACAGACGTTTTATTAGCGAAATATAATGTGCTCCTCTTTTCGCAGGAGGAGCAATGGCTGCAGGTAGTGCTTGAAAGCTGTAGTGTAGCCTAAAAGGAACAACATACAGTACTTAAAATGACTTTGTAAATACGAGTAATATGATAAACTAATGAAAATATCAATGTGGAAAGGTATAGCAGCTTTAGAAAATTTACAATCGCAATATAATTTTACGAAAAATTTACAACAAAAAATATTCGTTATGACGATTATAAATTTTGCTCTACATTTAACACTAGAAATTGATGTCAGTTATTTCGCTGTATGTAAATAAACTTCTCAATCTATCGTGGTTCAATTGTATTAGGTTTTTGTTTTGTTTTTTTTTTTAATTTTAACATACTTCAATATAAATCTGGCATATAATTACTCAATATCTACCATATTTCTGTATTTCATTTCAGTACAACATAGCACACCCCTACACAAAGATTTAAGAACAATAATTAATATCGGTACAAAAAAGATTATACAAAATAACACAATCAGAAGCAGCCCTTTACTCTGTGAATAATTTACTTTACACTCCATTGTTGTAAGTATAGACCCTACATATTATATGACAATTGGTACATCCAACTAGTTCAAAAAGAATGTTTCAACTTTTTTATATCACCAAGATACAACAAAGAAAAATGAAAGTCATAAATTTGGAAAAGTATGTTAACAATTTCCTATTACAGTGCAAAAGTTTCCCCAAGAAAGCTCCAGGCAAAATAGATGTCTCTGCTGGTCAGTATCTCAAATGAGTCGGCAAATGTCTGTAGGACGCCTCATGAGACCGCAGAGACCTCTGACAAAAAAAAAAAGCAGAAAATAAATTATAAAATTTGAGAGCAGGCACAATAAGGCAATGACTGTTGTGGTATATGTGGGGTGGATAACCAACAGCTCTCTTAAGTAAATGAAAGAAAGGTGGTGTGCAGCATTAGCCAACCAGCTAGACAGGAGATCTCAATTCAAATATTGGTGAGTTCAAATGAGATTTGTCGCATTGTATTCTTCACCTGACATAATTAGGAACATTAAATCCAGACGTTTGAGATGAGAGGGCATATAGCACGTATGGGAGAATCCAGAAATGCATATAGAGTGTTAGTTGGGAGACCGGAGGGAAAAAGATCTTTGGGGAGGCCAAGACGTAGACGAGAGGATAATATTAAAATGGATTTGAGGGAGGTGGGATATGATAGAGACTGGATTAATCTTGCACAGGATAGGGACCGATGGTGGGCTTATGTGAAAGTGGCAATGAACCTGCGAGTTCCTTAAAAAGCCATTTGTAAGTACGTCAAGTGAGATTTGTACTGAACAAAGAAAATGCTGGAGCAGATTTTTCTAAGTGAGCATACTCCAGTGGCAGTTTTAGGTGGGATAAATATTAATGATATTGTTAAACTTGCTAAATTAACATTTTTATAACTTCACTGTATTAAATAATGAAACTACTGTGGTTTCCAAACGACTTTATGTCATTATCAAACGTCTAGTGGCATAAAGTCCCGCCAAAGCTAGTCACTAAGGTAAAGTATCATAATAGATTATTCGACATATTACAAGATAAAAGTCCACACCTGTGGAGTAACGGTCAGCACGTCTGGCCATGAAACCAGGCGACCCAGGTTCGAATCCCGGTCGGGGCAAGTTACCTGGTTGAGGTTTTTTCCGGGGTTTTCCCTCAACCCAATACGAGCAAATGCTGGGTAACTTTCGGTGCTGGACCCCGGACTCATTTCACCAGCATTATCACCTTAATATCATTCAGACACTAAATAACCTAGATGTTGATACAGCGTCGTAAAATAACCCAAGAAAATAAATACAAGATAAAAATATTCCAATGCTATTACAAAATAAATAGAAATCTACACAGACAGCAAAATAAGTGTCAAAATAAATAACTGTATATCCGAAAGAAAATAAGTTAATAATGGAGTTCGACAAGGTTGTCCACTATCACCAACTTTATTTAATATTTATATAAATGAAATTATTTTAAAATGGAACCAAATCTACACATGAGGAATCAAAATAACCAGTGCTCTAACATTAAATACCTTACTCTATGCCGATGATCAAGTCATAATTTCCAATTCAGAGGATAATTTACAAAGAGGATTATATACATTAAATCATCATCATCATCATCATCATCATCTTCCTAACCAGTATTAGGCCAAGTGGCCTGTTACGATCTCAAACTAGAATTTTCAGTCCAACTCTTCTTTGGACGGCCTAGAGATCTTTTGCCATATGGATGGTAATGAAACAGTGCTTTTGAAATTCTGCATCGATTCATTCGTTCGAGAAGACCCTTCCACTGAAGTTGATATTTGCTGATGAACTGTATAATGGGTTCTATTTGAAGTTCTTGCATTAAATAAAATATTAAAAGATTTTGGGATGGAAATTTCAGCATAAAAATCAAAAGTAATGGCATTTTTAGGACAAGACCCAGTCAGAAGTAAGATAATACACAATAACCAATGCCTCGAACAAGTACAAAATTTCAATTATCTGGGTTGTGAAATATCTTATCAAAATTAAAAAGATGTGAACAAGAAAATTACCAAATTTACACAAATTCTAGGAATAATAAACAATACATTAAAAGCTAAATTAGTACAAAAATCTACAAGAATAAAAATATATAATACACTAGCATTACCCTCCCTTTTATACGGAAGCGAGATTTGGACATTAAAGAAAAAAGACATGAACAGAATCGAAGCAACGGAAATGAAATTTTTCAGGAGGACAGCAGGATATACTCTTTTAGACCGAAAAAGGAATGAAGAAATTTTAGAACAATTAGAAGTAGACTCAGTAGAAGAAAAAATCAGCAGATACAAATTCAATTGGCTAGATCATGTAGGAAGAATGGAAAATTCAAGAATCCCAAAAATTATGATGTAGTATAAACCTAGAGGACATCGTCGACCAAGAAGACCTTTTAGAAGACTGCTAGATGGGGCCGAAACAGGTCTACAGAGGCCTAATTCGTGAAGGATGATGATGATGATGATCATCATCATCATCATAATAGATTCATTATTTAACACAGTGAAGTTATAAAAGTTATTAATTTAACAAGTTTAACAACATCGTTAGTCATATAGGTACAAGTCTTAAAAGTGTGTAATCGAGAATTAACAGGAAAAAATATTTTAGAGGATCCTGGCTTTAACATAAACTAGTACTTCACCTTCAAGTCTTTATTCTACATAATTTAAAATAGCATAATTTATGTTTCAAAATTATAAGTCCAGTTTTGACATTCAGCTGTAACAGCTGAGGGATCACTGTGCTAACCACACGTTACACTGGATAGATTATCGTTCACCTCTACTGAGTCATGAACGTAAGTCAACATTCGGCTGGTAGGTCTTAGCCCTCCATGGGCTATTGCGCAAGAATACTGATTTTAAAATAATAAGTATAATTTAAAATTAGAGGAAAATTTCTCCACTATATGGCAGAATTTAATTTATTTTCTTCTGTTTTTTTAGTTGGTTATTTAACGATGCTATATCAATTACGGTACTATAATCTTTTCGCTGTAAGAAAAATCCTAATGTAAACAATAGCACGTGATTGAAGTGAGGCTTCATTGGCCACCGTTTGGCGCCATAGATTCTCAGTACGTGTTCCCGCCTACTGCTGTACATTCTGTTTCATGTTAAACATTTCCCGTTACTCATCAAGTAGGCCTAACCTCACTACTATGCATTCGTTTGCTGAGGAAACATTTACTTTATAATTACTACAATTAAATTATTTTCAAGTCTTATGTCTTCACAATGGACAGTTGAGGATACAGAAGCCATACTTCGGTACTACGTGCTTACGTCAGCATCTACGAGCTCAAGTGACGCCAGCTTGTTACAAGGTATTACTGTTGGTATTCATCCGCGTTCATAGTACATAACAAAATATAAAAGTAGCTTTTCTTTTACACAGCGTTTTACACATGAGTGAAGTTAAATGTTTCATCATATTTAACAACTAGAATTCAATTTTTTATTTCCAAATAATACAAGATTATGGTTTCCAAATACGAACTATATTTTCCTGCGTCATTTAAGTGTTTCGACTGGGAGCCAATCACGGGTATGACAGCAACGTGCTTATGTTTACATTAGGATTTTTCTTACAGCGAAAACAGTATAGGTTATTTAGCGTCGTTGGGATTGGTGATAGCGAGATGGTATTTGGCGAGATGAGGCCGAGGATTCGCCATAGATTACTTGAAATTCGTCTGGTAAAACTGGTAAAAAACCAACCAGGTAATCAGCCAAAGCGAGATTCGAACCCATGCTCAGGCACAGCTCCAAATTAGTAAGCAAAACACCTACTGCCTGAGCTACGCTGGTGGTTTATTAGTGTGATGACTCATTTTACATTTACTTAAAATGGATGCGAAACAAAAATAAATACTAATAAACTAAATTTAGATAATATTTCATACACTGAAACAATTGTCAATTTATGCACATTGATGAGACAAGTATCAAGTAACCGCAAAGGAAAGTTATGAGGTATTAGCAATAACTCAATTAATTTTCTCTTAATATGTTAAACTGTGATTACAAAATTGCTACTGGGTGCTTCTGTCTCCCCTATCATTTCTTTAGCATTATACATACAGTAGAACCTCGATTATCCGTCACCCTATTAACCGACTGTCGGATTATCCAACTTTTTTTCTAGCTCCTATTTTCTTTTTGCTGCAGAAAAAATATGAAGTACTGTAAGTTATGTTTCTACAGAAGATTATTACAAGCCTTTACTCTAACTACAAAGTATGTAGCAGAAATGCTTAGCTGTCGGCAACAAACATAATTACTTGTAAAATAATCATTACTTGCTTTCAAAGAAATTACCCCAAGAATTTCCACAAACCCGTGTACAATTTATTCAGTCCTTATTCCTACTATTCCAGTGGACGTACTGTATAACTTCTATGCAAATGTCTTTCACAGTTGTCAAAGAAAACGTATTGTGTTGATTATCAAAAAAATTACAAATAATTGAGAAGTTTGGGAAAGAAGAAATTGTGGTTAATGATGCTTCAGAGTAGAAAATTGGCATTACAACTGTAAGCGAATTAAAAAAAAAAACAAGGATAAAAAGTTTAAAGTACGTAAATCTACAACACGAGACTTCCTATCTTTCCACAGACAATCATCAAACATCAATCCTTGGCCTTAAGCACCCGTCGTTGACAACTGAACTTTTAATGATCCACTATACAGCACGTTAATACAAGACCACAAAGGAAATTACGAAATTGTGTATTATGCACTTAATTTATAAACATTTTTTATAGTACGGATTATCCGATTTTTTTCGATTAACCGTTCAGTCCACCCCCCTTCATTACTACGGATAATAGAGGTTCTATTGTAATTCACTATCGTTTTCTCAAAAGTGCAATTACAACAGGAAACTATTGCACTGCACCTTCTTATCAAGAGACTGATTTCAGAGGATTCAACATGGTAAATATTCTATGGACAAAGGAACCATGAGAATCCCTGGAATTGGCGTTGATGCCTGGCATAAACTTCGGTAGGAGCCCAATCTCTCAGAGGGCCCACAAAATGGAGCCCCGATTTATTTTTGCAGTCAGGCCCATTTCTATCTTGTTATGCACCATTCAAGCAAACAAACAATAAAATACAAAGTAACTCGTTTACATGTTTCGACCTATTTATGGGTCATCTTCAGAACTGCTCGTTGTTGATCTTGGTGCCACTTGTTCTGTTTCCTGTGAGGGTGTGTTCCTGTGGTATGGTGTAGAGTCAAAGAGTGTGCGTGTTTTGAAGTTGAGTTGTGTGTTGAGAATTTCGTTGGGGTGTGTTTTTGTGTGTGTGTATATTTCGTATTGTTCTAATGTGTTTAGTTTCTGGCTTTTTGGTTGAATGTGTAGTATTTCTATGTCTGTGTTGATGTCTCTGTAGGTGTGGTTAGCATTTGTGATGTGTTCTGCATATGTGGAGGTGTTTTGTAATTTTGTTATGGTTGTGATGTGTTCTTTGTAACGCGTTTGAAATGATCTGCCTGTCTGTCCTATGTAGAAGTTGTTGCAGGTGTTACATTTGAGTTTGTATACATACGCCTGTGTGGTTGTATTTGTTTGTTTGTGTTGTTTGTGTGCTGGGATGTTTTTGTAGAGTGTTAGTTGTTCTGTATGTGATGTTGTAATTTAATTTCTTGAATGAGGTTGCAATTTTGTGTGTACAACACAAAAACAAGAACACAAAAAATACATCACACTAACATACGAAAACAAAAGTAGACTGAATTTATATATGTACAGTGATGACAAAAAAAAAAAAACCGGACCGACCCTTGTAGCTGATTCCAGAGCCTTGTTCACTCCAGAGCACGATAGACTGGTAACTAAGACTTTCGTGGTTCGAATCCTGTCTGGGAAGGAAACTTTTTCATGTTATACATCTTGATTACACAACTTTTAACAATGTATCACTTCGGAATATGTATGATGAGACTTTCTTGTGTTAAATTCTAACGCACCTTGTTTACATGTTTCGACCTATTTATGGGTCATCTTCAGAACTGGTCGTTGTTGGTCTTGGCGCCTCTTGTTTTGTTTCCTGTGAGGGTGTGTTCGTGTGGTATAATGTAGAGTCAAAGAGTGTATGTGTTCTGAAATTAAGTTGTGTGTTGAGAATTTCGTTGGGGTGTGTTTTCGTGTGTCTGTATATTTCATATTGTTCTAGTGTGTTTAGTTTCTGGCTTTTTGGTTGGATGTGCAGTATTTCCATGTCTGTGTTGATGTCTCTGTAGGTGTGGTTGGCATTTGTGATGTGTTCTGCATATGTGGAGGTGTTTTGTAATTTTGTTATGGCCGTGATGTGTTCTTTGTAACGTGTTTGAAACGATCTGCCTGTCTGTCCTATGTAGAAGTTGTTGCAGGTGTTACATTTGAGTTTGTATATGCCTGTGTGGTTGTATTTGTTTGTTTGTGTGTTGAGATGTTTTTGTAGAGTGTTATTTGTTCTGTATGCGATGTTGTAATTTAATTTCTTGAATGAGGTTGCAATTTTGTGTGTGTTTTTGTTTTCGTATGTTAGTGTGATGTATTTTTTGTGTTCTGGCGTTTGTGTTTATTCTTATGTTTTTTGTGTTTTGTTTTGTCTTATGTATTATATTGTCTATTATGTTGGGGTTGTATCCGTTTTCTTGTGCTATGTATTTGATTGTGTTTAGCTCTTCGTTGTAATCTTGTTGGTTCATTGGTATGTTGAGTAGTCTGTGTACCATTGTTCGGAATGCAGCTTGTTTGTGTTGTGTGGGGTGGTTGGATGTGTTGTGTATGTGTGTTGTTGTTGGTTTTCTATATACTTTGAATGTGTGTTTGTTGTCTACTTTTGTTATTGTGATGTCTAGAAAATTTATGGATTTGTTGTTTTCAATTTCTAATGTGTAGTGTAGCTTTGGGTGTATTTTGTTTACGTGTTGATGTAGGTTTTGGACCTGTCTTTTGTTTCCTTTGTAGGGCCTATAGTATTAGTATGTCATCTAAGTATCTGTGCCAATATATCGTCACCTGAATGCAAGAACTAGGTAACTTGATTTTTCATATTTTGTGACATTGCCTATTTACTTATTTATTGCACTAAGGAAAATGTCTCGTTTTCTTTTACCTATTTGTTATATTGGAAAATAGATGTCGCTGGTATCGTTCGATCAGTTACCTAGTTCTTGCATTACATTTTGTGCGATTTTTGCTATGCTATAAAAGAGGTAACTAAAAAATGCAAATTTCGAGTTACCTAGTTCTTGCATTCACGTGACGATATGATGTTGTCTGCGTGTTTGTTGTTGTCTTTGTTTAGTATGTATGTCTGTTCTATGTGGCGACCCATGAATAGGTCGAAACATGTAAACGAGGTACGTTGAAATTTAACACAGGAAAGTCTTACCATACATATTCCGAAGTGATACAGTGTTAAAAGTTGTGTAATCAAGATGTATAATAAAATACAGAGCCAATCTGTAAACTGAAGTACCATAATACTTAGTTATCTAATTTAGTATACCTGCACATCTATCCCATTTCACATTTATGACTCTTTAAACATACCGTGTACACCAAAACACACAAATGCAAGCATGCACAGACACAACATTGATCAGATTAGTGAAGAGGAAATAGTGTAAAGTTTTGTTATGAGGAACATCTCACCTAGTAGCTGGGTTTAAGATACATCCGTTCATATCGTCAACAACTAACCCATTGCAGTTGTTGAGTGAGGAAGCACAACTGGCTGTTATGCTAAAGTGTGGGTCGCTATCTTCTCTGACGGAGTAGAAAATGTCACCAGCTGTGGTAGTGTAACGGCCGAGGTTAACCTGTCTATTTAACATAAGGGTGGCAGATCAAGGACATGCGTCATGCTAAGTAACATAATAAATGTAATGGCATGCTAGCAATCAACTGTACAAGTCCCAGTAATGTTCCATTAAATTTATATTAACAACGAAATCATTTACAAGGTTTCCTTCATACGATTCCTCATTTTTATTTCCTACTGATAGTTTTCTTCATAGATGTGGGCCAGTCTTTAGAATTGGTCGGAACACTTTATGTTAGTTCTCCTACAAACTATCACAAACAGCATAAGCCAGTGTTTCTCAAACTTTTTTGAAGTGGGGACCACTTTTTTAAGTCACAAAAGATCCACGGACCACCTTACTCTTGTTCCCTTCGAAAGCAAATTTACCATTTTTGTAGCATATTTTAATATTAGTATACTTATATTTTAAAATATAATTAATTAATTAAAAATAATTTAATATTAATTTAATTTATTTAATTTTATATTAGTATTAACTAATTTAGTTAATGTTAATAGAAAAAAAATCATTTTCGTTTTTTAA
This sequence comes from Periplaneta americana, assembly GCF_040183065.1. NCBI lineage: Eukaryota > Metazoa > Arthropoda > Insecta > Blattodea > Blattidae > Periplaneta > Periplaneta americana. The sequence continues at coordinate 11,490,588 of NC_091131.1, read as the reverse complement.
TAAATCAAGGCTATTAGAGTTCGGATAATCTTTAATTTATTAACTACACAAAATAAATAAATGTTGGTACAGATGCCTCAAACTAGGAAGCTGGCTGGAGAGGGGAAGTAGTAGAGCTAACGGAGGGGGCCCACCTAGGCTCCAATACCCAGGTATAGTCATATTGTCTGAAAAGTTGACCTCTTGACAATGTATTCAAGATGTACCCTGCCTATGCAGCCTTCTCGACTGTTATTAGAACTGAGCTGTACCGTTCTAGTCCACAGTGCACAGCAGTAGGCGGACAGTGATAGGGGAGAAGTGTTCTATGCGCCTGCGCAAACGAGACAGCTTGCTAGTTTGAGGCATCTGTACCCACATTAATGAGATGGATAAGTCTGCAGATTTTTGTACAGTTGTTCTATATCTCGATGTATGCTGGTAAGCTTAAGTCGGAGATTGTCACATACATCCAGTCGATTTCGTTACTTTGTTTCTATTAGAGTTAGTGATAAAAATCCTTTCTCACACAGACGTGAAAGCAAACTGAATTGTAATCTATAAATCACCATTGTACAGTTCAATGTATTCTCTTTTAACTTGTGATGAGGTCCAGAAATTAAAATAAGTCATTGCATAATTATTTTCCAATAACGAAGTCATTTTCAAACAAAAAGACTCTAAGGTTGGAAATACAGAAAAAAATCCTCTGTTTTACAGAACTGACCACAAACCAAGTTTCCTCTCGAACATCTTTATTTTCTCATGTGCATTGAGAACAGTCAAAGAATTACCTCGTAGAGAGAGATTTAGTTCGTTTAGTTTTGAGAATACATCTGAAAGATATGCCAACGTACTTAGCCACATATCATCAGCTGATGTGCAGGGAAAAGATGGCAAGAAGAAATACCACGTTCATAGTGCTTTAAATCTCTCTTTTGTTGCTGAGAGTAGAGTGGGAAGTCGGTAGACGGGTAGGGTAATAAATTTCATAAAATGTCATTACTGGGAGGAAAAGTGAAAGGCGATTGCCATGTGTCATTTCCAAACTCTGAGATTTTCAGCTATAGTGTGATACGCAATTCGTTTGAATTTCATTTTTTCTTCTGTCTTTTTGAAGGATCACAAGGGCAGATCTCGAGGATCACAGGTGGTCCACAGACCATAGTTTGAGAAACGCTGGCGTAAGCCATACACCGGGTGTAATTTTCCTTATTTTCTACAGAAATGTATCAGAGAACATACCTACAATCAATATTTTAAGAGTTCGGTAGTAGAATTATTAGCAATAATGTGCGACCCCAACTTAACCCAATATAACTTTTATCTTCAGAGGAATTTAAAATAAAGAATGAACAAATCACATCCTGTATGACTTGAGGCTTTCCCGGCGTTTGATGTAGAATAACTCTTCTCGGGTTCTCAGCCAGGTGAGTTGGAGATTTGCTTCCAAGCTTTCGACGGCTAGCTCTGCCATCTTGTTCAATCTTCTTCAGGGAATGAAGAAAAGCTTGGAAGCAAACCTCCAACTCACCTGGCTGAGAACCCAAGAATAGTTATTCTAAATCATATCCTCGTACTCAGAAACAAAGGAAAACAGTAGCATTGTAAAAAGAGAAAAAAAAAACGCCATTTCTTAAAGAGAGCTGCGTAAGTAATTTTTAAGAGGTGACAAAAAATGTACAAAAAATAAAGGCGAGAGAGAAGTTTCAGCATTTCTTTGTTTTTTTGATACCAGTAAATAAATAACTTTTTAAATGTTTGTCCTTAGCAAATTAACAAGTATGTTTGTTGTTTTTTTTTTTTATTAGAAACACTGAATGGTCCCTCTAATCAGTGAGTGGAAATGCACTTGCTGATGAAACGAAAGTCAACTGGCAGAAAACAACTTAAATGATCATAAAAAGCACTGTACTTTCATTTCAATGGAATCTTTGAAGGACTCACACTGAGCATAGCAATAATGTTTAACAGTTGCGAACAAGGAGGGCATAACGATATCCCGACAGATTCTAAAAACAATTTCGAAATTAATTTTGAAAACGTTTTCCTAAAATTTGTTGGCAAAGAAGATATTTCTGAAGCCCAATTTTCTTAAAATCTCATTCTTTCTTGGAACGAAGACATTCTTCCAATACTGTTGCAACTGATACTCATTCCTTTGAGATTTTACTACTAAATTTTGGTTTTCATGAGTTCATTAAAAAGCGAACCAAACATTTTTCTGTCAACCCTCTCTCCCTCAAAAAAGCCTACAAAGTTGAAAAAAATAATTTCAACTCGAGATGACAGATCACTAACAATCTGTAATTTAAAACGTAAGAAAAAATACATAGAAATGGTGATCTTACATCTTAAACAAAATGTAAAATTTCCTTTCGGAATTAATGTAATGCTACTGAAAAATTTTTCACATTTTCTCACGATAGATTTGGAGTTTAAATCAGAATTGGAAGTCTGAAATCATTAAATTTTTTACAGTCATGAAGAAAGCTTAGATTTTTTTTAAGAAAAATTAACATAGAAAAAATATTATTTTAGAAATATGATAATTAATGATAATTAATATACTGTCATTAGTAAAACTATATTTTAAAATATTTGGACATCATCAATTTCTTTTAGAAAGAAAGTTATAGGAAAAATATCTCGCAACAATTTAGAACATTCATCACCTAACGGTCGTCGAAAATAAATTTAATCTTCCTTATTTCTCAAAAAAGCTTGACTCAAATTCCAAACATCTCTTCAAAATTGTATTTAACTTTTCAAAATATTACTAACATAATTTTGCTCACAAGTCAGATCCCTCCGAAAGTTAGACCACATGTCATGATAACATAACATTAGGTAAAATCAAACATATTTTTATTACATCTAAAAAAATTAATTTCAGTAATCATGCATAAAAATTATGCAGTCAATTCTACAAACAGTGAAATGAGAATGTAATAAAAATATTACAATTTATCACACTGAAATCTAATTTACAACAAAAGTAAAAAAAAAAGGAAAACAAGATGAAACATTTGTACAAATATACCAGTCATTACATTTTGTTGCTTCATGTCAATCAGCATTACAAGTTGGGAATCATTCGTATTAGAGACAGAAAAAAAATTGTTTCTTAATAAAATCAAATTCTTAAGGAAAATAGGCTAGAAAGAAAAAGAAATATATGAAGATGTTCTACAGAAACTAAAAATGTCTACATTTTTTTTTGACCAGAACTGAATGTACAAATCATATTTTCCGACAAACGTTTTTAGAATTCCATACTGGACAGCCACTGGTGCTCTCAATGAGGCAGATGCCTGTGTTTCTTGAAAAACAATATCACAGAAATGCGTGAAGTGGCAGCCAATGATGACTGTGCCAGAATTCAACATCAGTGAAATCTCTCTCATTTATTAATAAGATAGTTAAATCTTCAAAAAACATTCTGGCTTTTTGTCAGGAGACGTCCAAGAAACTATGGGCTTTGTCTGATATATTAATAAAAATTCCAGCTTGTCTGCGTAACTGGAGAGAATTTTTTTCTGACTGGCCTTTCGTCCACAATGTTCAAGAAATCGTCTTTCATTTGAAAAAAAAAATTAAAAATAAAAAAACTTGAGCACATTTACTACACACTTAAAATAAAAGACCAAATGTGTGATGATTGTGATGATTACTGAATACATTTTTCTAGTAAGGGCTGGATAGTAGAAGAAGAAATCTCCTGTCTAGCTGAAAATGGGTCAACGAGCCGAGTAGATATTTTAGACACTAAACAGGGCATCATTGTGGACCCCATGATACGTTTTGAAATAGAATGTCATCAGTCAGCCGAGGTCCACCTTGAGAAGAAGTCGATCTATGAGCCTACAGTCAACTATTTCAAGCTGAAATATGCCTTAATTCACGTTGAGGTATTCGGCTTGCTCATAGGTGCTCGAGGGACTATACCAGCTTTTTTCGAAGAATTTCGACGGCAGTTTTCTCTGCCAACATCTCTGAGGGATGACATTGTGATAATTGTGTTTAAAAAATCCTGCCAAATCTTAATTAATCACATGGTGCCATATTAATAGCAATTGTAATTTTTCACGCCCTTTTCTTTAAAATTTAATATCTATGTTTACACATGTATAATAATTTTTTTGAGGATGTATTGAGTCCGTAAGGGCTACCCTCAATGGGGGGCAGTTTAATATTATTATTATTATTATTATTATTATTATTATTATTATTATTATTATTATTATTAATTAAAATTGAAATGTACGCAAAATTAGAAAGTGCTTGAGTTTTGGTAATGAAAATGTTTTGAAATCAAGCAATGTTCAAATTGTTATATCTTAAGTTTACTGTACAAGTCCTGATTTTTGGAATTTCATTAGAAACTAATAAAAAACATAACAGTTATTATTTGTGCAGAGAGTGTTAAAGCAAAAAAGTTGTTGCAGAAAATGTTACAGTAAAATGAGACTAAATGTTCTTCTTACACTCGTATTAGATTTTGGATAACGTCTTTAACAGTTCAACATAAATAAATATATTAATTATTCTTATGTAATAAGCGCAATTTAATCCTTAAAACATTAATTATAATTAATCAACATTAGAAGTGTCTTATGTTGGAAGTTGATGACTGGTAAAGAGTTGAACAATGAAGATAGTATACTGCGTTCAGTTACCACTGATTCTTTTTGTACTTAATTCACTATTAAGAGAAATTAAAATAAAACCAATTGATTTATTAAGGTTCAATTTGTCAGACTCAATTGAACGTTAGTTTCTTATGTCTTGTATAAAACTGATTTTTATGTTACATATTTTACATGTACATTACGTGGGTAACAACGTGTAATGGAATGGGTGATATTTTATGTATTGAAGAAGAAAAAGGAGACAGAAGAAAGAAGAGAAAAAGAAAGGTACTTTTTAATTTACAGAAGCATTATACAGGATACCAGTACCATGTTTATGAATTAATAATGTTAAGCCAAACATCAAATAACTGAAGTTCTGTTACCACTACATTTGTTACGTCAACATTTCACTGTATTGTAAAAATATAAATCCCATGCAAAAGCAAACAACTTTCAAGAAACAGAAGAAAAATGAACAAAAACAAAATACAATAAACTCGTGAACGAATAATTTCACATATTTCTTCCACATAACATCACATTTATATATACAATAAATAAAGCATATAAATAACGAAAGCAACTTCAGAACCATAAATGCCAATACACATCCAATTTCTGTGAATGAAGCCTTAAACAAGAAGCACCAGTACACCAGTAATGCCATAATGAATTACACATGCCACAATGCAACGTGGATTCGATAAATTCTGATCACTTTGTATGACCACAAGAACTAAGACATATTTTAACACCAGATTAAACTGGACAACTAACTCATCTCAGTCTCTTTTCTTTATTTCCTGTCTCAGAGCAATTTAAATGCAATTAGTCTTGTAAGTGGAAATAGCGATATTAATGGATAGAACAATAATTAATTATGCAGATAAAGAGTTAAATATATTTTATATTTCTGAAACATAGAGTATGTGTCAGATACAAGAATCTTTAAGCAAATTCTAAAATACGTATACACTTTGCATGGTAATAAAGAAATAATACTTGTCATCCACAACAAAGATGAAATGCAAAATTTGGAATAAAAAATAAATCTTAAACCGAAAAATAAAGCTAAGATATATATAAGAATAAGGTGGTGGTGGTGGTGGTGGTGGTGGTGGTGATGGTGATGATGATGATGAGGAGGAGGAGGAGGAGGAGGAGGAGGAGGAGTAGGAAGTAAAGGATGTAAAGGGAAGTGGAAGAATTCTGTGGTTCCAAGGCAAAAAGGTGATTTGTCAATTTTTGTCGAAAATGAGATTTCGCGATATGATGGTATCTTTATTGTGGCAAAAGATGACATGCATATCTCTATTATTTTTCTCTCTAACCCATTGCTATGAAACATGATTATTACAATTTTATATGCTTGTTCAAATTTTAAATGCTCACTTCCGAGAAATTTCAAGAAATGATATATCACATTTTGTCTCGGGGCCAGAGAATTAGTGGAAGAGGAGAAACGGAAGGGAGAAGGAACAGAAGAAACCAGAAACAGTGAAAGTAAAAAGATAAGGAGAAATGGGAGGAACTCGAAGAGAAACAAGGCAAAGAAAGAACAGTGAAAGGAAATGAAGAGAGAAAAGGAACAGAAAAACACAAAAAGAAACCACAGAAGAAGAGAACAGTAAGCGAATAAGAAGAGGTGAAGTGTATGACAAGGAAAATAAGATGAAGTAACAAGAAGAAGAAATAGGAGAGTCAAGAAAAGGAACAGGAGGCCGAGGATGAAGAGATAACAAAAGATGAGGAAGAGCAGCAGAAGCAACATAGAGGAAAAATTGAGAAGAAACTGGAGGACAAAAGGATAATTAAAAGAAAAAGCGTGAGTAGGATGAAGAAGAGACAATAGTGAAAGAACGAAAAGACAAAACGTAAGTAGGATACGAAGAGGAGAAGAAGACTAGTGAAACAATGAAAAGAAAAGTCAGAAGAGTGGACAGCAGTAGAAACCACAGAAGTGAAAAAAGAAGAGAAAAACGTGAGGAGATGAAGGAGAAAAACAAGTGTCAGAATGAAAAGAAAATGCAAGGGTATGAAAAGGCTGATGAAGAAAATCAATGAAAGAAACATGTGAAAGAGAAGTGGGAGGAAAGAAGAGATAGAAGGAAAAAAGAAACAGAAGGAAAATTAGGACAGCAGAAAAGGAATAGACGAAACAGAAGATGAAAGAAAGGGAGATAGAAAGAAAAAGATGGAAAAAGAACGCGAAAAGATAGAAAGAAAGGGTGAAAGAAAGAAAAGGAGAAAGAACGAAAGAAAGAAAAACAGAATGAAAGGAAGAATGAAAGAATGAAAGGAAGAAAGAAAGAAAGAAAGAAAGAAGGAAAGGAAGGGAGAGAGAGAAAGAAAAAGATGGAAAAAGAAAGGGAAAAGATAGAAAGAAAAGGTGAAAAAAGAAAAGGAGAAAGAACGAAAGAAAGAATGAAAGGAAGGAAGAATGAAAGAAAGTAAGAAAGAAAGGGAGAGAGGAATAAAGAAAAAGATGGAAAAAGAAAGGGTGAAAGAAAGAAAAGGAGAAAGAACGAAAGAAAGAAAGAATGAAAGGAAGAAAGAAAGAAAGTAAGAAAGAAGGGGAGAGAGAAAGAAAGAAAAAGAAAGTGAAAAGAAAGGGTGAAAGAAAGAAAAGAAGAAAGAAAGAATGAAAGGAAGGAAGAAAGAATGAAAGAAAGTAAGAAAGAAACGGAGAGAAAGAAAGAAAAAGATGGAAAAAGAAAAGGAAAAGATAGAATGAAAGGGTGAAAGAAAGAAAAGCAGAAAGAACGAAAGAAAGAAAGAATGATAGGAAGAAAGAAAGGAAGAAAAAACGTAAGAAAGGGAGAGAGAATGAAAGAAAAAGAAGGAAAAAGAAAGGGAAAAGATAGAAAGGGTGAAAGAAAGAAAAGAAGAACGAAAGAAAGAATAAAAGGGAAAAAGAAAGAATGGGAGAAGAAAAGGAAGAAAGAAAGAAAAAAGAAAGGGAAAAGAAAGGAAGAAAGAAAGAAAAAGAGAAGAAGTAAGTAAAAAAGAAAAAATTACAAAGGAGCTTCCAGTTTAAGACTTCACTTCACTTCAAACATTGGCAGAATGAAATATGCATGCAGGATCCAATTTAGAACAATGAATGCTTTAATGAAATCCACAGATTCAAAATTACCGTATCTGAAGAATGAACATAACACACAACAGCAACGCCTGCTTTCTATTCAGAAGACTGCTTACCTGTTGGCAGTGTTACTCCCACTACTATCCTGGCGTGTCAGGGTGATGGAATGACGCAGTGAGGAAGTGCGACTGGCGGACATCCCGACTTGCTGGCTGATATCCTCGTCGGCAGAATAGAATGCCTCCGAATGATTCTCACTGCTCATGGACACTGTTCGCTGCACTTCTTTGCGGAGATTTTCTTCTGCGTTATCCATAGATAAGGAATGGTGTGATTCTGACGGATTAACCTCCGAGGAAAGAGTAGGCTTAGTGACCTAATAAGCAAATTAAGTGCACGGTCAACCACAACCAGCAACACTCAAACTGGCACACATGTCTGGTTCCAAAGCATTCAGTAACTGCTGAGACAGCCATCTTTGCATACCTTATGTTAGATTCAATCACTGGATGACATTCAGGTTAGGAATTTCAAATAATAGGATCTATTGGAGGTGTGCTACATCTAACAAGTGCTGAGGTTCAAAAGCTTTCTAACTATCCAGTATAACACGAGTTCCCAAGATCAGCAAGATTGCTTTTCATTTCTTAAAGCACCATCCTGTTATAGTCAGTCACTTAAGAAACATTTTAACTTTAAATTGGAATTTATGATTTATAATTTAACTTACTTACAGAAGTTAGTAGCATAGTTTAAACCCAAAATAAATCAAGACACTTGTGTGTGGCCTTGCATTGTCATAATTATCTCTCCTTGTAGTTAAGTCCAAGCATTATATTTACGTGGGTGGTTCAATAAGTAATGCACATCATTTTTTTTTCTCGGCTGCCTTTCATTGGAAAATAACGATTTTATAAATATCACCTTTAAAGCTCCCTGCATTTCGTCATATACTGTAGTTTTGCTATTTTCCGTTAGGCCCGTAACACACTTGAAGAGTTTTCGCTAGCAAGAAATGTGTTGCGAAAAAATTCAAAGATTGATAACATGGATTCAAATGGACGTCCACACACTGGAAGAGATTCTCGTTCGAGGCAAAAAACCTCGCGCGAGTTTCTCGCTGGAATCGGTAGCTCAGCGAATTTTCTTGACACATTTATCAAAGATGTTTGATATTTATACTCTTTATGACGATTGAATGTAGAAAAAGATATCACAGGTGGCGATAAATTGTATTGTTTTTATTTGAAAATGAGAAAAGATGGTTCATAATTGCAGTCAGAAACTTATCGAACTTGTACGATGTCACCCGTAGGCCTATTTATATGATACACGGGATGAAAAACTATAAAAACATGAAATCTGGAGACAAATATCAGATTATCTGAAAATAAATAGGGCTATATTTTATTTTGAACTGTGCTTCATTGGCTGGTCATGATAATATCTTTGAAAAATATTGGAGTGCAAGAGGTCAAATGACTTTATTGTCAAACGCCTGGCATTAGAAAACAACAACAACATATTTTATTTTGATGAGATTTAATAGTATTAATTAAACATTTGAAATAATGTATCTATATGTCTTAACAGTTTACATAATTTTAATTAGAACATAGCAAATAATCCTTTATCATATCATGAATGGCAAAAAACTATGGTCCATTCAACCTGAAATAATGCCTAAACATATCATCATTCAAATCGAAACCAATGTCCAAAACTCGCCCTTATTTTCGTAAGATACAATGTGATTTTCAGATATTTCTGGCTTTAATTTTAGGCCTACTTTTTCTTTTCATTAACAAAATAATATGTTCACGTAACTCCATTTCCTCATCATCTGAAGACTCAGATTCAACATAGCATTCATACGTAATTTGTAAAGTACGACAATATACTTACAGGTTATATATTTAAGTACGACAATATACGTAAATACATAACCTATAATATTTCCCCCAACGAGTGATTACTATAATTAGAAAAATGGTCTCTGCATGAAGGCAGTGCATAGATGACCATAGCGAGGTGTGATCTGTGATAGCGAGAACTCGCCAAGTGTGTGGAGGAAGGCTCTTCGCCTCTTTCGCGCAACACATTTCTCGCTAACGAAAACTCTTCAAGTGTGTTACGGGCCTTAGATGGTTGTGATGTAGTTTAGTTTTAAAATGGCGACTGCACGTGAAACACGTACAAAGCAGAGAGCCTGTGATTTAATTTCTCTTTGCAGAGCAGGAAACCAAAGCAAGCATTCACAGGCACAGTGGATAGGAGTACTGTCAGTCATTGGGTTAGCAGTGTCAGTGACAGAACGAGGTAAAGCAAGGCTGTCAGATCTTCCACACTCAGGATGACCACTTGCTGCTGTAACACCACAGACAGTTGAACGCGCCGATAGGTTTAATCAACACTCTGAAGAAGTTTAAGAGACGATTTAGGTGCGTTTGTCCCCATAAAGATGTCAACAAAATCCTACTTCTCCATGACAATGCAAGGCCACACACAAGCGTGCACACTCGTCAAGAAATCACAAAACTTGGGTAGACTGTTCTTCCTCATCCGCCTTACAGTCCAGATCTCGCACCATTTGACTTTCATTTGTTTAGTCCCCTGAAGGATGCGATCCTTGGGAAGCGATATGACGATGATGAGCAGGTCATAGAAGACGTCAGTACGTGGCTGAGAGAAGTCCCGCGCCGTGGCGTCGCAGTCTAAGGCATCCCGCCTAGGACTCGCATTACGGAATGCGGGCTGGTTCGAATCCTCATGGGGGAAGAAATTTTCTCATGAAATCCGGTTGCGAATACCAGCTATAACGGTTGGGGGGATCATCGTGCTAACCACACAATACCTCCATTCTGGTTGGATGATCGTCCACCTCTGCTTTGGTATGTGGGCGTGAGGCCAGCAGTCGGCTGGTCGGTCTAGGCCTTCACGGGCTGTAGTGCCACGGATTATTTTACATGGTTGAGAGAAGACCAGCTGAATAGTACCGAGATGGCATACATGCTCTAACATCTAGGTGGCGTAAAGCCATAGATTTGAATGGATTCTACTTGGAAAAAGGTAGCTAATTAATTGGGGAATAATGTGGTATATTTGGATTTGTAATAACACGAATTTGAATGAGAAAAAAAATGACGTGCATTACTTGTTGAACCATCTAGTACTTATACAAATCCAGACTTTTGTTTCTTCTTTCATGTTTATATTTTGAATTCTAACCGCTTCTAAATATAAAGATACTGATTAAGAAAACTTTTAATTTTTCAGAGATCTTGGAGATATTTCTGATACATGTGTGTGTATGTGCGTGTGTGTGTGTGTACATATGAATTGCAAATTCATGTTATGTAACTGCAAATGTATGCACTGTCAGTGTATAAAAGTAAAGTTACTCCTGTTAGAAGAATCCTGGATTTAGTGATCTCAATGCAGCAGCGAGTGTTTCACAGGGAAGTGTAACAAAATGGGAAAATGCGATTTTCTAATACAAACAGCTTCAAAATAAAATTAAAATATGCTCCCTTCCATGATACCAGTAGATAGTAAGCATTCGTTTTCTGCCTACAAACTTGTGCTAACAGACAAAAAGTGTAAACTGTCTCTCAAAGATTATGAAAAATTACTGGTTCTGTATTGAGTGCAATTATGGAAAGTATATGAGGTTAAAATGAATGAATCTTAAAGTAGACTTAAATTTGAGGAAAAAAAATAATGATTCACTTTTTCATCATCACTGCATATTTCCATTCCATTTTAGTATGCCACTTTCTATACAAGGTGAACCGTAATATCTTTAATTTCAGGGGGTCATTCTTTGAGATATTTCAAAGGAAACAGTTTAATACAATTTTGCTCATTTCTGCTTCTTTTTCGAGATAAAAACTGTTTTATAGAAAATATTTCATAGCATGGTTTGGGAAAGTCATTGATTTAATTCTTACTACTACATTACTTTCAAGCCTCAAACAAGCAGTATAAGAATTTACAAAGAGGATTGTATACATTAAATGAAATATTAAAAGATTTTGGGATGGAAATTTCAGCACAAAAATCAAAAGTAATGGCATTTTTAGGACAAGACCCAGTGAGAAGTAAGATAATACACAATAACCAATGCCTCGAACAAGTGCAAAATTTCAATTATCTGGGTTGTGAAATATCTTATCAAAATGAAAAAGATGTGAACAAGAAAATTACCAAATTTACACAAATTCTAGGAATAATAAACAATACATTAAAAGCTAAATTAGTACAAAAATCTACAAGAATAAAAATATATAATACACTAGCATTACCCACCCTTCTATACGGAAGCGAGATTTGGACATTAAAGAAAAAAGACATGAACAGAATCAAAGCAACGGAAATGAAATTTTTCAGGAGAACAGCAGGATATACTCTTTTAGACCGAAAAAGGAATGAAGAAATTTTAGAACAATTAGAAGTAGAGTCAGTAGAAGAAAAAATCACCAGATACAAATTCAATTGGCTAGATCATGTAAGAAGAATGGAAAATTCAAGAATCCCAAAAATTATGATGCAATATAAACCTAGAGGACATCGTCGACTAGGAAGACCGTTAAGAAGACTGCTAGATGGGGCCGAAACAGGTCTACAGAGGCCTAATTCGTGAAGGATGATGATGATGATGATTGATTTAATTCACAATATGCTCAGTCGATTTAAGAGAGCAGTGTATTATGACAATAAATAACTGAAAGAATTATAATTTTGTCCTTTAAAGTGCAGAAATTTGATTTGAACAAATGTAATATTTCATTCTGAAAAGGAATTTTACAATGTTACATTTGTTGAGATTAAATTTCTGCACATTTAAAGGACAAAATTAAAATTCTTCCAAACATATATTATCTTAATACACTGTTCCTTTAAATCAGTAGTGTCAGAGTTGTAAGCTCCGAAACCGGTTGTGGTGCTAGAGACGTCCAGTCGGAGCGTGAACTTGCTTATGTCTGTGGAAGCACCGGGCAACGCAACGAGTTATAGTGGAGCGCTCCGCTCCGTTTAGGCTGTGTCTGACAACCCTGCCTTAAATTGACTGAGTATATTGGGAATTAAATTAATGGGTATCCCAAAACATGCTATGAAATGTTTTCATACTAAATAATTTTTATCTAGAAAAGGATGCAAAAACGAGCGAAACTGTATTAAACATTTTGTTTGAAATATCTCAAAGAATATCCCCCTGAAATTAATTACATTACTTACAGTTCACCCTGGTGTACAACTAGGGAAATACAGTGTTGTTTAAATAAATTTCTGAAGGACAAGATTTTTATAAAACAACACTCAACTAATAACAGTAGGTATTCAATTTAAGTAAAATGTGTTGAAATGTCATTTTACATATAATTTTTAAACCCTGTTTCTAATTTTTAAGAGTCTATTTTATAGTTTCATTGACAAGCAAACGTTCTCATGGGGGCAGATAAAACAATTATTTTGTTTTTCTTCCACAATGTTAACAATGTCAAAATAAGTGCTTATACAAATTTTGGCCACTTGAACACAATTACGAGGGCTGTAAAAAATAAGTTTCTCTGGGGTCGTTTAGATAGAGAAAACAAAACTTCATAGAAAGATTTATTGGAACACATGAGACATTTGCCATACAGTCAGATCAATTTTGTATCCCTGTGTCGTAGAAATCTACCACCTGGGATCGGAAGCAGCGCATATCAGCCGTCTGCCCCTCTCTGTTGATCCCACAGTATGACAAATACCTCAATTTCAGTGGGGAATATGTTGAAAAATAGCTCACCAGCTATTGTATCTGTTACAATAAATTTTTTCAATTAAATTGTGTTTTCTTTCTTTCAGAGAAACTTATTTTTTACGGTCCTTGTAATTGCTATTTTTACTTACTTACTTATGGCTTTCAAGGAACCTGGAGGTTCATTGCCACCCTCACATAAGCCCACCATCGGTCCCTATCCTGAGCAAGATTAATCCAGTCTCTATCATCATATCCCACCTCCCTCAAATCCATTCCGAGGTTTAGTGTTTGGTTTCGTAACAAGCTGTTTTTTACGATGATGGGTTGTTAGCCCTTCGCCCAACCCCCAAGCTGGAGGACCACCCCTTATCAGCTGTCCACGACTGCTTATTCAATATATTCGCAGCTACCCTCCATATCTGGAGGCCGTCTCCTCTATCCGCAACCTGAGGATGCGCCATGCCGTTGTAATTTCATTCAAGTGGCCAAAATTTGTATAAGTACTTGTTTTGACATTATTAACATGGTGGAAGAAAAAAATAGTACATTATGCAACGAGCCTATAATGGTAGTAATTAAGACGCGAGTATGTTTATGAAACGAGCGCAAGCTCGTTTCATAATTTTCATACGAGCATCTTAATTACTATTATAGGCAAGTTTCATACAACTTTTTATGCTCGACCATGTTTCTAACTTGAAATTATTCATAAGTATTCATGTTATTCTTATCTGACTGGGGAGCGGAACTGACCTTGTGCAATATCTCGTAAATTGTGAGATGTGCGCAGACGTGAAAGTATTTATTTTTTCCGAGGAACAAATGTCATTGACCTTGATATAATCTAGAGAGTAAAATGAACATTAATCTTGATATAACCTTGAAATTGATTTAGACATTGAAAAACGAGATGACAAATTGAATTTATTTGAATATTATTTACAATTAACGCTAATTATTATAGTAACAAAACATAACCTTCTGCGACAGTATCGGATTTCCAGACTCCGTGACATTTCGCTAGTTGTCTTTCGATTGCATATCCGAGAATAATTGATACTTGCGCTTTCATATTGCTACAATGGTGTTTTCTGATTGGTGGAACTCCTGAACTTTAATGAGTAGGTGTACTTTAATGACATGCATTAAAGGACTGCTACCAGGTGTATAATTACTACATTTCGGCATGGTCGAGCATAAAAACTTTTTTATCTGTCCCCATCATAATGTCTGCTTGTGAGCCTATTTCAGGCACCTAAAGTTAATTTCAGAGCGTAAAAATCCAAAGTCTGATGACAGTGAGATGGTATTTTACAAAGATGCATCCAGAATTCGGCATCGGATAACCTCATATTTGCCTTACAATTGGAAAAAACTCAAGAGAGGAGAGAAGGAAACCCAAACAAGTAATCAGTCCAAGCGAAAACTGAAGCCACGACTAAGAGCATAAGATAGAAAAGGTGAGAGGGGAATGGGAGGGAGAGGGGGAGCAATGGAGAGGGAGGAGAGGAAGAAAGAGGGAGGAAAAGAGAGGGAGGAAGAGGGACGAAGGAAGAGAGAGAGAGGGAAGAGAGAGAGAGAGACAGTGAGTGAATATGTGTATGCGTGAACGCACTGGAAGTTTCTGGAATTCTGAACTACATAATTTCAAACAGCATTTTCATAAAATTAACGTTAGCTCTGATAAAGATATGATCAGATGTAATTTGAATGACCTCTTCCCTTCCCTTTAAGGCTCGCTGTCTGTTGCAAACACTAGAAATATCTCCTATCAATGTAAGCATAACAATGGCAGGCAGGTAGGCAGGCACACACCAGTACAACATTGGAGGTTCCTTGCTGGTAGCTCTCTTTGGTGGGGGGTGTGTTGAAGTAGTCAACAGCCAGCTTAGAGTCTGAGATGCTACTCTTGGGTGCGCCCTCTGTCTCGGGAACACTCAGTATGGACTTGCTGCGTTCTGCATTCAGCATGGAATCGCTATCAAGTTTTGGAGGCAAAAGGTTGGTTGGGCTATTGTCCACTAGGCGAGCATATGGGACATCCCGTGTCGTGGCGTTGTTCCCACTTCTGTTGGAATGCATGCAAACCTCTATTATTCAATGTAATCATACAAACTTAAACCAAAGTTCTAACTGCTTTCAAGAGCTTGGGAACTTTCAAAATACTTGTGCAGTTTAAAGTATCAACAAATGGACTTCTGTGAGAGATATAAGAAATATGTATAAAATATTTCAGAAAAGTTTGACCAACTGATCATGTCATTGACTTATCAATTTATTTTTACTTATTTATTCATTTACAGTAATTCTTTCCACATAACTATTATGGATACTGAAATGATGATAAGTAATTCAAATAAACCCATTTTATAAAGACAATTAATTACGAAAATAAAAACTAGCCATATCATATCATAACTTCGGACAAAATTATATACAAGAAATATCAACACTTCACACCATTTATTTAATTTTCAAAAATAATTAAATTAATTACGTTTCTTACAGGACTTCAACAATAAAGCTGTGAAATTCAATAAACACAGAATTTTCATTCTTGTGTACTCTCTTGTAGAGGTGACGCAAGAAGAGCTTGCCACGGAAAGCTGTGCGAACTTTCGGAAACGTTCGGATGCACTCGACCTCGCTTCGATTTGATTGGCAGTTCTCAGTCGTCTGCTGACTTGATGTTTCGAGTCAGATTTACCACAGCGCGTGTAATGTAATGTAAACCTTAACATTGTTGAAAATACAGAAGTACGAATTTTTTTACACAAAAATCACTGAATGAAATGACAAAGATGTTACAAGAAATATGTAATCGTGTAACAATTGATATTTGACGTTGTAATAAAACACTAATACTATATGATTTTATTAAAATGTTTCGATAACTAGGGTACTATGGTCGGTTTATTTTAATCTGTACTATGGTCGGTTTATTTTAATCTGTATATACTCCTTATGTTATGACCGGAGCCTGTTTCGTTTTTCATACATTTATAAACGTTATAAATAATTCTCTAGTTTGACTGTGTAACGTTTTATTAGTACTTCCTAATTCAGAGCGAAACAGGGGCATTGTTAAGTACATAGAATGTTATACAGAACTCTGTTATTTAACAAACACACTTTGAACTACATAAAACCCCTGATATCAGGGATAAAACGCAGAATATGTAACGCACACGCTGGCTTCTACCCGCTCTGCACAGCAACACTCCACGATACCAACAGCTCAAGACCGCACTTTCGAATGCGCCCTGTAATCAGCATTAGGTGATTCATAGCAGCCCTGTAACGAGCATGGCAGCATGAGGACCAAATATCGTTCTCTGCGTATCAGTCAAATGGGCAAGCTTTCTTTGCACTTCCTCTAACTCTTATACAATCTATTAACTATTAAATTATTTAAATTAATAAATAATGACTTCATTGTGTTAGCATTTAAAAAAAATGATATTATTGTACATGATTGACTAATTTCGATGTTATTGTCATCGTCATCATCATCATCATCATCATCATCATCATCATCATCATCATCATCATCATCAACATACTGTACCCCACCATAACAGCAAACCAATAGACAGCACTGGAACTCATTAGGATTCAGCAAATGATGTTATAAATACAAGGGCATTTTATTAGACATTTTTCAGATATTTTTAGCCCATCAACATTAGCCCCTAATTACGTATTTTATCGAATACTCCACACTCTCAAATAAGCCATGCACCCCACTTCTGAAAGGTTAAAAAAAAAAAAAAAAAAAAAACACACACACAAATTATAACATTAATAATCATTCCGTCTTTTTCCACGAGTTTCTGATGCAACTTTCCTTACATCAAATTTACGGGCTGTAGCACGATTTCCATGTTCCTTCCCATATTTGATAATTTTAAGTTTTTTGCTGCAAATAAAGGATCACAATCTCATACCTTTAATGGTACTCATTTTCAGAACTGAAAATATAAGACGCACAAACTATACACTAATCACATTTGAACGTGATTCTGACACATGTACTGCTAAACCAAACGCCATTTAACAATGTTGACAATTGAAATAAGTGTGTGGGAAGATATGATAATAATCCTGCCCAAATTCAACTTCGCAAATTTCAAGCGCAATAATTAACAATAACAATAGAGGCCTAATAGAAACAATAACAACCAAATTTCTTGGCTTATAAATCGGTGTGTGTGTATCCAATGCCCACCCACTTCACTTGCGTGATTGGGGTTCCGCATGCTGCAGATAGATGGCAGAACTGTGACCCATTTTCTAGTTGTACACCACTTCGGCAGGTCACACTGTACATGATGTGTATCTGTGAAGAGTTATGTCGTGTACTAGGGTGAGTGTATGTGTGTAAGTGTTCGTGTAAGTGTAGTGTCGGGAATGAGTGATGATGATGAAGATGAGGAAGGGAGAAGGGGAAACCCAGTGCTGGCCCGTAGCCTACTCCTGACGAATAGCACCAAGGGGGCCGCCAGGCTTAACATCCCCAGCCGACAGACGAATCCCTATCAACAGTGACATATGCCTTCTCTTCATATGCACTGCGGAGAGATTTGGGATTTAACCCAGGCATAATGGTGCACAATTTAGTGATTATAAGTTGTGCACCGCCATCTCTCCTAGTCTCCGAAGTAGAAATTTTATATTAAAATTTCTGACCCCGCCGGGAATCAAACCCAGGCTGGCTAGTCTGGAGGCAGACACGCTACCACAGAGCTAATTCGGCGGACTGCTTATAAATCGGTAATGTGTTAAATTTGAAAAATCATATTAAAGAAATTACCCCCAAACTAAATTCAGGATGTTTTGCTATTAGATCTATGCAAAAGATAGTAAATATCAATACCTTAAAAACAATATACTTTGCATACTTCCACTCGGTAATGAGTTTTGGAATAATATTCTGGGGAAATTCCACAGATAGTAACAGTATATTTCTATTACAAAAAAAGAGTAATTAGAATAATAGTAGGTGCCAAATCTAGGGAATCGCGTAGGACTATTTTCAAAAAACTACAAATAATGCCCATGGCCATGCCCACGCACCGACGCCATTAAAATGAGCACCAATGTTATCGCAGTTAGATCTCTCCCCGGTAGAAGCCTTAGCAATACCTATTGCAGGAGATGCAATGAGCATGAAACGTTACCCCACGTGCTAGATTTCTGCCCTCAGGGTGAATTACTGCGAATTGACAGACATAACACAGTCCGCTCAATAATTGCTAACAGATTAAGGGAACATGGTGAATACGAAGTATATGAGGAAGTTCAATGTCTTTCTATGGAAGGATCTACACGTGTGCTGACATCATAATAAATGACCGAGATAAAAAAACTGGTCTCATTCTTGACCCCACTGTAAGATTCGAAATTAATGAAGATCAACCAAAGCAGGTACATGAAGACAAACGCGCTATTTACCTTCCATGCTGTGATGATCTCAATCATAAATATAATATTCAAGATTGGAATGTCATTGGACTTAAGTTTGGTGCGCGAGGAACAATTTCCAACAAATTTACATTGGAGATCCTCAGAAAATTAAAGGTTCCTGATAAGACTCTTCAGACAATTGCATCAACCATTTTAAAATCTTCATTGAACATCATCAATCACCATCTCTATTCATCTTTATAATATTCAATGTATATTATTTATTTTCAATAAATTTTTATCGTTTTGATAGCTACCAAATCTTGTCGCAGAATATTCTCTTTTAAAATTTCATTATGCATTTTTTTTAACATTAATTTACATTTTCTTTTTTGTTCATTTGAATTGATTAGGATGGCGACATTTTAAATCCAAGATTTGGACAGCTATCATTTCGATGATATTCTCTCAGACATTTCTTTTAGATTTCTTCCTCCTCCTCCTCCATACTCTAAACATGATGCAATTTCTCATCGCCCCAAATACAACATTAATATTTTTTTTGATAATTGTAACCAAAATAATGGTTAACATGTTAAAGTTTTAAAGAATTCTAACATTAAATGCAAAAAACACTTGAATAAATTATCTTCTTGCAGCTTCTGCACATATTTCTTTATCTTCAAAATATTTTAAATTGTTAATATTCAAACTGCACAAGAACTTTAGGAAGTCCCATATACCTAATCTAAAAGCTGCAACACAAAGTGTTAAAATTATTTGAGATTTTAAAACTTGAATGTAAAACTAATTCACTATGTACTAATTGTGCTTCAAAAATATTAAGAAAAACTGCAGGGAAAATCTATAAAAATTTTCAGCAATTAAACTAGTACATGCACTAAAATAACAATTCCCCTAAAACAAATCACTTAATCCTCATAATAAAGTTCAAATGCAAAACTATTTCATGCTGTTATTAAAATAAATATTTTAGAAGTTCTATCTTTATGCATTAGCTTGCATCACAGTGGTGAGTGCTCCAGAACACAGAAACCGTGAAAGAAAGTGTGTTGTGAGAGTAGCGAGCGCAGGAAAGAATGCAATAAATGTTGTAGCAGGATTATTAAAATGTCGTTACCTCAGAAGAAGAATGTTATCAAGGTCCTAAGTGGACAGTTATTCCTGACAGCTTCATAGAGTGACAGTTGAAGTCTTGGTATGAGACAGATTATAGAAAACAATATTTAATGCCCATTATCAAAGAAATATGTAGTCATGGATAATTGCTTTTAATAATTTTAAAAAGAAAGACACCAAACACGTTATTGGAGGAGAATAACAAAACAGAATTTATGGAAGTGATTTCTTTTATATGCCAGGAGGTACAATCATCAATAGAACGGCACAATATATGGCATATGCAGACGATATTGTTATCTTATCACGCAATGTAAGTACAATGGATGAAATACTCAAACAAATAGAAGCTGAAGCAATCAAAGCCGGTCTGGAAATTAACAGTGATAAAACTAAATACATGTATAATATGAATAATGACAATTCTAATAAGATTAATTTAAATGATACTGATTTTGATAGAGTTTCCTGTTTTAAGTATCTGGGTTCCATGGTGAAAGACAATAATGATGTTATGACTGATATAAAAGAGAAGATTGCAGCTGGGAATCAAGGTCTTTGGGCATTGAATAAAACTATGAAGTCTAGGTGTATCTCAAGAAAAGCTAAAATAAGAATATATAAAACTATTATTAAACCAATAGTAGTATATGGAAGTGAAACCTGGACTCTATCTGAAAGGGCAATTAAGATCTTAAATGCCTGGGAACGGAAAGTATTACGGAAAATCTTTGGGCCTACTTATGAGCAAGGGTTTTGGCGAATTAAAACAAATGCTGAGTTATATGAATTATATAAAGATAACAACATTGTTGTTGACATAAAACTCAGAAGGTTAGAGTGGCTGGGACACGTAGCCAGGATGGAGAACAATCGCACACCCAAAGCTCTACTAGATGCATTACCGGTAGGAAGAAGGAAAGTCGGACGACCTAAATTGAGATGGCTGGATGACGTTCAGGCTGACCTAACAAAAGCTGGAATCAGAAGATGGAGAACACGAGCATTAGACAGGAGTGATTGGTCGGATGTTCTGAGGGAGGCTAAGGCTAAACTATAAGGGCCGTAATGCCGATGATGATGATGATGATGATGATGATGATTTCTTTTATATGATCTTCTGCAAAGCAATTATCCAGTGTATTAATTCAAATTTTTGTGCTTATTATTATGAAAGCAGTAGAGTTAATTTTATGGGATTATAAGGCATTCAAGATAACTGGCATGTGGTGTACCTTTCAGATGCGTCAACAGTGTTTTATTTTATTTCCAAGGTTTCACAACTACTTTCTGTCTACATCTTCAGCAACATATCAGTAAAGATGTAACCAGTAAGTAGCAAGAAAAAACCACTTTTGAAAAACTCAAAAAACGAATCTAGGAATTCTCGTCACTGGAGATGTCGTCATTATACCTTCTTGTCACTGATCACATTTTAGTCACCGGCATTCTAACCACTGATTACACTTTAGTCACTGGCATTCTTGTCACCAATCACATTTAATAATTTATTAATGTTTTATTGGACAAATTTAGGATTTAGATAGAAGGATTAGTAGGATCACAGAACAATACCCTGATTATAAAAAAGATGGTGATGTTCTTATGTGCCTCAGAGCCATCAGACACAATTTGGGTGGCAATTTTGAAACATAAAATCATGTAACATTTTATGCAATGTGGCAATTTTGAAACATTAATAACATAACATTTTATACAAATACAAAAACTTCTAGCACTGGAAACGATCAATACTAGATACCCTACAGAAGAATGGCTACACATATATACTGATGGATCCACCACAGAAAACCTTACTGGAGCTGGGGTTACATGTACACATTTTTCCTTTTATCATTCTGTTGGCAGAGACACAACAAATTATGATGGTGAAATAGAGGCTATACACATTGCTCTCCGACAATTATTAAATCTTCCCTTAAATAAATATAACAAGACAGTAATTCTTTCAGACTCTAAAGCTGCAATTCAGGGAATATGTTCAAATGCTACAAAGAAGTCAACAAAAATAAGAGAATGCTACAAAATGTTAACACAACTCCAAAAAGTTAATAAGATTGTCCATCTTCAATGGATTCCAGCACACTGCGGAGTCATGGAGAATGAAACCGCAGACACACTTGCAAAGAAAGGCACAACAATAAAACAAAAGTCTAAATTTAATTTCTCATATTCCTCAATAAAACGCTTGATCACTACAAAATTTTCTCATCCATACCTACAAGACATAGAATCAAATGCTAAAGACAAAAAATGGATTACACTACTTTCCAACCCAGATATAATTCCCCAGAGACCAAGGAAAACAGCAGTTGCAGCCTTCAGACTATTGACAAATCATGACTGTCTAGCAAGTCATCTCTACAGAATAGGTATCTCAGCTTCACCTGTATGTGTCCTGTGTAACGATCCAGCAGAAATGAATAAAGACCACTTGAAGACCTGTGAAGCATTAAGATCAGAAGAAACTACAGTTCAAAAGTATTGGAAAGCACGACTGCTAATGGCTTCATTGCCAGATGCAAGGCACTAGACAACAACAACAACATTTTATACAGTGTACCTATGAATATTTTATTTGTCAAAATAAATTATTATTTTTAAGAAAATGTATACTGATGATCAAAATATCGAGTGAAAGCCTCATCCATCATTATACCATTTCCTAGGATTATTACGAAGTGAAGCTGGAAGGATTCACGAACATATCGAGCGGGTAGAAGAAAGTACTTCCCACCCCGTAAAAAGAAGAAAGTGGAGATTTAGACAGAAGAATTAGTAGAATCGGAGAATGATACGCTGATTATAAAGAAGATGTACCTCAGAGCCATAGGACACAATTTAGGTGGCAATTTTTAAATATTGTGACAGCCGTGTCGAGAATCAAAAGAACGTCCTGCAGAAGAGAGAGCGCTGCGTGATACTGGCAGCTGTGCGCGGAGAGAGAAAGGCCAACACTACGGCGCGAGGCAAAAGGGGACGCAAAGCTGTAGGTGCTTCGCTGTGTGAGGTGAACGAAACCTCCCGAACAGACATGCGGAAACAGAAGCCGCGAGTAACAGGTGGAAGACACTGGAAACAGTACTTTCTGGAAACTATGGTTTAGTGATAAATAGGAGACGCGAAGGAGCCAGCCAGTTGTTAGTATTGGACAGCGAGCTCAACTTGTGAGTCAGCAGCACCCAGGAGTCTAGGGTTCGACATGCGAGTGAACTTGAGCAGCGTCCAGGCGGAAGCAATGCAGTTGGGAGACTTGAGTTCGAGTGCAGTGGACTGTCCCTGAAAGTCCTGAGTTCGAGTGCAGGGGACTGTTTCTAGAAGTCTTAGGTTCGATATACTGTGAACTTGAGTGAATGAGCTAGAAGAACTAGCCAAGGCAAAAGAACTGTGAACTGAGAACTGACAGTTTTGTGTTGTAAATAGTGCTTTGTGAACATTAGTTGAGGTTAGCAGTACATTGTTGTTCTCAAAAATCCAAGTGAATTGTCATTGTCGTCTGTGGAATATGTGTTGATGAGTGGAGTGAAATACCCATTGTTGACGGGAGTGTATAAATGCAGTTGTAGGAAGTCATTACTGTTGTTAATAAAAGCAACATTGTTGTGTGAATTACGTCACAATATGAAACATGTAACATTTTATGCAGTATGGCAATTTTGAAACATTAATCACGTAACATTTCTCAAAGTGTACCTATGGATATTTTACTTGTCAAAATAAATTATTATTTTTAACAAAATGTGTACTGGTGACCAAAATATCGGGTAACCAAAAAGTCGAAGTGACCAAAAAACCAGGTGACAAAATTGCAGTGTGACTAGATGGTACAAGGACAGGAGTTCCAGTGACGAGAATTCCTCTTCAGTTTTTACATAAGATGTTATAGAATGTGCAGCTGGTGAGTTTCATGCCCTCAGGATGCAGTAAGTAGGAGGTAGTTGGGACTGTGGAGGAAGTGCACTACAGGACTTGCCTATTGCTAGCCGAAGTATAGGAGAACCTGCGTCCCAGAGCTCGTTTGTCACCGTAACAGCTCACAGGGCTGGGTGACGCGGTGCTGAGTCTCGAACTACTGTCCTTGTTTGTCTCCGCTACTGAACGTGATCGTTCACCAGCAAGTGTGCCAGGGCTCTCACCTGAGTTCCGTTCGTTTGTTGTAGTCACCTGCCACAGCAACATTCTCATAAATACAATTAAATAACACAGACAAGCATAGGAGGAGATAGAACGATTTCGTTGAGAGGGGCACAATAGGATGACAAGCTAATTCACAATATGTACTGTTATCATGAACATACGCAGCCCCATATTTAAGTATTCATGCTCATGGGTCCGAAAAAAATTTGCACCCCTTCACCAACTAACTTATGCAAATCTTAGACATTTAGCAGTCAAACTATAAACAAAAAGCAACATGTAACAATAAATTAGTACAGGGTTTCTCACGTATGACGCAATCACCTGCCCACATCTCCCATGGCACATCTATCGCATATGCCTAGCACAGTTGCCATGTTACAGCCTGGCTTGTTTCTTGTGCATAAACTAAAGGTACGGTCACACGTCACTACTTTTGCAGCTATGCAGTACAAAAAACTGCGCAACTCTTGTACTGCGACGTGTGAACAACAGTGCAACCCGAAAAGTAGCGGTTACCGAACCTGCTGCCCGCTACTTTTTCATGCTGCACGCAGCTTAAAAGTAGCAACATGTGAACAGGGTTCTCAGGGTTGCAGCCGCAGCATTTTTGATATCAGTTTTGTTGAAACTTTTGCTGCAGTTGCAACCAGTGTTACCACCCAAATGTGCCAATGATACTTTTATTGTTTGGATGTATTTTAATGTTAGATGTGATGAAAATAAATTATTTGTACCAGTTCTTAAATGCACAACACAGTCTGAGCATATTTGCTGACGATATAATTCATTCTTTTAATTTTCCGTAGCGTAGTTTCAAACAGGAGGGTTGCCAACATTGATTACGTGAATATGCTGTTGGTTATCATTTAAGTATATAGGCGTTTTTAAAAGCTGTATAGTAAAAACAATGCCAATTTCTGAATACTAGTTAGGACAGAAAAGCAAATAATAGATAAGTAAGCTTTCGCATGAGTTTATTAATAATGCGAACATAACCACAAAATATATATTGAGAAGTCAACACGGAGATGGAAACCTGCAGCATGACTGCGGCTGCAAAATTAGCGCCCTGTGTGTGAACAGACTCACAACCTCCAGTTGCAACTTTTGCTGCACTCGGGTTGCGCAGCACGAAAAGTAGCGTGCAGCGTGCTACTTTTGACTTACGTGTGAACACGACACGCAACTTTTGCAGCTGCAGTACAAAAGTTGCGCAGCAAAAGTAGCGACGTGTGACCGTACCTTAAGAAGTAATGTGGCTAGATTAAGTTTACCTTTATTTACAGAAAGTGCTTAAAATGACGTCCCTCTGCTACTAGAAAAGCCTGGCACCTTTTGAATACATTAAACACTTGACGAATTTTGGCTGCCGAAATTGTTGAAATCACAATCACCGAAATGCTAAACAAAGCAACAATTTTCTCGAATCTTTCTAAAGGTACGGTCACACATCGCTACTTTTGCAGCGCTACTTTTATACTGCAGCTGCAAAAGTTGCGTGTCGTGTTCACATGTAAGCCAAAAGTAGCGCGCTGCACGCTACTTTTCGTGCTGCGCAACCCGAGTGCTGCAAAAGTTGCAGCTGGAGGTTGCGAGTCTGTTCACATGCAAGGCGCTACTTTTGCAGCCGCAGTCATGCTGCAGGTTCCCATCTCCGTGTTGACTTCTCAATATACATTTTGTGGTTATGTTCGCATTATTAAGAAACTCATGCGAAAGCTTCCTTATCTATTATTTGCTTTTCTGTCGTATCTAGTATTCAGAAATTGACATTATTTTTACTATAAAGCTTTTAAAAACGTCTATATACTTAAATGATAACCAACAGTATATTCACGTAATCAATGTTGGCAACCCTCCTGTTTGGAACTACGCTACGGAAAATTTTAAAAATGAATTGTATCATCACCAATTATGCTCAAACTGTGTTGTGTATTTAATAACTGTTACAAATAATTTATTTTCATCACATTTAACATTAAAATATATCCAAGCAATAAAAGTATCATTGGCACATTTGGGTGGTAACACTGGTTGCAACCGCAGCAAAAGTTTCAACAAAACCGATATCAAAAATGCTGCGGCTGCAACCCTGAGAACCCTGTTCACACGTCGCTACTTTTAAGTTGCGCGCAGCATGGAAAAGTAGCGGGCAGCAGGTTCGGCAGCCACTACTTTTCGGGTTGCACCGTTGTTTACACGTCGCAGTACAAGAGTTGCGCAGTTTTTCGTACTGCAGCGCTGCAAAAGTAGCGACGTGTGATCATACCTTAAGGTCGCTCCTATCTCGTCTAATTTTTCTTCGGTTAGAATGCTTGGTTTTCTAGTTTTCTTTATGTTTAACACGGATCCAGTCTCTCTAAATTTTTCTAGTAATCTGCATATCATCGATTTATTTGGAACATGTATGCCGGGAAATTTCTGTATAAAAGCAGACTGACATTCCACATACGAATCTGTTCTTGCACAGTTTAACACAATAAACACTCATTGCTCTCTAGTGTATAACATAGTAAAACTAAACCACACACAATAAGAATGAACAAACATGTACTCAGTCACACAGCAAACGAAACTAAACAAGGCTGAGTAACACGCACTGTTTACAGCTAAGGAGCCTGCAAGATTAATCTTGTTACGAGAAACAGGGGGAGGCTGCCAGCTGTGCAATCGGTGAGTGCTGCCTTCCTGCCAAGCTAATTCTTTCTGAGCAATGCCAAAGATCTCGAGTTGCATTGTACGTGAGAAACCCGTTATATGCTACTTTCTAAAGTAGGCACCTGCGACGTAGGAAAATATCGAAAATTTATTTCCAGGTCGATCATTTTTCATTTCTCAAAGTTTTGTCCCTCCTAAGAATTTGCCTCCCTAGGCCTGGGCTCAGTTGGCCCATCCTTAAATATGGGACTGAGCATATGAATGCGGCCACATGAACAAAAAGAAGAAATACAAACACAATGAAAAAATAAACATCCATTATGCCCTCTGAAACCTGTACCTTGCTTAGCTAGGTACAGCAAAATTACATTAATATCAAATAAGTATTGTCGACTTCCGTTAACAAGATCCTAATATTTTTGTGTAAACTACAGAACTGTACCATAATGATTCTGTAGGATGCTTCATGTTTGTTATCACTTGTATGGTCACTAGTTGTAGGTTGAATATCACCTTCTGCAGTATTAGCAGATGCACCAACACTTACACTATCATCTGTAGTATTAGCAGGTTCTTCACTATTACTAATATGTTTACTTCCGCTTTGTTCTATTCTTTTAAAAATTAACGAATATCTCGCAAACTCATTATCATCTGAAGTGAACTGAATAGACTCTCTCCAGAAAATGTTTCAGGCTTGTTCCAGTTCTTTCTTATCCGTACTATAAAAATATAAATCGCATAATAAATGTCTATATTTAGAAACATAACTTTTACGTAAATGTTGATTTGTATATTAATTTGGAAATAAACCTATTATAATCCTCAGAATTATGCTTTTTTCATACCTAATGCTAAAGAGCGACAGTAACTTAGCCAATATAACTTAAACCTGGGGGGGAGGGGACAGTTACATCCCTCCCCCCCAAATCTTCACCTATGTAGACAAGTAAGACATGAAGTAGGATTCACGCTGTTAGTAACAGTACCGACTCATTCGCATGTCATGACAGCTCTATCCACTCTATAGCATACACTATTTTTTGTTTACATCTTTCCCTCCTCTAAAGCTATCACAATAAAAAAATCAGAAAGAAAGATTCTTAAGAATCTCGCAAGTCACCTGCCATTTAGGGCACCGTTTATAAAATAAGGTCCAATAACAGTATTGCAGTGATACAAAGTGACATTTCACTTCGAACTTGCAGTAAGTGCATAAACTATTAGTTACATATTCTTTTGTTCACCTCAATGTTTCGTTTATTAGAACGATACATTGTAATACATTTTCGAACAGGTCTTCAAGAGGTTAAATGATCCATTAAATAACAAGTACCTAATGCCATTTAAAGAAACAAAGTCATTATTCGTATATTTAATGAACAAGATTAAAAGAAAGATATACCCATAGTAAGCTTATTAATTCTCCATTTACCTAAACAAATTTACTATTGGTTATTTTTTTTTTATGTTTTATTTAACGACGCTCGCAACTGCAGAGGTTATATCAGCGTCGCCGGATGTGCCGGAATTTTGTCCTGCAGGAGTTCTTTTACATGCCAGTAAATCTACTGACATGAGCCTGTCGCATTTAAGGACACTTAAATGCCATCGACCTGGCCCGGGATCGAACCCGCAACCTTGGGCATAGAAGGCCAGCGCTATACCAACTCGCCAACCAGGTCGACTACTATTGGTTATTAATGGAGAAAGATTCGACCCGGCACTGTGGACTAAGCTTCAGCATAGCTCAATGGTTAGAGCATCCACGGTAATTTAGGAACATTTTTCTCAGAAACTACTGAGGCTAGAAGGCTGAAATTTTGCATACTCCTATTTCATATTGTAGTGGAGAAGGATGGCCGCTTTCACATACTGTAGTTATCAAAATTATTATGGATTTTACAGCCAGAAAAGTAGGAAAAATATTTAAATTTTTAAATAATTTTTTTCAGGATGGAAATTTTTTTTTCTATTCACTGAATATTCATAATGTGATAAAAATGGCGAAAAATATAGTTAACTGCATTGGAAATATGCAAATGGTTTCAGAGAAAAATGTTCCTAAAATACATTATTTTTAAACTTGAAATTAATTATTATCTTTCAAGTCTAAAAATTTTTATAAAGTGAAATATATGAGGTAGAGAGATAACTAAAAACCAAAACATACCTCTAAATATTGTGTGTATGCTGTCAAAATTGTAAATTGGTAGATTCGAAAGTTGAAGAGTAATAGCAAAATATTTCACTCATACAAAACACATACGCTCAAGACTACCCAGTTCCCCTTAAATCATTTACAAGAACAGAGGCTCCCCAGAACTGGTGAAACAATGATGCAGAATGAGAAGTCTTGCTGACTAACCTTGAGGCCTGTGGTGCCAGTACTCCTGGGATTCCCCACCACAGTGTCCCACCCATTGACCGGCTCCTGCAGAGACACGTCTTGCGATCCGTATGGAGGTGTGTGGAACACTAGCTGGCCTTCGTGCAGAATGCTCTGGCCAAACCCTGGATCCCGTCCAGGCTCGTGAATCCTGCAAGACAAACCTCAGTGAGAAATCAAACCTATTCAAACTACAATTCTTAAAACGAACACCATCATATCAAGAATGCTAGAAACATATTCATCTACACTCAACATCGTATTTTGCCTTTATCATTAAGGCCCAGAAGTTCAAGCTTTTGCATACTTTTTCCTGGAGAATATAACTAGTATACAGGGTGATTCACGAGGAAAGGTAAAAAATTTGGGATGTGAATTCTGAAGTCATTCTGAGTCAAAAAGTTCATATGAACATAGGTCCGTTTTCGAACAATGGTGGAGCTAGATGCATTTTTTTGGTAAAAGTCTCGCCCCAATGTCAATCAGACGTTACCATATGGTGCTGATGTGAGATATGATACCAGGTTCAAGGGTGGCAATGAATGACGTAACATTGGAATCTGCATTGTGAGCGACGTGGATAAGTTCATTCATCTCACAAACCGGGTGATGGGGCATTACAAATGTCCAATCGCCTGCCCTTGTCTAATGTAATGACACAGATCCCGCGCATAACACAAATAGGCTACACTATTGCTTATCAGTTCACAGCAGGTCAGTCAGCTACTTACAGTACAGTAGTTATACAGGTACAGTTATCAGAAGTGTTAAGTTGTGTTTTTCAAGATGCCTTATAAATTTTCGACTGCAGAATACGCCGATATTGTGTATGTTTATGGTTCGTGTGATGGAAGTTCCTTGCGTGCCGTCGCTGAATATGAATGACGCTTTCCGAACAGAAGAGTACCATATCGAAGAGTATTTACTATCTATGGGGTTGGATGTAAGACTTGGTATACCAAAAGAAGGTGAAAACGAGAGAGGCGCTAATCGACCGCATTTTGGATGCTGCACGCTGCATAAAGAACAGCCACATGCAACTCTCCAGAGCGATGAGCGCGATTCATGCCCGAGCGCAACAGTGCATTGAAGCAGAAGAAGGTACCTTTGAAAATGTGCGAAAACATCGATCCCAACATCTACAATATTAGGTATACGTGAATATAAACTTTAAATTTGTCCGTTATCTGTCTCTAAATGCGAGTTAGTACAATGGAATCCCAGAAGTTCTTGTGAAATCAAAGAGCCATATCTCCGTAACCGTTCGAAAACGGATCTATATTCATATGAACTTTTTCACTCAGAATGACTTCAGCATTCACATCCCAAATTTTTTACCTTTCCTCGTGAGTCACACTGTATACTTAAACATTATCTACACGAATCATCTGTTTTTTATTTTATTGGTTTTATGTTGCATATAAGTGCACATTTTCGTCATTTTTAAATGTATAATATTTTCAGTACTTTAAGACCTAATTGCCACATTAATAAGATTCACAAGATTTTTTTCCTTGTGAACGCAAAAACCAGAGAGCATTTCTGTTGCTAATAATTTTTAAATACCTTTTAGTTTAAAGTCCATGCTTTAGGCCTTTATAAAGGAGTACAGTCACAGCTATTGCTTTATAAAATTTAATTTCCAAAACAATTTTCAAACTGGTTGTTACTTTTTCTGCAACACAATACTCAAAATTCTTTTAATAACAGAGTAAAATGTAACCTGAATCTCACCTGAATGCTGCCATATTAACACCTTCTTGAAAATCTTGTCGACTGGGTTTGAAAAACTTGGCCCCATTTCGATTGCCGCCAAAGAATGCACAGCCGCCAATACAGCCACAGCGCCCCACCGTTTTGGTGCTGCTGCCTTCACCAGACCACAAGAACCAAAGCCGCTTGTGTGCTTCGTCGTGTGTACGTAGGTATCTGCAGCAGAACCAATCAACAACTATAAAGGGAAAAATCGACGTCATGAAGGCAATACATACTTTCTTATTATACATTTTACTCATTTTTGCAAAAACTGCTTTAAGGTGTCCCTACTGATAACACACTGTAAGATGACTGAAATGTGACGTTTTTTCATCTTTCTTATGAGTAAGTTAATTATTAAGTTGTGGTAATGAAAGGTAACTCATTTTTGTTTCATATTTTCGGTGATACTCTGAGCATGCATGATATTGGAAAGCACAGTTTTGCGCATGCTAGCTACTCGTCTATTTGTTTACAATAATTGGGTTTTGTTCATATTTAGTGTACAGATACTGTACGAGTTAATTCAACCAGGAATGAAGCTTATGAAGTACAGGAACCAACTTAAATAATTACTAACTATTCTGCATATGTAGACGTGAACTTAGGTTTATATAGGAAAATCCATGACATGCAAAAAAAAATTACAGAATCCTGAGGGATGAGGTGAAAATGCAGAATAGTGCAGCTTGCGAGAAAATGAGCGGAACTGTGGTATGGAGAAACTCGAATTAGCTTTCACCACCACCACTGCTGCCACTGCCACCGCCACTGCCGCCACCACCACCACCACCACCACCACTGTCATCATCGTCGTCATCATCATCATCCCTGTCGTCGTCATCATCATAATTTCATTACCCACGATCATTCAAGTCTTTTCAAGAAGTTACTTTCGTTACCAACTGCTTAAATTTGTTACATTTGGTTACTTTCATTACCAGTAGACACCCTAATCCTGAGAAGGTATATTTCCGCAGTTATCTGGAAATTCATTTTTTGCAGCATCATAATAGTTTTTCCTTACACTTTATGATATGAGTGTAAAAAATAATCTTGTTATTCCTGAAACATGCTTCCAAAAATATTGTGACTCTAGCTCCATAATTATGAAACGATAAGGGACTGCCTGGATTTTCCCAGTAAATATATAAATACATTACCTATGCTGTACTAAATGTAGGTTATGTTCAGGAGTCGGAAGGGACATTGCAGCCTCCACCACCAGAGGGCCAAGAGAGACAGAGCCTACCTCCAACCAGAGCTCTCCCATAAGTGAGCCTTCCATCCTGTTGAAAGAAACACGTGTTCTAGCAAAGTGTAATAACAACAACCAACTGCAATTCAAAGTACTTCGAATAGATGTTTTTCACTAATACTTTCACTTACAAATAAGTAGATACTTCACAACAGATAAATTCTTACCTGCTTGCGTTGTGTTGAGATCGTCCACTGCCCGTTGTGTTGGTATTACTGTGGTTAGCATTGCCACCACTGAAATTGCTGCCGGTAGCCACGAACTGCCTGACCTGCACAGCTGGAAGGACGCCAGTCACGCCAGACTTGACGAGATGTCCGTGAAGATTGCATGTGGCAATGCGAATTGGAGATGCCTATGAACAAAAAACCTCCAGCTTCCATTCGCAGCAATTTGGTTACAAAGAAAAATGACTCCACACAATTAAAAATTAAAAATAATGGCTTCTCTCCACCCAATAGATGGAGAACTTGGTGTACAACTATTAATTTAGATTGATATACTTCAAATGTAACCATTTTTTGACGAGACAATAAAACCTAACCTAAGAATGAAGAGTCAACTGTAGCATCAAACTGCTCCAGACTTACGACTCACCCAAATTTGAAATGCTGTCCCATTCTCCAGAAGATACAAGTCCACAGCATCTACTGCCACTCGAGTCATCCTGTACTTGATATCATCACCAGAAGGACAGCGATACCGGGTGTCAGGATCTGACTCACTGCACTGCAGAGGAGGCAAGCCATGGTGACATGCCTTGGGCAGACGAGGGGGCCTCAGGTTGTTCTCTGCGTCCTTCGCAAGCAACACGAATGTTTCCAGACTCGTAACAAGATGATGAAGCTGCAAACAAACCAACATGCCACCTGAATGCCATGCTTTCACTTTGCTTCAGATGTTGGAGCCAACTGCAGACACCAATGGTTACTTGCTCTAAAGAACATTCACCTTATTGAACTCATGGGGGAACAAAGTACAGGGCAGTAGTTCCTTGTTATACTGAACTGGTTAAAAGAATGATTGTGAATTAAAGTGAATAGTGAAGATACAAAGGACTAAGTAGATGAGGGCAGAAATGTATGAAATCTCGAAGAAGTATACTAAAATATAATAGACTAAAGCAGGCATTTCCAACTGGCTCTGTGACGTCACATATCTCTGCTCTCGTGTTCTTTGAGAGGGGAAGCATAGGTGAAAGAGCAAAGTAAGGGGAGTGGCAGTGGAAGGGATGGAGATGTTTAAATAGCGGAGACACAACATTACCCTTCCTCACGTGCTCTACTAGCTCTCCTCCAAGGGGAGAAACGAGCTCCGACGTCACAAGTTGGCCAGTTAGAAATGAACTTGTGATGATATGAAAGAAAGAAAGAACTATTAAAGTAATCTGAAGAGAGAGAGACAGAGAGAGAGGGGGAAGGGGGAGGGGAGAGGGAGAAGGAGAGGGAGAGGAGGGTAGAGAGAGAGAGTGTGCGTGTACGTGCGTGCGTGCATCTAATGCCTACCCACTTCACTTTGCGTGATTCGGGTTCTGCATACTGTGGATAGATGGCAGGACTATAACCAATTTTCAAGTTGCACACCACTTCGGTGGGCCATGTAATGCATGATGTGTATATGTGAGTGTACTAGGGTGAGTGTATGTTAAGTGTTCGTATAAATGTAATGTAGGGAATGGGTGAGGGTGATATGAATGTGAGGAAGGGAGAAGGGGAAACCTGGTGCTGGCATGTAGCCTAATTGTCGCATAGCACCAAGAGGGCCGCCAAGCTTAATGTCCCCGTCTGACAGACGAATCACTATCAACAGTGACATAATATGCCTCCTCTTCATATGCACTGCGAAGAAATTTGGGATTTAACCCAGGCATATTGGTGCACAATTTAGTGATTAGAAGTTGTGCACCACCATCTAGTCCCGAGGTAGAAATTTTACATGAAAATTTCTGATCCCGCCAGGAATCGAACCCGGGCCGGCTAGTCTGAAGGCAGACAAGCTACCACAGAGCTAACTCGGCGGACATAATCTGTAATTATTGTAACTGCAGCAATCTATAAATAAGGAAAATTACATGATATATCAAATATGAGTTGCTGTACACTTACTTGTGGTGCGGTCAGCTTCCCACTCAATTTCCCAAGTTGTATTTCCACCAGCCAAGCATACTCCAGAGTTTCCTCATCCAAGGTCCTGCCTTCATCACTAAACATTGCATGGCCCCGAACCTGAATTATGACAAATGTCATATGTAAAAATTGTATGCAATAACAGATGTCAATATCTCAGAACAAAAACTGTACGAAATTAAGAAAAGAGTAACATATATACAACTTAAGAACAAAGCCATACCAGTTTAAAAAAAATTAATAAAACATGTACAAAGGCTGGGACAGAACTGATAATAAAATGCAGGCTCTCCAGAAAGATGAATGGATGGATGGAAGGTGGAATACAAGTGGAGCATGTCACAAACCCATGCACGTATACACCACTCATCCAGGACTGTTGTTTTACCTTCAGAATTGAATTTTATACAGAAGGGAAATGACTGATCAATTATGCGTCGATTTCTGTATCTACATGTATGACTACTTATAGTCACTGATTATTCAATGAAGACGGCGAGGTCCTCACATATGATACCAATGTATTACTTGAAACCAACTTCAGATATGATTAAAAAAGCTTATAAATTATTAAAATTACCTAACACAGAAAAATGTGCACTAATATTTCACAAAGGGCTTATTTTAAAGACATACTTCTGAAAATTGCCTCAAGAAAAAAAATAAATAAATAAAAATGAAAATAGGAAGGAAAATATGTCTCTTCTATCGAACATAATACATTACATAAAACATCAAATTTGTTTTGCATTTAATTTATGTTAATATTTTCTTTTTACTTGGTTACTAATGGGTTATTTAGCATCGATGGAATTGGTGATAGCGAGATGAGGCAGAGGATTCGACATAGATTACCTGACATTTGCCTTATGACTCGTCGCCACTAATAAACACTTAACAACAACATGTTAATGCTAATTTCATTTAACACTTTGTCCACACTGTTAAACATGTTAAACTTTACTTTCCTTGCGTAGTCCACCATAAACAGTCTATGAGATTTTAATGTAGGTAGTATCTTGTTTTCCAACCTTGGATAATGGACTCATGAAGATTGTTTGGCTTTTGTAATTGCCTCTATTGCTTGTTACAATGCCTTGGAAAGGAAGAAATGAGAATGTGGGTGCGGCAATATCTTAGTAAAAGACACAATGCAGAAGACATTCCAAACGAGCTTAAAGCTGAAGATCGATTTGGATTCAAAAACTATCTGAGAATGTCAGAACACGATTTTAATAATGTAGTGCTGCAAAAAATATTTTTTGTCATATCGAAGGAAAACACACAATTAAGAGCAGCCATTTCACCTCATTTTAAAAAATTACAGCGAGATTGTCATAGGAGCTACGACATGATAAATGTTAAAGGAGCGGCTAATATCATGTTATTCTTTCCGAAGTTTTAAGAATGTTAATGTTAACATACGTCACCAAATACGACCATTACTGACATCAACATAGTATTAACGTTTAGCGTACCACAAGGATGCGAAAACTCTCTATTGTATTCTCGAGAACAGTTAAATAATAATTTCAGTTCTCTAAAACAGTCGGCCTTCTTTAGTTTGTGTCTGTATTATTTTGCAGCCATATCCCACTAATCAATTTTATTTTAACGGTATTTTCTTTCGTCCACTCCAGTACTTCGAACAACTTACAGCCAACACCAAGGATCGTATAAAAAAAATCAAGAGGTGCTCCTAGTTACGCGCCACAAAATCGAAAGTTTGTTGCTATAGAAACTGTACAAACTCTGCCGAATTGTACCGACATTGCACGAGCAAGTGAATTGACTTGACATGTTTTCCATTTCTGCTGGAAAACACGCCAACATGTTAAAAGTGTTAACTTCAACATACTCAGTTAACATGTTAAGTCAATTGAGACTTGAAATGTCCATACACATGTTAAATTCAACATGTTATATTTAACATGTTGGTGTTAAGTGTTTAATAGTGGAGACGAGGCTTTATAGTTAAGGATAATTTCAGGAAAAAACCCAACCAGGTAATCAGCCGAAGCAGGAATCGAACCCACACCCAAATGCAACTCTGTATCAGCAGGAAAATGCACTACTGCCTGAGTTACGCTGGTGGCTATATTAATGGCTGCACATTTTTTTACTTAATTGACAGTATATGTAAAAACAATTTCTGAAATAAATATTCTACCACAGGAGTACGTTACATGTACGACTCAACAAATAATCACCTGGAAGCCCGACAGCATGAGGTGTCCCTGCGTGAGGTGGCTCTCCTTGGTGGGGCGAGGCACCTTATCACTTGTCAACAATATTGCTGGAGACAGCAACAGCTGGAGCTGAGTCTCCTTGTAGCCCTTTTTCATCTCGAAGCCAAACCTCTCCAACAGAATGACTGGACAAGGAGGATCCCCTTCATTGCAGTTCTGTCGAGTAACAAACATGATCAGTTTCAATTTAAACACAGTCCTTAAAGTTAATTTCAACCTAAATTAGGGATCATGCCGCCACCATCACAGTTTGTCAGTTCTGACGTATTCTAAACATAAATAAAGCTAGACCTGAGAGGATAAAAAGAAAGGAGGGAGTACTTCAAGCCAAATATGCTTGAAATCGGTGCGACGGATATGACATCAAACTATACATTTCACACCCCATAATCCACCGCGAAATATCGCCAATTGCCAAATATTAAATTGCTACTATCGGTTTTGGTCATATGTAAACGAATTAGAATGGATCTGGAGGTAACAGGACTACTAGCAGATTAATATATCAATGTATATTTCACTATATATTTATTAAAAGTGTTATGGTTGTGACATGGACTGAACACTTCATTTCCACATTCTTTCTCTTATCAAGAAGGATGTTGGCATTCCTTCATATGTTAATGCATAGGGGGACATATCAACGGACATATTCTACAGTTGAGCCAAACAGAATATTAGCTTATTTATAAAAAAAATAACTCCTGCTGAACATGACTACACTTTTGAAATATTCACAACAACACGAAACAATTTGTAATCGTAATAATATGAACAAAACAGCTGATAAACACACCGGAAAAAGAGATGAGCTATGGGTAATTTGGCGGCCATACCAGTACACCTTTTTGGTTCCACCGTTTCAAGCTTATGGTCCGGGGTTGAGCTAGACATAAAAACCAAGTTACAAACAAGCATGTCAATAATGGATCTATCTTGTGAAGGGTCGTTTCCAAGGAGTTGGGATTGGGAATATCTTCCTCAATTCACTATAGTCCCGTCGCTCTAATTTCCAGCAGCCAATCGCGTTGCAGGTCGGCTACATTTAAACGTGTGCGTCTTGTGATTCGCTGGGGAAGAAGTTATTCATTTCTTAAGGCTCGATAAATATTTAATATAATCTCCCGCCATTTTGACTCTTTCATTGGCGTTCGTAGAAAGCACACAAAGACGTTATTTGCCGCTCAATTATTTGCTGAATTACAGTGCGTTTCATTTATTATCATAGGAGCTACGACATGATAATGTTTAATAGTGTGGCAAATAGATTCCTCGTATGGTAGCTCGGCAACGAAAGAATAAAAATGGCGAACGATACTACCTACCTAGACTTTATAGAGCTTTCATTTCCTAAGAAGTAAGCAAAGAGGAGGAGTCACGCCGGGAATAACAGCATCGCAACTATAGATGGCAGCATATTCTCAATTTTTGTCATTATTCAACCCCTTGTCACATTTCACCCACTCTACTTTACATACTACATACGTTTTGCTTCCTTTAAATTTTCTTATAAATTTCAACAATCATTTTATCTTATCTGTAGAGATTAGAGACCCACGAATTTCACACAACACAATGGTGTAATTTGTTTTCATTTTGTCAATTCTTGCATTATTTCTTTAAGCTTCTTCCTACAATATATATTATTTTAATGTACATATGATATTTCCATGCAGATATTCTGCGTCATCATACAATGAAAGAGTAATGGAACGGAGAAAAATTCTCTCCGGCGTCGGGATTTGAACCCGGGTTTTCAGCTCTGCGTGCTGATGCTTTATCCACTAAGCCACACCAGATACCCACTCAGGCATCGGACAGAATCGTCTCAGATTAAGTTCCAACTCTTGGGTTCCCTCTAGTGGCCGCCCTCTGCGCTACATCATAGATGTCTATGAACGCAATACTGAAGTCCACACATGTGCTGAGGTGCACTCGTTATGAGTGACTAGTTGGCCGGGATCCGACGGAATAAGCGCCGTCTTAAATCACGAAGTGATTTACGCATATCATATATATTATTCTTCCTACAAGCCCCGCCACCCATCCTGCCACAAAAAAAGCAGTGCACTTGCTTACACGTGACAGTTGGCAACTGTTTCTCGGAAATGCCTATCTATGGACCAGTGGAACTACAGTCTGCTCTCTCACACAAGCGATAAGAACTGTCACCACTAAAAAACTGTACTGTAACTACCACACATAAACAATGATGTGTCATTTAGGAGTGCCTTGTAAGTTATCATAACGCTGATTCAGGAAGCAATTATAATTTCATGAACATCAGCTGCCTCTGTTTTCGTTTCAAATCATAAACATGTCTCTAGGAAGTGCATGTTGTTTTTCAATGGCCAGGGCTCCTTATCAATCTTACTATAAATATTTCAGAAGTAGTCTGTTCTTTCAAAACAGGAGGGATCCTTTTGTCAGAAACAATGCAGCTTGTTCGTGATGTCTTAGTGGATTTACAGCACATGTGTTACAAGAAAAATACAGAAATGTGTTTGAAAAAAATAGTGGGTTTTCCACTATGCGTAAGATCTCGTATGTGTTGGACGGCCAGCAAGAAAAGGATATTGAGGTGAGTGTGAGTGACATGCACTGTTATAAATCTGCCAGACTGATTTCTTGTGACATAGAGCGCTCTTTTTCCCTAGTACAAGGCAGTGTTCAGCGATAATCGTCAGTCATTTGTGATGGACAACTTGAGAATGAATCTCGTAATACTTCAGCAGTTGACGGAACAGCATAATTTATACTCGAGAGTACTGTATATTGTTTATCATCATAATCATCATCCTTCACGAATTAGGCCTCTGTAGACCTGTTTCGGCCCCATCTAGCAGTCTTCTAAAAGGTCTTCCTGGTCGACAATGTCCTCTAGGTTTATACTGTATCATAATTTTTGGGATTCTTGAATTTTCCATTCTTTTTACATGATCTAGCCAATTTAATTTAATTTTTCTTCTACTGACTCTACTTCTAATTGTTCTAAAATTTCTTCATTCCTTTTTCGGTCTAAAAGAGTATATCCTGCTGTCCTCCTGAAAAATTTCATTTCCGTTGCTTTGATTCTGTTCATGTCTTTTTTTCTTTAATGTCCAAATCTCGCTTCCGTATAAAAGGGAGGGTAATGCTAGTGTACTATATATTTTTATTCTTGTAGATTTTTGTACTAATTTAGCTTTTAATGTATTGTTTATTATTCCTAGAATTTGTGTAAATTTGGTAATTTTCTTGTTCACATCTTTTTCATTTTGATAAGATATTTCACAACCCAGATAATTGCAATTTTGTACTTGTTCAAGGCATTGGTTTTGTGTATTATCTTACTTCTGACTGAGTCGTGTCCTAAAAATGCCATTACTTTTGATTTTTGTGCTGAAATTTCCATCCCAAAATCTTTTAATATTTTATTTAATGTATATAATCCTCTTTGTAAATTATCCTCTGAATTGGAAATTATGACTTGATCATCGGCATAGAGTAAGGTATTTAATGTTAGAGCACTGGTTATTTTGATTCCTGATGTGTGATTTGGTTCCATTTTAAAATAATTTCATTTATATAAATATTAAATAAAGTTGGTGATAGTGGACAACCTTGTCATACTCCATTATTAACTAATTTTCTTTCGGATATACAGTTATTTATTATATTGTTTATATTCACAAAAAATAATTAGAGCATTATTAAATATTTTCCTTTTTGTCACATATTTTCCACATTTTTCGTACCTAAAAATCCGAGCCCTAATTATATAATACTGGGTGTTCAGTTCAAAATGTGTCTTGGCTCGCTGTATGCCGTCATGTGGCTAGCTGATGAGCCTAGAGAATTCAATCTTCCTACACTTCCGCAGCTCAGGTGTATAATCTAAGAGGCAGAGAAGTTGGCTAGCAAGTACGGCGTTCATTCTGAAGAGTACGTGCCGATACGTACGGTAACGCCGGTAGTGGCAGGAATGTGAACTGTTTGGAAATACGTACTGTCGGGATATGGGGAGAGGGTTAAGAAGATTACTTACGTATTTGTTGACATTAACTTCGACGGTCAACATGGACACGGAGCATTTGATTTGTGTTGTGGAATGTTACCGTACGCAACCGATGATAACAAATACCCTGCGTACGACTTGCCAGCGCAAAACACAGTTCGAAAAAGGTTATGGTAGCACACAGACCGTACAGACCGCCATCTGTTGCTACGACGTTCAAGTTATACCGTACACGTTCTCAAGTTCAGATTGAAGAATGCCTTAAATAATAGGCAACTTCTCTAACATATAAGCTGAAACTCGCTTCAAATTGGTGACCCAACAACAGTGACGTCATGACACACTTTGAAATGAACACCCAGTAGTTCTATACATTTCAGATTGCCTAATTCAGTTGGTTTGTTACTGCATGGCCTATTCAATAAAACAAACTCTCACACCAGCCAAATTTCAGTAAGTCCAATTACTGCTGTAACCCTTTAAATCAGTATTTCTAATAAACGAAGAAGTGACTCACCTTGACAAGGTGAGCCTGTATGTCGTGCATGGTGATGGACACAGTCACCTCGAAGGGTCGGTACTGTCTCGGGTCAAACTCTTTTGGTTTGAGGAGATCTGCATCATCAGCCGCTCCTGTGCTAGTTGATACATCGACCGCCCTATCACCCCCACTCGCAGGTGCCGCCGCAGCAGCCGTGGGGTCAACTGAGGTGCTGGATGCTGCACGGCTCTGATGCATATCAGTGAAGGCCTGGTCCTCGCCAAATATGTTTTCCTGGTAACAAATATCAAGAAATATAAGGTTACATAAACTAATTAAACAATGCAACAGCCTAACTTAGCATAATTTGTGGATATGACCATTTAACAGAGTATACATTTAATAAATTTTATTGTCCACCACTGTGGAGTAATAGTTAGCATGCCTGACTGTGAAACGAGTGGGCTTGGATTTGAAACTTGGTTGGGACAAGTTATCTGGTTCAGGTTCTTCCGGAGTTTCCCTCAACCCATTAAGAGCAAATGCTGGATAATTTTCGGCGCTGGACCCCAGACTCATTTCGCTGGCATTATCATCTTCAACTCATTCAGATGCTAGATGACCTCAGCAGTTGATAAAGCGTCGTAAAATAACGAATTAAAAAAAATTGTTGTCATTTCTGCTGGATGATGTGTCAGTACATTTCTCCTAGATAACTAACATTTGCACAATCTCGAGTATGCAGTCACGTGTCCAACAGTAGCGGCCGGTAATCGAAATCCTCGGTGAGGCCAGATGCAACTAGTTTAAGTGCCTCCGATAGAAATGTTTGTTTATGATAATAATTATTGTTATTATATTATTAATATCATTTTACTGTATTATTATTATTATTATTATTATATTATTATTACTATTAATGAAAAATAATAATTTCACTCACCAAATAAGCTGTTATGCTCTGAGTTTCAGTGATTGTTTCAGTGTGATGAAGCAACCCATATTATGTGTTGAAATTCCCCTTTTTTGCTTTTCTTTTTATTTTTTTCCTTTGACAGCAACAAACAAGGCCAAGAGAAATTTATTTTGCATCACATCACCACTTAACCATTTATGTTGCCCATACGAGGATGCAATAGAAACTTGCGTTTTAAGATTATCTGTCAGAAAAATTATCAGCGATGTCGTAGGTATCTCGGTAGTCTCTCTCTTTATTTAACACTTCCTTTCTTTAAGTATTATTTCTTCTCGAAAAAGGACATTCTAACAATGAATTAACTGCTCCAGCATTATTTCTCTCATTTGTTTCTCTTTATATTTTCCCAATTCACTACTGTACTTCGAAATCAATAGTAGAACACCCTCGCTTATGTCATAAACTAAGACATAAGGAGAGAGAATAGAGTGGGTCTCTGCCTGCCAAAGAGGAAGACAAGTCACCACTGTTATTCCCACCCCACTCTACCCTTGAGGCCGGCCCATGGATGGGAGAAGTGAACCCTGACCAGGCCAGACGAATTGTGCCTCAGCTACAACGTTTTAAGCGCAAACTCAAAGCCCGCGAAAGGACATGAAATGCATAAGCCAGACCCGGCACGAGCGATCCCGGCCTCAGGAATAGATTTTACTGCAAAACAGGTCTATATACATCACAAAGTTTTCAAATGCTTCTACAGCGATATATGCTTCATTCAAATAACTAATATATTATATAAAAACACAAAATTTGATTTCAGTTAAGCCAAGTGACTGAGGCCCGGCCTCACTTGCCTCAGTCAATCAGCCGCCACTGGTGTCC
Organism: Periplaneta americana; assembly: GCF_040183065.1. Lineage (NCBI taxonomy): Eukaryota > Metazoa > Arthropoda > Insecta > Blattodea > Blattidae > Periplaneta > Periplaneta americana. Next base: position 11,447,726 of record NC_091131.1, on the reverse strand, counting down.
AAAGTGTTTCGTAAAGTTGTGAATCAAAGTTGTGAGGTCAGGACTTGAAGGATTCGCAGTCCTCACAATTGATTTTATTAAAAGAGTTGAATCATAGAATCATAGCTATCAGTGAAATTCGTTGACTGTTTGCAGCTAGAGTGGAGATTTTATTTTACATAAAATGGCTAAAAAAAAGAAGAGTGAAACGACTATGAAAACAGTAAACAAGCCTATATATGTTTATATGTGGCCAGGTCTTTATTTTCAGAATGAATCGTCACTATAACATGGGTTTAAATGATTCAATAGTTGTTTCTATAACCATCGCAATTTTGTAGAATGAATGAATGATGAAAATCAAAGTTCTACTACGTAGTAATATACCAACCTTCAAATGCATGAAATTTCTAATCCAAGCACCATACACCAGGAGAACTGACGGTCCTATTTCCAGTTCTAAAGTCACTTTATCTGGTGGAAGAGTCGTTGGATCAAATTTTTGTGAACCATCCTGCAAAAAACACAGAAGACATTCTACAATGCAAAGAAATGTTTCAAATGTAACAGTTATTAATAGAAAGAATAAAACAATATCCAAAACAAATAAAATAAAGCTCAACTAATTTTTAAGTTGCTAATCATCAACTTAAATAATGTACTATAAGTTGTTTTCAAAGTCAAGAAAGATACTAAGAAATTAAAGTGACGAACAAACAGACTCCAGAAAAAGAGAGAAAGAAAATACTAAATCATCACGATTTAAGCCTTAGTTCGTAACATCTGTAAGATAGATACTAACAGTAACATCCGTCTGTTTCTATATTTATTTTTAAAACTATCACTACATTTTATTACGTAATATACAAGACAATTTGTTAATATTTCGTTTCTTTAATGATTTAGTGGCATTATTATAAAAATGGGGAACAGACTGTATTTATTACAACAAAGAGGAAAACATTTAAATATTTAAACTAAAATTTAAAATATTAACCTACAATAATTGATCACAAAAACAATGTTTACAAGTGTTAGCTGCAATTTTTCCACCATCTGCAGGAATATATGAATCATCTGATCTCTAATTTTCATCACTGTCCTCAGAGACAGGCTGTTGTAATGACATTTGAAATATCTTTTTACTCCTCTGAAACACATCCATCGGTATACTAGCTGCCATCTGAATGAAAGAAAGTATAATTTAAATAATTTACATCTATATATTTATAAAATATAGTTACCTCAACAATAATACTATACTGCAAAGCGATAGACAAAACTTACACTCACAGTAATATCCATCTGCAAGATGGAGATTTACTTTTACGCAACAATGCTGTTAAAATGTGCAGGTGCGCAACGCACGTGTCTACAGATTCAAGATTAACTCTCTACTGACACATAACTAGACTACACGGCAGTTCGGAAGGCGATCGGCTGCTATATGCGCCGTAGCATTTCTGGCATGTGACGTCACAAACTTGTACAGTAGAACCAATCGGAATCAGTCTATAACAAGTACTTCCCGAGTTCGTTTGTTCACATGTGAGTACATTGAATAAGTAAAACTAACATTTACTGTGTGTGTGTGTGTGTGTGTGTGTGTGTGTGTAAGATAAATAAATGGAAGGAGAGACTGTAAAAAGACAAGTATTGCACAGACAGGCGCGGAAAATAGTGTTTAACGTGTATAATTATTTTAAAAACGTTGACGAGCAGAACGCTGCCGGCCATTTTGATGCTGGCTGCAACATTGCCAATGTACAAGAAACGACTGCAGAAGCATGTGTTGTGGGATTGAGAACTGTGCAAAGAATATTGTTAGTGAAGGAAAGAGGGTTTGTTTGGTGTCATGCTTACAGTAATCAACGGCTAAGGTCATTATTGTCTTTTGATAATTTAAATTCTCTCCTGCGCTATTTGTATTGCACGTGCGCGTGAAGTATGATGTGGCAATATTGTACGCTGCCTTGCTCTCTCTATTTGTCTCCCTTGACGCAACGCTAGCAGACTACCGCCTTCCGAATTGCCGTCGACTCTAACTTCGCGACAATATGAATTAATTAGTAGTGACACTAGTGAGAAAAGTGTGAACCATATCCACCTGAGAAATGGATTTACCAACTAAGGATTAATCAATAATGGAAAATCTACCTTCTGATGTAGAAAAATATCGACAGTGACCAAAAACAGAATAAAGGAAGTGCTTCATTATATAGAAAACCAAATGCAGGGAAAAGTAAATAAGAAAAAGAAATAAAAGTACAAATATAAATACAAAAAATAGAAATGCAAATAAGGAGGGGAAAAAATACGAGTACAAAGACAAGATCACAATAAGTACAAAAAGTATCTTGAAGCTAACCTGACTCCAATGAATACCAGGGGACTTCCTGCACCGTGGTATCCTCATGGGAGACAGCAAGATCTCTTCTTTCTCGGGTGTTGTGATGTCAGCTTGGGGTGGAGGCCCCAGAGGAGGCATAGGATGATATATGTAATTGATACACAGAGCAACTATAGGAACGGACCAGCAATCCACCCAGCCATTGCTGCAACAATCAATAAATATAATATTCACAAAATTATTTTAAGTATAGACCCAGAAACAAAATTTGGGCATATGCAATATAACTGAAACTTGGAAAATTCAGGTGGCCCAAATTTTGTTTCTGGGTCTGTACATAATACTTACATAAAATACATTTTTGTGGTATGGAAGTTTATTCTCTCAATTACTGTTCACTTTATAATTACACAATAGTACCATCAAACTACACCTAAACATTTTTATTCATGTACCGTCCTCAACACTCTAAACCATTAATGTGGCAAATCAATAAATATTTCCGATTATTCGTGTTCTTCGTTTATTTGTGCCATTTTATCTGGTGATTAGCACTAATAATCAATAGTTTGCTGTACTAATATATTATTTTAATGTACCGAAGTACATGTGATATTTCCATGCAGATATTCTGCGTCATCATACGATGAAAGAGTAATGGAACAGAGAAAAATTCTCTCTGGCACCTGGATTTGAACCCGGGTTTTCAGCTCTACGTGCCGATGCTTTATCCACTAAGCCACACCAGATACCCATCTCGGTGTCGGACAGAATCATCTCAGTTTAAGTTCCAACTCTTGAGTTCCCTCTAGTGGCTGCCCTCTGCACTACGTCAAAGATGTCTATGAACGTAGGATCGAAGTCCACACATGTGCTGAGGTGCACTCGTTATGAGTGAGTGATTTAAGATGGCGCTTATTCCGTCGGATCCCGGCCAACTAGTCACTCATAATGAGTGCACCTCAGCACATGTGTGGACTTCAATCCTACATTCATAGACATCTATGACGTAGTGCAGAGGGCGGCCACTAGAGGGAACCCAAGAGTTGGAACTTAAACTGAGACGATTCTGTCTGACACCGAGATGAGTATCCAGTGTGGCTTAGTGGATAAAGCATCAGCACGTAGAGCTGAAATACCCGGGTTCAAATTCCGGTGCCGGAGAGAATTTTTCTCCGTTCCATTACTCTTTCATTCCTGTACTAAGTTATGCAGTTGAAACATGGGTATTGACAATGAAGGACAAAAGTAGACTGCAAGCAGCAGAGATGAAAATATTGATGGAAAGACTAGAAGGGACAGAATTAGAAACACAGAGATTAGAGAACGAATTGGAGTTGGACCATTGCAAGAGTACATTGAACAAAGGAGTTTACAATGGTTCGGACATGTTAGAAGGATGGCACCAGAGAGCTTACCAAGAAGAGCATTGGAGATGGGAATGGAGAATATGAAGAGGACAATAGGAAGACCAAGAAAGAAGTGGTTGTACCAGACAAGGGAGAACTTAAATGCAAGAGGAATGGAATGGACAACAGTAATGAGTGAAAAATCTTGGAAGACAGAGATGTCAAGTCAGACGACCTATATAAACGGGAACATCCAATTGAGGAAGAGAAGATAGGACGTTAGAGAAAGAAATTAAATTATTACTTTGCCTGAAATCAACCTGCATAGTTTGTATAAACCTCACTGCATACAGCACGCATGAAACACAAAAATAGGTTACCTTCTCTGGCAAACATTCCTCCACTTCCTGGTACCATCATTTCGCTGACGTAAGTTACCATCACGTCCAAGAAGTTTAGCATTTGCATCCAGAGCTAACAGTATACTACGGCTTGTACAAATTTCTGGCAGATAAAGTGCTAGGTCAACGCTTTCACCCTGAAAATTACACAGAAACATTCAGCAAGATTCAAGACTGTTATAACACTGGCAATACAATATTTAAGTTTATCTCCACCAAATAAAGAAGTAACTGTCTTCAAATAAGACTAACTTCAGCACTTAGCACAGATTATTTTATATACTGACACAAAACTGAAACAAGCAATCCCAACCATTTAAGTTTATACAGGTGCCTATGAAAAATTTACACATATTTCCATATGCTTCAACTGATTTTTGCAATGTTTTCTATATACAGCAGAATCCTGATTATCCTTTTTAATGAAAGGGTTGACGTAAATGGTTAATCGCAAAGATCGAACAATGTTTAATCCCTATCAGAAATAAAACATTTTCCCCTACCTCCTCAAACTTACTCTCTGCATGCCAGCTCACCATAGAGAAATAATTCTCATTTTTTATATTTTTATTGTTTATTTACATTAATTTATAATTGTAATTTTTTAAGTTTTACAATGAACAAATATCATTGTGCTCGAACACTTAAATCAATTTATTAACAATTGAAAAGTGACTCTTCTTTATTCAGTTATCTAATGATTAAGGTGTGCTTAGAAAAGTTTTCCATCTTGTACAAAAATGTAATTCGAACCCTGTACTCTGTCGTGCTAAGGAGAAAGGCAGTAACATCATGAACTTTATAACTAAGAAAATCGCGTTCAAAATTAATACATTTCCCATTACTCTCTCCTTTCTGAATGGAGTTCAAATTAATAATATAGTTCTAAAAAAGAAAGAAAATTCATTTATGGCATCGAAAATTGGAAATTTTTTTCAAATAATTTGATTACAGCATATACTGCCATTTTACGAAGCATATGCGGACTTCAACTTTGATTGTTGAAGCAGTAGTGGAAGTAACTGTCTTTTTTCTGTTCTATGGAGTAGATGCTGACTTTTTCCTTTGTTTGCTATTAGAAATAAATACACTTTAACAGATGGTTTTGGATTTCAATTTTATTATAGCAAAATTAAATTACTGAATTCACAGAGAAGAACACAAATCAATTTAGCACGAAACGCACTGCCAACCGAAAATGCACAATATTCCCAAATACATATTAATTGAGGAGATCAACGTTAAAATAGTAAAAAAAAGAAGAATATATATATATATATATATATATATATTTACAAGTGTTATTTTTTTTTTAATAAAAAGGTAATATGCTTCAAAATATACAACATATTTAATATACGAGGGAGAGTCAAAAAGTAACCTTAATAATTGTTTTATTAATTGAATATGTACAATAAGACTACAAACACTTCATCACTTTTCAACAGGAACACTTTTATTGAACGCAGTAAGGACTATGTTGAAAATTTATGAAGTGTTTGTAGTCTTATTGTACATATTGAATTAATAAAACAATTATTAAGGTTACTTTTTGACTCTCCCTCGTACATCAAAATATGTAAAAAAAATTAACTTAAAACTGCGAAATATGAATCTTTTTAGTGTGACTTCCCGACTTTTGTTTTGCTCTTAGCTACATATTTTCATTGATGGATCTCTACTGTCCACCCAAAATGGAGCAGGTGCTGGTGCTATGTCAACTTCTCTCGTTTTATAAATCCTAGGTTATGGAGCTACAAATTTTGATGAAGAAGTTAAAGTCATATATTCAACACTTCAAAATCTGTTATTTTCAACAACCTGTTATATTCAGTGATGCTAAAGCAGCTATGACTGCTATAAGAACCAATCTAAAAAAATATAACTGACTGTTGGAAAATTATACACCATCTGAGGAAGCTTAACAAAAGGTTGGTTTTTCAATGGATACCGGCACACTGTAGATTATCTGGTAATGAAGCTGCTGACCGTCTTGCTAAGAAGGGAAGTAAAATCTTACAAAACCCTACGTCAACTTCAAAAGATTAATCAACTCGAAATATCAAGATATAATATCACACCATTTCCACGAAATTTCAAATAATAAAAGATGGGATTGTCTCAATGTACAACAAAACATAATTCCTGAGTATCCAAGGAAAAGTGAAGTTGCATCCTTTCGATTACTCACAGGGTATGACTGTTTGTCAAAACACTTGGACAAAACTGGAATTATTTCTTCATCACTTTATCAATTGTGCAGTTTTCAAGAAGAAATTGATCAGAATAATCATATCTAGCTCTTTCTTCTAAACCCACTGTGTATGAAAAATATAGGGTTATTCAAAAAGAAGGAGCAGATTTCAGATATTTATTTCTTCCAGACTACAAAAGATAGAAACACAATTACAACATTCCTGGACAGACGAAAGTTTAAATTTTGAACAGTCCGGGTAGAAGTTCCAATCACAGCTGCATTGGCGCTGTTGCTTGTCATGTGCGGCAACATTGGCGCTGTTGCTTGTCATGCGCGGCAATATTGGCGCTGTTGATTGTCTGTAGTAAAATGGCGACACAACAGGAAAAAGCATTTTGTGTGCTGCAATTAGCAAAACTAGAGTTCATTATTGAAGTTCAACGTGCTTTTCGCCGTCAGCTTAATAAACAACCGCCTCGTCATAAGTAGATTTACCAGTGGCATCGAAAATTCGTACAAGATGGTTGCATCTGCAAACAGAAAAGCACGGGAGGTCCACGCACATCGAATGAAAATGTCGAGCGTATTCGTACAGTTTACGAAAGGAGCCCAAAAAAATCCAAAACACGAGCAAGCAGAGAACTGAACATTCCTCAACCAACAGTATGGAGCGTTCTGAAACACCGTCTGCACATGAAGCCATACAAACTGCAGTTCTTGCAAGCATTGCATACTGACGACCACAACAAATGGTACGAATTTTGCATTAGCATGCTAGATGATATGGAAGAAGAAAATTTTTCTGAATGATTAATCTTTTCCGATGAATCCACTTTTCATCTTTCCAGTAAAGTTAATCGCCATAACGTTAGAATTTGGGCAAGTGAAAATCCTATGTCAGTTATTGAACATGAAAGAGATTCACCGAAGATTAACCATTCCAGGACATTGGATTGGAAGAGGAGGAGGAGAAGATCAACTTCAATGCCGGTGGCCTCCCAGGTCTCCAGACCTCACTCCTTGTGATTTGTATCTGTGGAGTTACGTAAAAGACCGTGTTTTTATCCCCCCTATGCCTGACATTGGCCTTAACACTCTGTGGAGTAACGGTCAGCGCGTCTGGCTGCGAAACCAGGTGGCCCGGGTTCGAATCCCGGTCGGGGCAAGTTACCTGGTTGAGGTTTTTTCCGGGTTTTCCCTCAACCCAATACGAGCAAATGCTGGGTAACTTTCGGTGCTGGACCCCGGACTCATTTCACCGGCATTATCACCTTCATATCATTCAGACGCTAAATAACCTAGATGTTGATACAGCGTCGTAAAATAACCCAATAAAATAAAAAATAAATAAATAAACACTGCAATCAACAGTGCCAATGCGGCCGCACATGACAAGCAACAGCACCAATGCGGCCGTGATTGGAACTTCTACCCGGACTGTTCAAAATTTAAACTTTCGTCTGTCCAGGAACGTTGGAATTGTTTCTACCATTTGTAGTTTGGAAGAAATAAATATCTGAAATCTGCTCCTTCTTTTTGAATAGCCCTGTACTGGAGAGCAAGACAAATGGCTTTATTGCCAAAGACTCAGCATTAGTTAACAACAACATATAGAGGAATAGAATATGTAATTACATAAAATCCAGGCTGTAACCATTGCTTTACAAAATATAAGAAATATTACTTTGCGTATTTTATTTTCAGTGCACCCTGAAGTCACTTACCTGTATCCAGAACCTCAGAGGAATTGTAGAGGGCAAGAAGTCACAGAACGGCAGGTCGAAGGACAAGTCAAACAAGTCACCACAGAAGGCCATGTGGGCGTTCTCCTGGTTCTGCGACGAGCAGTCGATCCAGTTGTACTCGTTACACAGTGTGATGAGCTCGAACTCCTTCATCAGCAGCGTGATCATCCACGTGTACGGCACGAAGTGCAGCAGGTCTGGCCGCGACTTGCTCGCCCAGTCGTTCACCAGGTCTGAAGCACCATCATACCATTCATTTCACATGGAGTACACATGAGTAAAGTTCCACTCCTTTCGTAGAGTAATTACTTTTCTGTCTTAAGGTACGGTCACACGTCGCTACTTTTGCAGCGATGCATTACAAAAAACTGCGCAACTCTAGTACTGCGACGTGTGAACAATGGTGCAACCCGAAAAGTAGTGGCTGCCGAACCTGCTGCCCGCTACTTTTCCATGCTGTGCGCAGCTTAGAAGTAGCGACGTGTGAACAGGGTTCTCAGGGTTGCAGCCGCAGCATTTTTGATATCGGTTTTGTTGAAACTTTTGCTGCGGTTGCGACCAGTGTTACCACCCAAATGTGCCAATGATACTTTTATTGTTTGGATGTATTTAATGTTAGATGTGATGAAAATAAATTATTTGTAACAGTTATTAAATGCACAACACAGTCTGAGCATATTTGCTGACGATATAATTCACTTTTTTAATTTTCTGTAGCATAGTTTCAAACAGGATGGTTGCCAACATTGATTACGTGAATATGCTATTGGTTATCATTTAAGTATATAGGCGTTTTTAAAAGCTTTATAGTAAAAATAATGTCAATTTCTGAATACTAGTTAGGACAGAAAAGCAAATAATAGATAAATAAGCTTTCGCATGAGTTTATTAATAACGCGAACATAACCACAAAATGTATATTGAGAAGTCAACACGGAGATGAAAAACCTGCAGCATGACTGCGGCTGCAAAAGTAGTGCCTTGTGTGTGAACAGGCTCGCAACCTCCAGTTGCAACTTTTGCTGCACTCGGGTTGCACAGCACGAAAAGTAGTGTGCAGCGCGCTACTTTTGGCTTACGTATGAACACGACACGCAACTTTTGCAGCTGCAGTACAAAAGTTGCGCAGCAAAAGTAGCGACAACATAATTAAATTTCAGTAGACATTTTGTTCAGTACACCATTATGTACTGTCTATACAGTGAAAACTCTCATTTATGGACATTGAAGGGACGTAACAATATGGAGGTGTTCTTTATTGGGAGGGAGGTTCCCCAATCTAACAGCAAATTTATAATATGCATTATGTATCCCTTCATGCTTTAAATGAAATGTATTACTGTAGTTTCACTCTAAATACAGTCTACTGTACTACAGTAAATTCTTTGCAACTTTGAACTACAGTACATAAGACCGAAAAAGAAAAATACAGTACTGTACCATGCAATTTTATTCTGGGTCTACAGTTATCCAGTACTGAAATTTACAGTTTTCAACTTAACCTTTACGTTCAGGTGCCATGTCTCTCGAAACAGAACAACTGATTGAAGTGAAGAGAATAATCCTACTAACCCTATCGTGTGTCAAATACAAATTCACGATTGCGGAAACCTGGACCCATCAGACTAGTTAAATTTTATGATTTTGTTTATCCACCCGCTTCCAGCTAACAAGGGGTAGCCTGCTGGGCTAGTGATAGCCTACGAGACCCTTATTGTCTTCTTTCATGTTAAGGAATTTCTGTACAGTTCTCAAAACTAATTTTTCCATTTTTGTAACACATTAGGTCTTGAAAACCAAGTTCTGTCCACAGTCAGAAGGTAAAGCAAGCTTTAGGACTGTAAAAACAGCTGTCCGTGTCCGTGTCTGAGAGTGTCTGTAAATGAGAGTTAAATTTATCATTATTTCTATATTATTTGAGTTGGGACACAAAAATCTGTCCATATATGAGGAGTGTCCGTATTTTGGAGATGTCTGTAAGGAGAGGTTTCACTGTATAATTTTGGCAGTTTATATAGTTTACACCCTGTATAATACAAATAACTGTGAAGTAAAAACAAATACAGTAATTACTGGTACAATTGGAAATTAAACTAGCAAACAAGATGATAAAAATTAAGAAAATAAGAAATTAAACTGGATCAATCAAATGAACCACACAGAAAAAAAAATAAACTGGCAAAATAAAAGATTGGACATCTATGGAGAAGAGGAGTTTAAGATTCACTTAAGAAATGGAAGGACATAGTATAAATGAATGCAAATTTGAAGCCATGCTAGAAGAAGAGGATGACGAAGACAATGAGGAGAAAAATGGGGTCGAGGAGAAAGAGATGGATGAGTAGGAGACAGTAAGCAAAAGAAGAACAATTCTCAATACAGAAACAACTCTCTCCTGCAGTAAATGTTTAGTACAAACACACAAATATTGGTTGCTTGACGGTTGTCAGCCCACTTTGAGGTCTGTGGATATAGAGGGAAAAATTGGATCAATGTCTCTGGTAGAGTCCCGGGTAGCTCAGTTGGTAGAGCGTTGGTACGTTTAACCAACGGTCCCAGGTTCGATGCCCGGCCCCGGAACAATTTTTCCCTCGAAATTATTAAAATCAACTTTACAGGAGTTATACCTGAAAGCTTGATTTGCATAATACACGTCACTGTTCGTTAACAGAAAACCACAATTTAAGTCACACAGAGTTAGTTAGTATGCACTCAATGTTGGTTGCTTGACGGTTGTCAGCCCATTTTGAGGTCTGTGGATATAGAGGGAAAAATTGGATCGGTATCTGGTAGAGTTACCGGGTAGGTCAGTTGGTAGAGTGTTGGTACATTTAACCAAAGGTCCCAGGTTCAATGCCCGGCCCTGGAACAATTTTTCCCTCGAAATTATTCATACAAATATTAAGTTAGAAAGTAATTGAATTAAATGACGCACCTTGAAAGAACCATTTGTGTGCATATATGAGGTTGACAGTGGCCTTACAGCCCGTGAGATTGAGGATCCACTCCTGGTGGTCATTCCACTTGATGGGGTAGTGGCACTTGACTGTGAACTCCAGGGTCTCACTCTCCACCAAAGAGCGGTACTGCAGGCTGGTGGTGGCCTCCAGATGCAGCAGCTGGCCAGTGATCTTCGTGGTGTAGCCGTCCTGCCCCACCACCCACGGCATGGTCACCTCCAAGTACGAGCCTGGCCCCACGTTCACATGAACGGCGTTGGTTTCCTGCACACAGTAAACAATTATCATAATAGAAAAGAACATGGCTCCGAAGACTGTGGTTCACACACTCTCCTAAATTCCTAAATGTTAGCAAACGTGAATTCTGTGATGTTTGGGTAAAGGGAGATAAGTCATAAAAATGAGTTCGGAGATAAATGAAAATTAAACTTGGAATCCTTATTACAAATAATTTTCTACAGAAATAAAACACATCAACTGCTAGTATTCTTTGGTTTTTGCACACCCACTTGTATAATTTAACTTGTATATTCATCTGGGGGACAAATTTCCACCTGGACAAAAAAAAAATGACTTATACCCCTTTACCCGAACACCAAGAATTATTTACAGAACATGAATGAAACTATCATTAGAATTATATTGAGATGTTCTGTATAGTTTCATGATAGATTGCAAGAAAACAATCCATTAGCAAGTTATTCTTTCTACAAACAGGTTTAAAAATGTTATAAGGTGAAGCGGGAGTGTAAATTTGGGGCAAGAGTAACCCATGCCATTAAACGCAAAGAGACAAGTATAGTGGCATCAAATATCGAATGTTCATGCTACTAGAAGATACTTCACATATATTCTTGAGTGAATACATTTTCGCACCACTTGAGCTGAGAAAGTGAGCAAATAAAGAACTACATATGTATGATCAAGCCACTACTGGGATCGTACAATCAAGGAGGCCATAGAGATTAAGCTGGAGAAAAACAGCTTTAACAGAGACGGTGGACTGCAGCTCAGTCAGGCATGGACACCGGCCTCGGACCAGCTTAGGCCCTCTTACAATCAATGTCACGAAGATCACGGACCGGGGATAGCAACCGATTCCAGCCGGCGGAACAGGACTTGTCGCCTGCCAAACTTCACACAAGAATCCTGGGAGGGGCGGAGCTTACGAGGAATGATAATTCCTGGCCCCGGATTGGCCGATCCGCCAACCCATCCCATATCACCTGAGACAGCCTAACATCTATATAACCCACGACTTTCTGTCCAGACACAACTTCCCTGAAGATGGCTGCAGAGATAGCAGTTGAAAGCTTGGAACATTCCAAAATTTTAACTCGGCTGATATCCCGCGAAAACATATTAAAGAACTACATAGTTTTAGGTTAATGTTCAAGTTGGTGCTTGTCTTCTTTTTTCATTTGTGTACTAAAGGTTTTTACTCCTAACATAAAACTGCTGAGGTAAGTAATTCCCAATTAACAATATAGGTATACGTAAAGTTTTTGGGCAATAAATTCATTGCTGTTATGAAAACTGTTATGAGTTACAGCTCATGCATTCTGTCAAGACACTTGCGATGTGCAGTATGGGAACAATGTTTCTGTGCAGGGGGTAAAAGTAGAAGGTAAGATCAGGCATGTGTCTACCGAGTTCAAGGCAAAAACTAACCCATTCCCCTATAATTCGTAAGTAGACTCATCCAATCTTGTGCATAGTTCTGTAGGAAGAGTGGGGGAGTGTTTTGACAAAATGCATGAGCTGTACACTTACCCCAACAAAATCTTTGCTTGGGGTAAGTGTAACCTCATTCATTTCTTTTGATCCTTTCAATTTGTCTTAAGCAAAAGTTCTTCAGAACATAAAGAATGCTTTTTATTTAACTTGTGTGTCATTTTGTCATTTAAATATTTTCCATGTGTTAAATGCACAAAATATAAAATTCTCATTTTGTGTGTCTTCTGATTCTCTCAATTTGACTTAAGCAAAAGTTCTTAGTTAACATAAAGAATGCTTTTTATTTAGTTTGTGTATCAGTTTGTCATTTAAAATATTTGCAGTATAATAAATGCCCAAAATATAAAATTCTCATTCTATACAGAATGTAATGTTCTTTTGTGCGAGATCGTGCGTATTTGCTTGGTTTTCACACAAAACCAATGCGCGGAAAGTCTAAAATTCCACATTCAGTATTCCCAACCTAACACACAACAATTTCCCTCTTCTTACCGCTTAAGTGACATATTGATTTTACTGCTTTAGGCTTTTAATATATTATTTTTAGAGACGTTCAATACAGTAATAATTATAAATTGGAAACTTACCACAGCAATTTCACCTAAATTGCACTGTTAATTATTGTTTTTAAATATTTGCAAAAATTAAGTAAACTCTACAACTCCACTAAAGTTACTGCATTCGTGATGCAAGTAACATTAAGGAAGCCGTGAAAAAATCAACAAGATTATAGACTCATCATAGACTGGGGGAAAAAAAAGACAAACGTATATCACGGCCTGCTGGAGTATAGTAAACACAGAAAACATTTTAAAGCAACAATGTTGTAGATATTTTTGTTTTGCAAATTTGCAGTCATTGAACAGGAACCAAGATGGAGATTTCATTGCAACTAATTAGAAATTCCTCTTTCAGGTATGTAATAAACGATCTTCGCACATAATAAAGTACGATACACGAGCGGTATGTTTTCTTTCAATTCTCGGAAATTAAAAAAGCTCAACTACGTTTCGCTTTTTCAAACTTTTCCTCGAACATGAAAACTTCAACATACCGCTCTTGTAACGCATATTACTATTATATCTACTTGTCCCAAGACATATTTTGATCTTTGCCGCAGAAAGGTGCTAGGTTTCACTAGCTCCAGCACTGGGGGTAGTGTAACCTATGAGCCAACATGTTTTGCATTCATAGATCTCAACTTCATAACTTAATTTTTCTTCCTTTTAACCACAGTTAGGTTAGGTATTGGTGGTCACCTGTTCAAATTTTGGACAAATTTTACTTTCAATTCAGCAAGTTATTAAATGTCAAAGTTGAACTGTTAAATTTATGGGTCCCGCTTATCCGTTTACCTTAAATAAAGTGTTAACAGTATATCGTTCTGTCCTTCCTAGTCAAAACATATGGCATTCTCCTTCCTTTTTGACTTGTACACTTCACCTCTCTCTCAAATATCTAATATTATGCACTGTGGGACAACTAGAAATTTCGACACCTGCATTTACTTGCTCGACATACCTAGTCTCTCCCAGCATCGAGTCTAATATGGTCGAGCAAGCATACCGTGCTTGTGATGGCCATGTTTACATGTGACTGGCTTATCTTATCGCCACGCTCAAGGCTACCCCAATACTAGTCTCTTAAACTGTCTTTTTTAAATGTTAGTTGGCATGATGTACAACGGAACTAACTAACTAACTAACTAACTAACTCACTCACTCACTCACTTACTTACTGGCTTTTAACGGAGGTTCATTGCCGCCCTTACATAAGCCCGCCATAGGTCCCCATCCTGTGCAAGATTAATCCAGTCTCTATCATCATATCCCACCTCCCTCAAATCCATTTTAATATTATCCTCCCATCTACGTCTCCCCAAAGGTCTTTTTCCCTCCGGCCTCCCAACTAACACACTCTATGCATTTCTGGATTCACTCATATGTGCTACATGCCCTCCCCATCTCAAACGTCTGGATTTAATGTTCCTAATTATGTCAGGTGAAGAATACAATGTGTGCAGTTCTGCGTTGTGTAACTTTCTCCATTCTCCTGTAACTTTATCCCTACTTCTTAGTTACAAAACTTTATCAATTGATTATACAGGGTGATTATAAAGTCCCTATCCATTTTTGTGAAATCGCAAATATATCTTGTTTTTGTTTTAGGTATTGACAATGTTCACTATTGACAAGCGGATAGCCGTGGTCTGTGCTCATCTGAGAGGACTACCATACAATGCAGTGAAAGCTGATTTCACACGAATATTTAAGTAACCTGGTCTCACAAATGTGACCATTCGCCAGCTTGTCAACAAATTCAATTGTACAGGGAGTGTTAAGGACGAAGAGTGTTCAGGCAGGCCATCTGTATGTGAAGACATTGTGCAATGGATTCAGGAAGCCATTGAACAAAGCAATCGTACATCAATTTGGCGTCTCAATCGTCAGCTTGATGTTCCACAATTCACTGTGTAGAAGATTTTACACTTTGCGTTGCACAAGCGTGCATATTGTGTTCAAGTTCTGCATACACTTGAGACTGAAGATTATGCTGCATGTCAAGCAATGTGCTATGATCTTGCCCATGCTGCAGAAAATTACAATTAATTTAATTGAAAACATCTTATCACTTCATACAAACATTCTTTTAGCAACGAAAGTCATTCCAGAAACATTCTACGAATATCACCTACCTTATTCTTCGAGAAGAGTATGTCCACAGTGGCCTCATTAAGGGTACTCAGACGGATGTCAAAGGAAGTGGCAGAACGTTTCTCCCCTGGTTGTGGAGCTTTGGTAATCTACAAGGAAAGATACTGATATTTTACAAATTCAATTTAGGTTTTTGTGTTACTATTACATCAAACTTATGATGAAGAATGGGTGGAGCAGAGAAAAATTCTCTCCAGCACCGGAATTTGAACCCGGGTCTTCAGCTCTATGTGCTGACACTGTATCCACTGAGCCACACCAGATTCCCATTCCGATGCCAGACTGAATCCTCTCAGCTTAAGCTCCACCACCTCTTAGGTTCCCTCTAGTGGCCAACCCTCATGCACTGTGTCACAGATGTGACAGTGGCACAATGTCCAACATTTCTGCATGGAAATATCATATGAGGGGCTTAGAACAAAAAGCAGGTAAGTGACATTATTAAAAAAAATGAGGTAAGTGCGTGTTGTGATAGCCCAAAAGGATGTTTCTTTGGGATAAAATCAGGTAAGTGATCACACTGTGCAGTGCTGCTATATGGGCATCATTTCACCAAACTAGTGTATAATATTCCATTGCATGTAGAACTTTAACTGTAATTTCCTCAAAACTAGTTTTACGTCACTTACCTGCTTTTTGTTCTAAGCCCCTCATATGTACTTTGGTACATCGTAATAATATATTACATCAAGCTGGTAAGATAAACTTATTTATAAGAAAAAATAACTTCAACAAAGAAATGCATTGCATCTAAACACTATCTGAGGATGTAAGGCAGTCCTACATATACAGTATTTATTTACCTACAACTTTATTCATTATATTTATAATAAAATTGTATTATTTTTTCAATAATTATTCTCATTTCTGCTACATACATGCACACCACATATAGACCAGGACTTCAAAATCTGCCTCTCATGCACTGCCACCTTAAAAATAATATACTTTGCGTACTTCCACTCGGTAATGAGTTTTGGAATAATATTCTGGGGAAAGTCTACAGATAGTAACAGTATATTCCTACTACACAAAAGAGTAATTGGAATAATAGTAGGTGCCAAATCTAGGGAATTGTGTAGGACCATTTTCAAAAAACTACAAATTATGCCCATAGCTTGTCAGTATATTTTTCCATTAACAAACTTCCTCGTATGTGGCTGCAAAAGGGTATCTGTCGGATACAGGAGGGGGGGGGGGGGGGAGCCATTAATCCTTCCCATTGAAGGCTTTAAGGAACCAACCTGGACAAATACCCAATGTCCCATCCCTACCTTCCCGTGGTGCAGCTGTTAGTAAGCATAATTTTACAAGCTGAACTAAAGGGAGGGGCTACTCATCAATTAGCACTGTCCAGCTTGATGAGTTAATGACTGAATTAGGTATAATTTTCCTCTATTCAATACCTAATTCCCTCTTTACCCTTTCCTATCCAGCCCTCTGACTGAACTCTTACTTTCTTCGACCCCGACGGGATTAGAGCATTCGAGGCCTAGGGGTTCATTTCACTTTCCTTCCTCCTCTTCCTACTTTTCTGTTCCTATTGCTGACCTGCTATGGCACTAAAATAGTCCTCCAGTGGCTTAAGGAGGGAAAGCTGGTGATCAACAAGATCTCCCAGCTAGGTCCAATGGACCCGTCGACCAACAGCATGTGTGGTCCTCCAGACATTCTGGGGGTTGTGTGTGGATGAAGTAGTCACCAAAACGTTAAAATATGGTGTTCACTTAAATCGGCTACAACTTGCCATTTTTCAAGAAATGGATTCGGAACACCTCAAAATCTGTGCTTCAGTGGCTGGCCATGATAATATCTTTGAAAAATATTGGAGTCCAAGAGGTCAAATGACTTTATTGTCAAATGCCTTGCATTAGAAAACAACAACAACTTCTTCGTATGTAATCGTGAAAAATTTGTAATTAATTCAACAGTTCATAGCATAAATACACGTCAAAAAAATGACTTCCACACTCCATCGGCAAGTCTATCGTGCTATCAAAAAGAAATGCGTTATATGGCAGTAAAATTTTTAATAGCCTCCCTATGGATATAAAAAAAATCAAACTCAAAACATATGATTATTTAGGGCGAAATTAAAGAAGTGCCTAATTTTTCACGTCTTCTATTCTGTAAGTGAATTCATGACATTCAACAACGCTTCATGAATATTTCTGTCCTGCAATAAGTATTAATACTAAACCTTTATGTTGTACTAGTAGACTGATATATTTCAACTAGACTGTGACTATAATTAGAACTCTGTAGTAATATTAAGATTTCTTTTACATGTTCCATATTCTAGCTGTGAAGTGATGTACGAATACCATGGAATGTAAATAAATACAATACAATAAACAGAAATAATATTATGATATGCGTGAATCACTTCGTGATTTAAGACGGCGCTTATTCCGTCGGATCCCGGCAAACTAGTCACTCATAACGAGTGCACCTCAGCACATGTGTGGACTTCGGTCCTACGTTCATAGATTTCTATGACGTAGTGCAGAGGGCGGCCACTAGAGGGAACCCAAGAGTTGGAGCTTAATCTGAGACGATTCTATCCGACGCCGAGGTTGTATCCGGTGTGGCTTAGTGGATAAAGCATCAGCACGTAGAGCTGAAAACCCGGGTTCAAATCCCGGCGCCGGAGAGAATTTTTCTCCGTTCCATTACTCTTTCATCGTATGATGACGCAGAATATCTGCATGGAAATATCATATGTACTTCGGTACATTAAAATAATATATATGATATGCGTGAATCACTTCGTGATTTAAGACGGCGCTTATTCCGTCAGATCCCGGCCAACTAGTCACTCATAACGAGTGCACCTCAGCACATGTGTGGACTTCGGTCCTACGTTCATAGACCTCTATGACGTAGTGCAGAGGGCGGCCACTAGAGGGAACCCAAGAGTTGGAGCTTAATCTGAGACGATTCTATCCGACGCCGGGGTTGTATCCAGTGTGACTTAGTGGATAAAACATCAGCACGTAGAGCTGAAAACCCGGGTTCAAATCCCGGTGCCGGAGGGAATTTTTCTCCGTTCCATTACTCTTTCATCGTATGATGATGCAGAATATCTGCATGGAAATATCATATGTACTTCGGTACATTAAAATAATATTACTAGAAGGCACTTACATTTACTTACTTACAAGTATGCAAATAAATATAACTATCTTACCTTCAAAGGTTGGCAATCATTTGGAAAGAAGAACTTGAAGAGATGATCTCTCTGCCGGTCAGCCCATGGTCCATAGCTGAAATCTGTTCCCTTTCCACACTGTAACAATTGAATTTATTTACTGAAATATGTAATAATAATGTCTTTAAATTCCCACTAACAATTTTCGTAAATGTATACAATAACCTATTTGGACTATGTTAATACAGTGCATCCAAGGTCACAGTTGAAATGCAAAGGCAGGGTTTTAAGAGAATTTCGCTTTTGAGTAAAGTAGTCTTGGTAACCTTCAGCTTGCACTAGAACCTCTATTATATTCTAATCTTTATCATATCCTTCTGGGTCTGAGACATTGTTGTTTTACTGTATCTTTAAAGTTCAATATAATTCTACACTTCAAAAAAAATCACTGACATAAGCAAAAATGCTGAAAAAATGTTGCAGGTTACAATGAGGACACAAATGCAGGTATGTTATACTATACTTCGGATTTCTACACATACATCTTATACCATAATCATGTATGAAGTATAGTATAGTATACTACACTGTCAGGACTCAGGAGGATAAGTGAGAGAGATTTATCTAATTTTTTTTCTGTGAAATTTTCATCACTGTCTTTAATCTTTTCATATATGCTATTCTGTTCATTTCAAATTACCATTTCAATAAGCAATATTTGTCTTTACATTTTCTTTATTTCACTCTACCATATGAAACTTGACATCAAAAAGAAATCGATAAATTATTAATTTATGCATTTTGAAAGTGTAAGTTGAATAAATATTCACTTACAATTATTTAAAATTCATTTTTAACTATATCATTGCCTGTTTCTGTTAATTAATGTTGCATTGCATAAATTAATTCAAGAGAACTGTATCCTCTACAAAACAGAATCATGCATCACGAACAAAAATAATTTCCTGCACACGTGTGGCAAAGTAACAAAGACGGGATATATTACTTTACATCACAGTGAATGGTAAATTACCTTGATGTCCATGCCCCAGATAGGAGGGGCTGATTCTACAATATCTCCATTTGCAAGCTGTAACATTTCCGGTTCCTCTGGCACTACACCAGCTTCATCCATGTAGTAATAAAGTTCGATATTATTTGAAGAAAGAATCACAAAACCTTCCCCCATGTAGCGAGGGGGATCGTCTACCATTCCAGTGTACTTGGGACTTGGTGCTAGTATCACTTTGAAGTTCTCCGCCTTGCACTTGGTGAAATGCATGAAGTGGTCGAGTCTGGACGCAGCAGGCTTCGTGGAGTACACAAAGTGAGCTTCTTCCACGTTGATGGACAAGGTAGTTGGTACCAGACGGTTTCCAAACACAACTCGACCCTGAAATAAAATACTTATGTAATAAGACTATCGTGGTATTAAACACTTACTTACTTACTGGCTTTTAAGGAACCCGGAGGTTCATTGCCGCCCTCACATAAGCCTGCCATCGGTCCCTATCCTCAGCAAGATTAATCCAGTCTCTATCATCATATTCCACCTCCCTCAAATCCATTTTAATATTACCTTCCCATCTACGTCTCGGCCTCCCTAAAAGTCTTTTTCCCTCTGGCCTCCCAACTAACACTCTATATGCATTTCTGGATTCGCCCATACGTGCAACATGCCCTGCCCATCTCAAACATCTGGATTTAATGTTCCTAATTATGTCAGGTGAAGAATACAATGCGTGCAGTTCTGTGTTGTGTAACTTTCTCCATTCTCCTGTAACTTCATCCCTCTTAGCCCCAAATATTTTCCGAAGCACCTAATTCTCAAACACCCTTAACCTATGTTCCTCTCTCAAAGTGAGAGTCCAAGTTTCACAACCATGAAGAACAACCGGTAATATAACTGTTTTATAAATTCTAACTTTTACATTTTTTGACAACAGACCGGATGATAAAAGCTTCTCAACCGAATAATAACAGGCATTTCCCATATTTATTCTGTGTTTAATTTCCTCCAGAGTATCATTTATATTTGTTACTGTTGCTCCCAGATATTTGAACTACTCCACCTCTTCAAAAGATAAATTTCCAATTTTTATATTTCCATTTCGTACAATATTCTCGTCACGAGACATAATCATATACTTTGTATTTTCGGGATTTACTTCCAAACCTTATCTCTTTACTTGCTTCCAGTAAAATTTCCGTGTTTTCCCTAGTCGTTTGTGGATTTTCTCCTAATATATTCACGTCATCCGCATAGACAAGCAGCTGATGTAACCCATTCAATTCCAAACCCTCTCTGTTATCCTATTAAACACTATGCTAACCATTGGGTTTGATATTTCCAGATTCAAAGCAGGCAAGGACAATGGATTTTAAGGCCCAATTCATAATGAAAACTTGGAACAGATGCATTATAGGATCCATCAATTTATTCAATACTATCTCAATGATAATGATAATTCTGTTACAGTTGCCCACCCTCCACATTGCTTGAATAATGTTACTATTGACATATTTTTTCCTAGACTAATAAACTCATTATCTTGAACCTTACTATTTATATAGTAAAACCTTGGATTTCGAGCATAATTCGTTTCGAAAACGTTTCCAAAACACCCGCATATCAAAGCGACTTTCGCCATAAAAACAATGCAAATTCAGATTAATTCGTTTCACAATCTTTTATTCACGTAAAATATAGCATAATTTAGGTAAAATTCAATACAATACTGCAACACAAATTAATTTACTGTATTTTGTTTTTGAGTGACTTTCACCTGTTTTACTGCTTAGTAAATAGTAAACTTCTTGAACATTTAAAGAAAATATCTTCACTATCACTAACGGAATCGCTTCTGACTGGAATTTTTTGCTTTGACTAAGAACCTATCCAACAACACCTGCTTTTGCCTCATTTTGAAGATTTTGCTGAAATGTGACATTACATTGTCGTTATACAGGTTTATCGCACGCACTGCTACAACCTTATCAGGGTGGTGAATCTAAACAAAATTTTGTACTGCTTCCCACTTTTTACACACCTCTTTAATCTCATAAGCCAAAAAGAGCATCTGAAAAGTACAAACTAGTATGAAAAATGTAAAATGGCTTAGTAATCTCTTTTTTGAGAATAGTGTAACAATATATGGTGGTGCTCTCTATTCAGAAAAGGATTTTTTTTAAGTAAATTTTTTTTTAAACCGTCCATAAAATCTTGTCTTACCGAAGCCACGTCCACTTTGATGACAGGAATCAAGTCACGCCAACTGTGACCTTGTGACAACGCTGCTGTCTGGGGGCGTCTTCTACTGTTAGAATTTGTAGCGCCATTCTCATTTTCACCTTCAACATTTAATAAAAGATTTATGTTTAAAAAGTGAAGTGCATCAACTCTACTGTAAAGAACAAACTACTTGAAAGAAAGAAAGAAAGAAAGAAAGAAAGGAAAAGGGAGGGAAAAAGAGAAAGGTAGGAAGAAAAAGAAAGAAGGAAAGAAAAGAGAAAGACAGAAAAAAGAGAAATAAGAAGAAAAAAAAGAGAAGGAAAAAGAAATAAAGAAATGAAGGAAAAAAGGAAGAAAGAAAAAAGTGAGAAAGAAAGAGAAAAGGGAGAAAGAAAGAAAGATAGAAAGGAAAAGGGAGGAAAAAAGAGAAAGGTAGGAAGAAAAAACGAGAAGGAAAGAAAAAAGAAAGAGAAAAAAAGAAAGAGAGATAGGAAGAAAAAAGAGAAGGAAAAAGAAAGAAAGAAATGAAGAAAAAAGGAATGAAGAAAGAAAGAAAGAAAAAAGTGAGAAAGACAGAAAAAAGAAAGAGAAAAGGGAGAAGGAAAGAAAGAAAGAAAGAAAGAAAGAAAAAAGAAAGAAAGAAAAAAGAAAGAGAGAAAGGAAGAAAGAAAAAAGAAAGAGAGTAAGAAAGAAAGGAAAAAATAAAGAAAATAGGAGAAAGAAAGAGAAAGAGAGAAAAAAGAAAGAAAGAAGGAAAGAAAAAAGGATAAGCAAAAAAGAGAGAAAGAAAGAAAGGAAAAAGAAAGGAAATAAAGGAAAGAAGGAAGAAAGAAAGAAAAGAAGGCAGAAAGAAAGAAAGAATAACTGTAACATCCATTTAAAGTAAGAAGATACTGCCTATGTCGACAATGTTAATTTCATGAAGTGTGGGTGTATGTTACTAAAAACTTTACAGATACGTAAACAAGATTTTCAGCGAATGTTTTTACATTCCTATGCTTTCATAATACTTACTACAAATTGAAAAATATTAACAGGTATTGAGATATAATTTTTTTTTTAATATTCCACAATTTATTTGTCTAAAATTTAATATCAATATATAGTTTTTAATATTTCCAAGAATGTGACAGCAAAATCTATACCTATTTTTTAATCTTTTGGGTGGTCTGGTTAATGCACACAAAAATTTTCATTTATTTTGGATGAACAGTTTTTGAAAACAATGCACCGGAATTATTTTTTCTCGGTTCTATGTTTGTTAGATTGGAATGTTTCCGATGAATTATCAAAATCAAGGTTGTCGTACTGTATCACGAATGTTTATAATAACTTTTAGGCATTAATTTGATCTTATTTTCATATTAATTTCGTGCTTTTTGCATTAGTTGTGAAAGACCTTCCTGTAATACTATTCAAATAATACTGGATTGAGAACCATTGTTAAATGATTGTGGTTGTGAATCATGCTCTGTAAGGATCTTCAAGAGTCAAGTCATTTTTTAAGAGTCGATATTATCACGCTCATAACTCTGTACCTTAACACACTCTTGCACTCGCGTGTGAATCACAAGAGTTCCTTGTGCAAAATGTTTGTAACTGTTCCTTTTGCGTGTTTCAGTATCCCCATTCTCTGTCGTACACCAGATAATTGAGGCGTTTAGTTGCAAAATCAGATACATCACTAAAACATAATTTTTCTGTATGAAGGAAAAACGTTTGTAAGGAACCAAGAATTTGCAACCAATACTATTTTTCATCATACAAATCCATGTGCTGTATCTGGCTTTGAAGCATAACAGTGCTATAGCAGTTGCAGAATCATATGAAGATATCTATATATATAATTTCAACTGGTAATGGAAATTACGGGAAAACGGCTGAACATATTTTGATAAATAACCCCTCATTTTGAAGCTTGGAACTCAAAAGTTTTTTCAGAAAAATAGTAGTTTTCAGTGAAATGTCAATTTTTCAACATAATTTTCCTATTTTCCAAAATCCATCTGATGTCAGTTTTGTGAACTAGCTAACTGCATTTCAGAATAAAACAAAACACACATTACAGTAAACAATATTACACGAAGGCCATGATATGCAAGAATGCTGACATATTTAGAGCTCAAATTAAATTGGTTATTAAAAACTTAACTTACTAAAAATAATTTACAGGTTCGCTTCTGTGGTGTGTAATTTTCTGGGTACAGCTGTGTATTGGATATTAAAAGCTACAAAACTTGAGGTGGTTTGATGACATTATTACCATTAGAAATGAAATATTATTGTGTGACTATTTTTCATTAATATTAGTGCTATATTGATGATATGAAAGTGAAACATTTTGGGGTTATATAAATAGATGTAGAGAATAACTTAAATTAGATTTTGATTTCTATAGTTTACTGAGTGGCAGCTATATAGTATATATATAGTATATGTTACTGAAAGCTATAAAACTTACGTAAGATAAAAATATTATTAAAAATCAAATATTTTTATAGTTATTAATCAAGTGGGGTTGGGTCTTTTCATATATTTAATGGTGGTGTAGATATTTATATGCGTGGTTCTCTTCAGTAATGGCTCGAGAGAGAGTATCTTTCATTATTATGGAAGCAAATAACTTTCAGAATGTCTGGTATTCTTCATTGAAAATATATCTGAAAAATGTTTATTTGAACGTCTAATGAACTTAGTTTGCAGCATTTGCTGCACAAGCCACTAGTGAAATATAAAATTAACTCATTTTCGAAAAAAAAAAAGTGATGTATCTGATTTTGCAACACGCCTCATTTAACAACTAACATTTAATCGCGATCATGTCACAGGAAATCATATATGGTAACACATGATTCATAGTAGTGGCGTATTTACTTGTATCAACTAAATGGAGACAGCTCCTTAACCTCGAAATGAAATCCATGATTATATCAACTTTTTGTAATCATGACAGCTTCACAACCATCCTAAACTTATGACGTATCTTCATGAAATAAACTGTATATGTTATGTAAAACAGTTATGTTTACAACAATACACGAAATACACAATTAAAGAGGGTGATCCCAAAATGCGCTCAGTCCATTTGGCCAATTTTCTTAATTTACACATATATGTGATTATGTTTTAGCCCTCTATCATTATATTTTAAGCATGTTTTCTTACAAAACAACGTCAATCCTTGTCTAAAAGTCTGTGCTATTGTGCATGTCTTTTGAAAACTCGCTCATTCCATAGACCAGTGGGTACAAAAACTAGTCCAGTCCTTTCATAAAAATGGACTTAACACGTTTTGGGATCACACTCTTCAATTGTACATCGAAATTAATATTGTTTCTAAAGATAATGCTTTCCTATAAACTAAACACAACAAGTGGTACACCTTTCTTACTCTCCGCACCACCAGAACCAGAACCAGAAGAGTCATCCTCCCGCGGGAACATCTGAGGTTCCAGACCAAATGCTTTCTCCAGGTTCCCGTACATCTCACAACGGTTGTACACATGTAGCTCGAAGCCGTTCAGCATTACAGAGAGACGCGTGTCCGAATGCGACAAGTCTATGGAATGAAATGTTAACAAATTCATACTGAATACAAATACAGTAGCCCATGTGATTTTAACAATTTAAAAACAAGCTGAACAGGGACATTTCCACAGAAGTGATGAGTACAGTACTTTGCAAATAAATTTGCTGTTAACAATGTAAATGAGAAAACTGTATTCTAGAAAAACTACCTGTATTTTATTACTGCATACTAGTTACAAGTGACATTTTCATTGTTCTATTCCACATAAGCATTAGTATCACGTAACAGTATTACTATGAATATCATAAATACATTTTCATGCTAGTGAAAGAAAAGTTACTTCTACTCTACAGGGTGTATACGATATAAATAGCCAAATATATATATTGGTGGTAGAGCATAAATAACTGAAGAAAAAAGTCAAAGTTTTCCTGTATCTGTCAAAGTTTTCTGAGAAAACATGTGTTTTATAAGTCTAACGTTTTTGAAAAAGAGAATAGAGACATTATTTACTTTGCCTGATAAATACGCTGAAGCAAACTCTTGTTACCCTGTCGTATGTCTATCGTGTATTGGTATGTGTTGAGTGTAAGGTCATTGTCAATGTCATTCACGTTCAGTCGAAATGTAAACAAATAATTTATTAGACTACTATCAGTGTTAAAAACGCAGTATTTTACAATAAAATTATAAGAAATAATTAAATTTCACTATACATATTGTTCGGTAGACCGATATGTACTGTCTATAGACATTTTTCTCTATTCTGCAGCTTACCACATCTTTGCAACTTTCAATAAATATCAATCTTTGCAACTTAAAAAAATATCAGTCATGGGTACATGTATGAGGAATTGTTTAACATTGTTGAATCAAAACTTATTTACAACGTTAAATTGTATTATAAAATGATATTTAATATTGTGGAAGCCTATTTAAAATAAAAGAAATAGTGAATTTTTTATAATTTGTTGTCGATCATCTTTCATACCTTCAGACACATCCTTAGGCACATATGCCCTCCACCAACGAAAGATGAGCCAGCCATCTTGCACTCTTACTGTATAGTCATGACAAATGTATATAACGTCCCTGAACATTATCTTCCCAGATAGCACGTTGCATGTCAACGAACCTTAAAAACAGACACAAAAACGAACCTTTACAACAGGGATCAAACGCCTAAATCACATCTAAATCTTAGATTCATTGTTTATTGTTTCTTATATTATAATCTAAAATTTGTGCATTCGCAATTTTTCCAGATTGTCGTTAAAAAAAATATTACATATTAGCATAGCCATGCTTTTACGTCGATATTTTTTTATTTCACATAAAATTTAAAAAATGTGTTTTCATTCAACCAACTTATAATAATAATAATAATAATAATAATAATAATAATAATAATAATAATAATAATAATAATAATAATAATTTTTATAATAATAATAACATAATAATATAAACTTCCTCGCCAGTCTCCAGATGTATTAAACATGCTAACTTACATGTTGGCGATTTCGATCCATTCAATGTATAGAAGTATTAGAACATGGCAATGTCTTTGCTAATATTAATTGCATTATCTTTCTACACATTTTGGTAATACTTTTGTATGAATCAACTCCTTTCCATAAAGTCGACCTGATTGGCAAGTTGGTATAGCGCTGGCCTTCTATGCTCAAGGTTGCGGGTTCGATCCCGGGCCAGGTCGATGGCATTTAAGTGTGCTTAAATGCGACAGGCTCATGTCAGTAGATTTACTGGCATGTAAAAGAACTCCCGTGGGACAAAATTCCGGCACATCCGGCGACGCTGATATAACCTCTGCAGTTGCGAGCGTCGTTAAATAAAACATAACATTTCCTTTCCATAAAATATAATAGTATTAATTCTTGTAAACTAATCATTGTAATCTATATTCTTTATTTTGTTGTTATCTCTATTATGTAATGTGTACCATAGTTGTTCATTTTATTGCATTATTTGTATCACTGTGCTAGACTTTTATTGGCCTATGGCTGTTGTCCAGCACATAAATATCAATAAATAAATAAGTTATTATTATTATTATTATTATTATTATTATTATAACAACAATAAAAGTTTGGGACAGAAGAAGATATCAGATATGTAAATCACATGCAGAGACGAAGAGAAAGGCAGAAAAGAGGAAAGATTGGAGAATGCTAGGTTTGCAGTGAAAGAGCTGCCCTTGGGCAGAAAACTATGAATGACTGAATTAATTAATTAATAATAACATTATTAATAATAATAATAATAATAGTAATAATGACAATGACAAAAAATAACCATTATTATTATTATTATTATTATTATTATATTATTAAGTATATGGAAATAATAATAATAATAATAATAATAATAATAATAGTAATGACAATGACAAAAAATAACCATTATTATTATTATTAATTAATATTTAATATTTGAGGAGAAAAATTTGCTCTGGCGCCGGGGATCGATCCCGGGTCCTTGGTTCTACGTACCAAGTGCTCTGACCACTGAGCTACGCCGAATTTAATCCACAGCACCGGATCGAACCCCCCTCCTTCAGTGTTTCCCTTACGGCCTGACTCCAAGTTAGGCATATATGTTGACGTATATGTCTAGTGTCAACTGCCATTATATGGAAATTATATGGAAATAATAATAATAATAATAATAATAATAATAATAATAATAATAATAATAATAATAATAAACAACTTGTGTCACTGCAATATCTCCTGTGTAATTTATTCAAACACTTTCAACCAACAGTAATGTTTTTTTTAAAGTACCCTTAAACGATGAATTAACGCCGTTTTGCGTTCATTCATTCTAACTTTGACAGTAATCAGCAGAGAGCGGATTTTCGGTCCCCATACCGAACGTTAAGGTGTACGTCAGTTTCAGAGAGGTCATTGAACTCATTGCTACGCTCTCTCAGCACGCCAAGGGACGTGACATCTTGGGGACAAAAAATCCTGTCTGGAATCAGTCAGATGCATCAACCTTTTATTTGTCAAACTTCCAAGAACTTCGCTGTAACGAAACGTAACACAAACGAACACTGATCGTTTCGTAAGTTGAACGTCATGCAATCACAGTCTGTTTTACCTCTTTTTTTTTTAAGTATTTTTTACTGAAATCCATTTACTAAAACAATAGTAATTTAAAAGCATAAAACATTTTTTGGGGTGATATTTAAGCATTAAAAATTATGAGAATAGACAGCAAACATGAAATCGTTTATAGTGACCTAATTCAAGTACAAGAATACGTAGCTCTCTATAGCGCACTGGTAAAATAAATGGACGTGGTTTGAGTGGACCAGGGTTCGATCCTGGGGCAAACTTATTCTTTTTTTTTATCTCTTTGACTGTTTATTTACATTATTGTATATGCGTTATTTTATTTGAAACCGGAGTAAATGGGGGTTTTTGCTACAGAATTATATCCGTAATTCACACTGGTCCAGCTAGTATAGTCACATCATTATTACATCATTATCACCGTCACAGACGACATTAAGATATATGGATCATATGAGGAGACTAAGAGGAAGGCAAAAAATAGGAAAGATTGGAGAATGCTGGGTTTTTCAGAGAAAGATCTGCCCTTGAGTCGAACACTACGTATGTATCAACGCCATTCTATTATAATACGTCGTTAACATGTATCTATGCTAATAATAAATCTGTAGCCGAAATTTTTCTGGTAATTTTCGATTTTCCAAAAATAATTGGTCCTAACATATATAATTAACCACCCTGAAACTGAAAATCGCTTTTTTGAAATTTTTGTTTGTATGTCTGTCTGTCTGTCTGTATGTTTGTTACCTTTTCACGCGATAATGGCTGAACGGATTTCGATGAAAATTGGAATATAAATTAAGTTCGTTGTAACTTAGATTTTAGGCTATATGGCATTCAAAATACATTATTTAAAAGGGAGGTTATAAGGGGGCCTGAATTAAATAAATCTAAATATCTCGCTTATTACTGATTTTTGTGAAAAATGTTACATAACAAAAGTTTCTTTGAAAATAATTTGCGATAAGTTTTATTCCTTGAAAAATTTTGATAGGACTGATATTTAATGAGATAAATGAGTTTTAAAATTAAAATAACTGCCATGTAAGGCCGTTTAATTAAAAAACAAATAACTTCGTCTATAAGGGGCCTTGGACAGCAACAATCGAAAGCTATGAAAGATAGCCTACAGAGAATGTTTCTGTGTTTGTATGAAGTAATATCGGAAGCTAAATTAACCGATTTGTATAATTAATTATTATTTCACCATTGGAAAGTGTAGTTTCTCTAGATGGACATAATGCTATAATGTTATTACAGTAACTCCTGATATGATATGATATAATATAATATAATATAATATAACAATATAATATAATATAATATGTAATATTATATAATATAATTTAAGTTATTTGATGGGTTCAGAACCGTAGTGGGCCAAGCGCCATTTACTGAATACTAGAAAACAAGGGTTAAAATTAAGTTATTACCATATTTCAATGGAAACCTATAACAAGTAAAATAAAATATACACATTAAATCTAAATGATGTCAATCTTCATTAAACTATGGTTGCATGTAATAAAAATTAAGAAACATGTTAAAGGAATTGTCATTGCACCAAATGAGTGTTTCTGGACCAAAATGATCGCATTTTAATTATTTGGATGCAATTTAAATTAAGTAACATATTAAACGATTTATCCTTCTATCACACACGAATGTTTCCTGGATCAAATGTCCTATTTTAATTATGTAATTATTTTATATTTATTTCTAACGGGTGCAGCGGAGCGCACGGGTACGGCTAGTTTATAATATTTTATTTATGACGTCTCTAACAAACAAGGTTTTTCATGCAATTCAAGATTCAAAGTTTATCAGAAACAGCTGACTATCTAGCGTACGTTGATCGTAATCCCAGACTAAGGCCATGCTACTGAAATATTAAATAAAATAATACTAATTAAAAATTACAGAATACGAGGAGCGATCTTTGTATTTGTCAAACTTCAACGCACTTCACCGTAACGAAACGTGATTGAATGTGTCAGGTTCCATGAATATATCTATTCTATTCGGCATAAAATACATTTTTGTTTAAAATTAAACATTATAGGTAGCAAACATGAAAGCATTCATAACACCTAATTCAACAATTGTACTACGTAATTCTTTGTAGCGTATTGGTAAAGTGAAAGATCATGGCGTAATTGGACCCATGTTCGAACCTCAGGTTGGTGTATTATCTTTTTTTTTTCTTTTTAATAATTTACATTATTTTAGATACGTTATTTTATTTTAACCCGAAATAAAGGGGTTTTTACTTCATTAATAATATATTCGTAATTCTCACTAATCCAGTTATTTAGTAGTAGCCTAGATCATATATAGCCCATATAGGTCGGCCTTATAGGGTTTGACGTTAACAACTTTTGTCAGGTTTACTACGCTGCCATCTAGTTGTTACATAAGGAGTCACGTCATAATTCCCATTTGAATTGCATTAGCGACTGTACTGCCATCTCGTGTTCGTTTACGGCGGATGGGTGGCGATCCTGGCAGTTGTTCTCTTCAAAGTGCAAACGAATTTAACATAGCGATGATCTATCTGTTACATATGTGATCTGGGGTGAAGTGAAATACACAATTAAACAATGACAAAAGTAGTAATGAATTTAAATTCATTAATATGTCACATCAACGGACGTATATACGTCACCAAAACAACGTAAGATGAAGATTACATTTGTAAAACGCAGTAATATTAACAGCCATACCCCTGATCACGTATATAACAGAATGGCCATCGCAATGTTAAAAAACGGTAGCATGTGGAAGAGAACAACCACCAGGATCGCCACCGTCTATTTAAAACAACCGCTAGATGGAAGTACAGTTGCTCCATTTTTTTTAGTTTTAAGATGTTTTTATTATATGGGAATTATAACGTGATTCCTTTTACTGTCGCTAGATGGCACTATAGTAAACTTGATATAAAAGTTGCCGTTCAATTTTCTTTAACAAAACCTATTTACATTTCAATTTATAAAATCATATTTTTGTAAAAGGCAAGGGTCCAAGAGACCCGGTACTTAAAAACATCTTAAAAAAAAAAAAGTTGCCGTCAAAGCTAATCTGTCATATAGTGATCAGGGGCCATACTAAAATATAAAAATCAGTAACATTCTGTCGTAACATATTTTTGTAATATTGAATGTCATGCGTCTCAACAAATTGAAGTATTAGGACGGAGGCAACGTAACGTAACGCAAACACATTGATCGTAATCCCAGCCATAACAGTTGTCATAATACACAACCTCCCTGAACGTTCGGTAGAAGTTCAACATACGGATGAAAGCAACGAAACGTAACGAAATGAACTTTGATCGTAATCTTAGCCTTACCTACGCTCTCTCATATTTTATCGTTAGGAACACATTTTCATTAGGTACTGATTCAAATAATTATATTGCATAAAACATCTTTTTGTGTAATACTTAAGAATTGAAACGTAACACATAGCGAACATAAAAGCACTTATAGTGACCTAATTTGAGAGCTTAGTGTGAACTATTGTGTAACTGACAAAAATTGACATTTTCAGGTTTTTACACCAATCGATAATAATTCTTTCTTCAACTTGGTGACAAAAAATCGTAACTCAGATTCCAAGCAGTCTTGTATTTAATAAAAATCGTAACTACAAAACATGATGGTATAGTTCATGTGAAATAAGCGTACCGCCTATTAAGAATTTTGTTGTGAATAAAACATCGATTCTCGATTCCAATTACGTTAGTTTCACATTAAGACCACGAGTTCAACAACAAAAGTATACAGTTCTCTGTAGCGCAGTGGTAAAATGACTAGACGTGGTTCGAATGGATTAGGGTTTGATCTGGAGACAAACTCATTCTTTTTTTTTATCTCTTTGATAGTTTATTTTCATTATTCTAGATGTGTTATTTTATTTGAATCAGAAGTAAAGGAAGTTTTTGCTACAGAAATAATATATCCGTAATTCGCACTGGTCCAACTAATTTTTGTTTAATAAGCTGCCCAAAAACAGGTTTGAACAAGTGACGCCAATAAAGAAAAACTCGTCATTCTATATTATTACGTCTTACATGTCCACATGGAGCACACACATTGAATATATTGTTAATAAAATTAATAAAGGAATTTTCATGTTACGAATCTTCAGGCAAACTTTATCCTATAAATCTTTAGTTACGGATTATTATGCTCATATTTATAGTTACATAAGATACGGGACCCTTCTGTGGGGCAACTATACTTCGGCTTCCAAGTTGTTCATTAAAAAAAAAAAAAAAAAGTAAGAGCTGTGAGAATTATCTGTGGTGTCTCTTGTAGAACTCACTGTAAAACATTTTCTGCTCATCCAGGAATACTTACTTTACCATCAATGTTTATTCTCTTAATGTGAACAAACTTCCTACTTGCTCATCTATTCATGATTATCCAACCTTCCAGACTTAATATACACAGTGAACCATAAGTAATGTCATTAATTCCAGGGGGTTATTCTTTAAGATATTTCAAACAAAAAAGTTTAATACATTTTTGTTCGTTTTTGCTTCCTTTCCGAGATAAAGACTGTTTTATATTAAACAATCCATAGCATGTTTTGGAAAAGCCATTAATTTAATTCCCAATATGCTTGGTCAATTTAACAGAGCAGTGTATTATGATAATAAATGATTGAAAAAATTTTAGTTTTGTCCTTTAAATGGCAGACATTTTATCCAAACAAATGTAACTTTTCATTCTCTAAAGGAATTTTAAAATGTAAGACTGAGTGCACACAGAATCATACATGGTGGCGTGCGATGCGACATTTTGTCTGATGGTACTTGTCTCCTATTGGTTTCTTATGATGTGGTCCACACAGAATCAGATGTGGCGCGACGGTTACGAGGAGACACGGAGAGACAATATCAAATGACTGCTTGAAGTTCGTCGTGAGGAGATTGATAGCTGCGCATGCGTTAGTAGTGGCTATGATTGCACGCTTTCACTATCTATGAATACTATTGTTGTGTAATCCACATTATTCATAATGGAGCTCGATGCAGATAATTAGTTGTTTAGTACAGGAAAGATACGTTCTGTATAATCATTGAAACAATAACACGACAATAATGTGGTTTCTAAAAATATGTGAGAAATTGCAAACGAGATGAAAGCACCAGGTGAATAATAATTAATAATAATAATTTGTAGTAAGCCTAATTCTCTGCTCTATACTATCACTCATTATTGATTCAATACATTATTTTTCTTTTCGGAATATGTATGATAAGAACTTTCTGTGTTAAATTTTCACGTACCTTGTTAACATGTTTCGACCTATTTTGGGTCATCTTCAGAACTGGTCATTGTTGGTCTTGGCGCCTCTTGTTTCCTGTGAGGGTGCATTCGTAGTGTAGAGTCAAAGAGTGTATGTGTTTTGAAATTGAGTTGTGTGTTGAGAATATCGTTGGGGTGTGTTTTCGTGTGTCTGTATATTTCATATTGTTCTAGTGTGTTGAGTTTCTGGCTTTTTGGTTGGATGTGCAGTATTTCCATGTCTGTGTTGATGTCTCTGTAGGTGTGGTTGGCATTTGTGATGTGTTCTGCATATGTGGAGGTGTTTTGTAATTTTGTTATGGCCGTGATGTGTTCTTTGTAACGTGTTTTAAATGATCTGCCTGTCTGTCCTATGTAGAAGTTGTTGCAGGTGTTACATTTTGAGTTTGTATACACCTGTGTGGTTGTATTTGTTTGTTTGTGTGTTGAGATGTTTTCGTAGAGTGTTATTTGTTCTGTATGCGATGTTGTAATTTAATTTCTTGAATGAGGTTGCAATTTTGTGTGTGTTTTTGTTTTCGTATGTTAGTGTGATGTATTTTTTGTGTTCTTGTGTTTGTGTTGTATTCTTCTGTTTTTTGTGGTTTTGTTTTGTCTTATGTATTATGTTGTCTATTATGTTGGGGTTGTATCCGTTTTCTTGTGCTATGTATTTGATTGTGTTTAGCTCTTCGTTGTAATCCTGTTGGTTCATTGGAATGCTGAGTAGTCTGTGTACCATTGTTCGGAATGCAGCTTGTTTGTGTTGTGTGGGGTGGTTGGATGTGTTGTGTATGTATGTTGTTGTTGGTTTTCTGTATACTTTGAATGTGTGTTTGTTGTCTACTTTTGTTACTGTGATGTCTGGAAAATTTATGGATTTGTTGTTTTCAATTTCTAATGTGCAGTGTAGCTTTGGGTGTATTTTGTTTGTGTTGATGTAGGTTTTAGATCTGTCTTTTGTTTCCTTTGTATAATATTTCTTTATTGCAAGTCGTGAAATAATGTAGGTTTTAGATCTGTCTTTTGTTTCCTTTGTATAATATTTCTTTATTGCAAGTCGTGAAATAATGTAGGTTTTAGATCTGCCTTTTGTTTCCTTTGTATAATATTTCTTTATTGCAAGTCGTGAAATAATGTAGGTTTTAGATCTGTCTTTTGTTTCCTTTGTATAATATTTCTTTATTGCAAGTCGTGAAATAAATCATAAATATACAAAATAACGTGTGTGCAGTGCATTAGTAGTATTTAATTTTAAGATTCTTCCAATCATATAGATTTTTAGGCATATTAAGCATCTTTAGGAAATAATAACTAAATACAATAGAATTTCTCATATAGGCCTAGACAGTCCTCTTTCATTGACGTCATTTTCTAGTCTAGGCCAATTTTCCAAACTCACACAGTCAGAAAATCAATTATCACAAGCAGACAGTTTTAAGCTGTCGCGAGACATTGTAAAGCAAAACGTAGTCTTGTGCCACATCACGTCGTGTGTGATTGTGTGTGCACCCAGCCTCACATGACTTTTTTGCTTGTTTTTTTTTTAAGTCCTCTATCCAATCGCCAAAGGTTCCCCACACAGTTAACACCCTGTATATGGAATAACTTCATATAAATTACACTTACCTACATGCATGTAGCCTTCTCTAATAAATAGTCTGTTCAATAAGCGTGTTATGAAATAGCCGATAACTCTTGAATTGTAATAAGTTATATAAATAACCCACGCCATGGTAGAAACAAGTGAACACAGCATCCATGCAAAGTTGCTGTCCATTTTAATATCCTCCAGATGACTGGCATTCATATGCAATGCCTTGGCATCCATGCTGGAAATCGTCACTATCTCAGGCTCCATGATGAAAGTGTTTTTTTTTTAATAGAACAGAGGAAAACTATTTTATTTCACGCCATTTCTGAAACAAAGAATTAATTGTGTGTGCACCAAAATTCAAAATGTGAGCTATTGTAGTGAATTTTATTTTCAATTACACAGACACAACCTATACAATAATTACATAAAATGCACACAAATAATTCCTAAATGTTCATGATAAGTACTCAATACTTTACAAACTGTTAATAGTTTCCAGCTTAAATGAATATCAGAAATTGAAACTTAAAGGTTAATTAAGTAGGTGAATTTATCAGTGATAGGTTATCGCATTTAGTACTTAAGGACAGATGGTGCGATACAGAAGCAGGGCATGTAGCACATATGAGCGAATCCAGAAATGCATATAGAGTGTTAGTTGGGAGGCCGGAGGAAAAAGACCTTTAGGGAGGCCGAGACATAGATGGGAAGATAATATTAAAATGGATTTGAGGGAGGTGGGATATGATGATAGAGAATGGATTAATTTTGCTCAGGATAGGGACCAATAGCGGGCTTATGTGAGGGCGGCAATGAACCTCCGGGTTCCTTAAAAGCCAGTAAGTAAGTAAGTAAGTAAGCAAATACAGTACTTTTCACTTTACTGAGGGGACACAAAGTCTGTTGTGTGCTGTTTTCTCTTGAGAATTTTATTTCAATTGTTTGTTATTAATTTTAAGTACATAGTGTGGCCTAGTTTGGATACATGCATCTTAGGTATAAAACTAGACAAGATATAAAGTTTCTTCCAGTCTTCTCTGGTGCTCAGTAGTACGTAACTGTTGGCAACATTTTCAAGAATTTTCAGAGCTTTTTCCTTACAATCATATTGCAGTGCGCAAAATGTTATAAGTAGTTATTTCTATGCCACTCGTGATATACATAAAGATCAAGGTGCAGCTTTGACAATATATGTAAGCCAAGGTAATGGGTTCCAATCCTTTCTAGGGCAAAGATGTTCGTCCACTGTCAATGGGTGCCACATACTTTCGTTAGATAGAGACCCAAAACTGAGATGACCACACCATGTCAGTCTCATGTATCTGTCACGTAGTTTATGATAAAAGGCTCAAATAAGGTAAACATCCTGCAAACAGTATGCACATCCTCAATTGATAAGCTACATGAGTATCCTGCTAGTCATTCAAACAATAGTACATATTTCATCATCATCTTCTTCCTCCCACGTATTAGGCCTGGTGGCCTGTTACGATCTTGTGCCATCGTTTGAGTGGTCTTCCTAAAGATCTCTTTCCTCTTGGATGGTAATTCAAAATCTGACGAGGGATGCGGGATCAATCCATACGCTGAAGGTGCTGCTGCCAATTATTTCTATATGTAGTTATAATGGTCCATAACCGAAGAGATTTGAAGTTCTTGAAGAATATCTACATTTTTTTTTTTGTCTAACTTTGTGTATCCAGCTGTTCTTCTCATGAACTTCATTTCGCTAGCTGTTATTCTGCTTATATCTCTTTTACATATAGTCCAAGCTTCGCTCCCATAGGTAAGCAATGGTCTCGCTAAGGTTTTATAAGCTCTTATTCTTGTATGTCTTTGCACTAAGATGGTTTAAAAACTCTATTAATGGTTCCCATGGACTTATAATTCGCTTTGCGGATAATTTGAGATGTGTTTTTTTTTTGGGAGGGGATTAACATTTTCATTTCCGTTTTTACTCGATTTACGCTCTCCCCCTCCCTCTTAAGAAATCTGCGATCTAAAATCAGAAAAAAATTAAAACTCATCTAAAAAACAAGAAAAGATGGCAGATTATTTCTGTTACACTAAAGTGTGTTATGATATTTTGTAAAACTTATGTTTCTTGCATTAAAATTCTATTCCACTGCAGTACTGTCTCATATTATATAGGCCCTATAATGTTTCAAACTGTTCTGTACTTGATTCTGGAGTGTATTTTAGTAATTAAACCTGTCAGAGTAACTTTTACTGGACTTTTACCAATAACGTATTAATCAGCATGATTACATAGAAGGTTGTACTGTAATTGATTTTATTGAGAAAAATAAGCATAAAAAATAACAGAAAGATATAATAGTTTTAAAAGTTAAATAGGATGAATGAAGTTATTTGGCTATGTATTCACTATGTAGTTGTTGAACCTTCAAGTTCTATTGATTAAATATTTTAAGATGTCCTCTCCCCCCTCCCCCGACGCCCAATGGTGGGGTCCTAACTTGCTGTCATTCGCCCTGACTCTTGCGAGCTGGTTCACAGATGTCACTAGTGTTGAGAAGATTAGACCATCTAGTTTGCTAGGGACTAACCAGAGTGCACCACGCACTGTAGGTCAACATTTCAGTTGTAATGAATGTGATGAAAAAATTTTTGGGATACCATAGAGGAACTGGAATACCTGGAGAAAACCCCTTTTTTGCCTGGAACAGGGGCTTGCTCAAGACAAGTTAAAAATTCAGGTTCTAGCAGGATTTGAACCCAAGCCCCTGGATTATAAGTTCAGTGCACAAGAAATGGATTCGGAACACCTCAAAATCTGTGCTTCAGTGGCTGACCATGATAATATCTTTGAAAAATATTGGAGTCCAAGAGGTCAAATGACATTATTGTCAAACGCCTGGCATTAGAAAACAATAACAACAACATAAGTTCAGTGCTCTAACACTGAACTGTGGCGGTATTTTCAGAGATATTTGTACCTAACTTTTACACTTCAATTTTTTATTTCACTCATTTTTATTAACACTTTAACACTATATAACATATGTCAATATAAAACTGCAATTCATTGTGTTTTGTAAATTTATAAAACCTGCAAGCTACTGATTTTAACAGTCAAATGTTCTTAAAGAAACAGTTGTAAATTAACTTGTTTTTCTTCACTTCACAATACAACTTCAGTTTTGTAAAATGGATGTAATTTTTCTCTGTTGCTCTCACCAATTAAATTACAGAATATATATTTACTTTAGTGGTAACGAAAAATCCACAAGTACGAGAAGAAACAACTTAAGAACTAATGACATTGTTAGAATTTTGAAGAACTTGAGAAAAAATAATAGGCCTATTTCAAATTTTTTTTTACTTGGTTATTTAACGATGTTACATATCAACTACTGTGTTATATAGTGTCAATAACTGGTGATAGCGAGATGGTATTTGGCGAGATGAGGCCGGGGATTCGCCATAGATTACCTGACATTCGCCTTACGGTTGGGGAAAACCTCGGAAAAAAACCCAACCAGGTAATCAGCCCAAGTGGGAATTGAACCCACACCCGAGTGCAACTCCAGGTCAGCAGGCAAATGCACTGCCATATGAGCTACACCGATGGCTTATATTTCGAATTTAAACAAACCAACAATGTTATTTTCATGACCAACAAAAACTTCATTGACCTTTCGGTATGTAGGTGAAAGTACTATCACCATAATTCTTAAGACAATTTCCTACTTTGAAAATGTGTCGAATTTATTAGCTGAGCAAGCTTACAGAAAAATTTGATGACTATCATCGTGAAATAAGTCGAGTTCTTACTGGTCCGTTACAGTCTCGCATCATCTTTTCATTTATCTTCCTAAGCTTCTTTTGCCTTTTGAAAATATAGGTATCTCATGATAGGCTATGCTTTGGTAGTCTTTCTGGTTCCGTTCTTACAAGATGTTACTTCCATATTTTTCTGCATTCCTGGATGTAATGTATGACTGATGTATGCTACGCTTTGTTCCCGTTGTGCGGTACATGATAACACATTATATGCTCTCCTGTCCAAATTCCATCCATAATTTTTCATGATACAACCTACTTTTACTGACGAAGCTCTGAAGACAGCCACAGCAATATAACTGTTGCACTCACTTGGAAAGAAACTGCTACAGCTAAGTCCAGAGACATTTAGGTGGCAGTCTTACTAACTGGACTTACCAGCAACAGGCCTGTAAACTTCCTTGGGACATTTATCTACATTCAAGAGTCATCATAATGAAAGCTGGACCCTTCATGTCTTGGCAGGGGTGGCGCCAGCGAGGGGGTTTTGGTGGGCTGGAGCCCAACCAAAACTAATTTGAGCCCATCTTTAAGCTCTTCCAATATTAAAATGAATAGGCTATCATATGAATAATTATTATGTACCGTATTGTTAATCAATTTCACGAAACAGTAATTGTTTAAAATGGTGCGTAATAATGACTTTGTAATGAGCTTTTCAAGAGTAGGTCTCTATTAAGGGCTTCTTTGGTTCAATTCAATATAAAGTGCATTATAGTTAAGACACTGCAACAATCTTTATCGCCTCTCTGCCTGTTGAGCTACTGTTTATTAATGCAACCCTACACTTCAGTGTCAGTGACATTTTCTCTGAGTAGGCCCTATTGTTGTCAATGTAATAAGAAAAATGTTCGTTCAACCTTGCCTGTTTTTCTTCCTAGAATTATGCTGTTATATGTTTTGCAGACGAAGTGATGGTAGTTTTCAGTGCTTGCAACATTTTGCACAGCTTAAAAATGACAATGTATACTTATTAATTGTTACCATCATCATCATCATCATCATCATCATCATGTTCTTCTGCTCCTCCTCCTCCTCCTCTCACAAAAATGTCAGGTCAGTTGATCTATTTCAGTAATTAAATTAGGCCTAGTCTAGTGTACTCTTCCAAAGTTAAGTAGGGTTAGAGTTTTCGTCAGACCTTTGCACCCTCGTATTTATTGTGATGTTAAGGCCTACACAGCAGAGAACAGTATCCTACTAAAAGCACGAAAATCGTTATATGTCCGTTTTGATACAATATCAATCAAAACAATAACTGGATCATGGAAAATTACGTAATTCTTCAGCAAATATAGGGGTAAGAGTATTCTTTACCATGGAGAAATAATTAAGCCATTCATACACAATCTTAAATTAATACAATAATGAAATAACATAATTTGAGTATTATTATTCATTACTGTGCATTTTAACCGGGATGCTAATAAAAGAGGCTAAATGTTACCTTTTAATTACGTTAGGCGCCTACAACTGAATCTGAAATTTACTCTTCAAGCATTACAATGGTATAAATGAATCGTTTTATGAAGTCATCGCTCTCGTTGTTCTTAGAGTCACTGACTTTCGGCAACGTTAGGAAATTGATTTTTCTGTTACACTATGGTATACCTTATATAATAAAACATAATTATACACAAAACCTTACCTAGTTCGCAGCAATAAAACGTTCGATTACACTTCATACGTATAAATGCAATTGCATAGTCCAATAAGCTATTATTAATTTCTATCCGTGAAATAGATATTTTGACAGTTGGCGAATAGGTTATCATCACTAAATAAAGCCTCGTACATTTAGTATAATTTCCTTCTATGTTAAATTGAACTCGTGTTAATGATAAATGTGACTTGTATTTCTGCTTAGTAATAGTATTAAATAACAATAAATTATCCCTCCATTCCCTGTCTTTCTTTTTTTGTTCTTATTTTGTTCAATTCATCGATCCCCACTCAGTCCACGCTACTTCCCAGTCCCCACTCATACAACGCCCCCATCACCACTCGATTCACCACTATGCGACGAAATTAACACTTCAAAGGGAAATAAAATAAACGTCAATCTTAATAAATACACTTAAATCACAAAGAACTCAATCAACAGGCGTTAACAATGCTAAAAATTTGCTGCGCTTTCGTTCTGAACTGATTTATGTCTATGAATAATAATTGTTTTTAAACGCAGGTTGGTATTACCGTCATGATACAAAAAGATGAATTCGAACTCTTATTTGTATGCATCATTAAAAATACGCCTGAGTGCATATGAAATCGTAATAAAAACTGCATTTCTTCAATTTTTTTTCCATAGTTCCCTAGAATTTATTTATTTATTTTGTTTTAGGATATTATCTTCACAAACTCGAAATTTACATAACTCTTTTGCTCCGTAAACCAATAATTATATGGAGAAAGAAAAAGCGGTGACACAGATATAGTAACTAAAAATAAAATAAAATTGTACGTTATTGGTACGAAATATTATTGTTATAATTATTTTCAACACATAATTTATTTATGCTATTTACCGTATCGTCTGCTCTCTGCAGACAGACAACATCAGAACAAAAATTGCAGTTTCACATTCATTCTTTCATAATGTTGCGCACTATCATTGCAAAGTCGCCAACAGTCACAAAATTAATGTGTTGTGCACATGAAATCCGTACTCATACAAATGAAACACAAACGACGCATAAATTGATTAAATAAATAGAAAAATATTTTCCTCTCATTTGAATATCGAGTGAACATTGTGCTTATTACAATTTTACAGCCTTTTTATATTGATTTTGGAACAACTCTGCTTTCTCTTTTAGTTACACAAGGTTGCACCTTGAAATCTGATATAGCCAACAATTGCAAAATTAATACACTGAATGTAAACGTATATATTATAAAATAAACGTGAAAATATATACGTTGCAGAAATCAAAATCGTATTTTCCTTATTTATATCATTTTCAATATAACTGCATTGTGTTGAAAAATTTAGGTTCATCATTTAACTTCACTAATTACAGAATATAGTCAATACGGTAGTTTGTATTACTGCATGAGCTCTGAGTGAACTATAAATTTGAAGTACGCCAAGAAAATAGTTCGCCTTTGGAGTGGAGCACAGCAAACTTTAGTTCCTTGTGCCGTTCTTGCACTTAAGAACTCATGTTAAACCAGAAAAAAATTGTTTGTAATTCACAGAATTTATCCACACGTCACATACAACGAACAGAAATTAACATAAATTATGCGTTTTATATCGAAATTTAGTATCTCACAAACATGTTCAAATGCATCTTATAGAAGTAAAAGCTTAGGCTACTATTACATATTTGCATTTTAATCGGTTATTTGAAGACGGTGTATCAATTACCAGATTATAAAGTGTCGATATCCTATGATATGTACATCTATTATCAGGCAGTACATCTCACTTGACGATATGTGTCAGAGGAAGAACAATTGTTTGTATGCATCTGAAGTCTGATTAGTGTAATATGTAGCTAGTAGGCGATGTATGCAATGGAGAGGGAAAGGAACTAGCCACCTTACCCCACATCTCCTAGCCTAGTTGCCTCTGAGGTTGAGACCTGTCTTCGGACAGTTGACTAAACAATAGTGCTGATGTAATTGGTGATAGCGAGATTATATTTGGCGATGAGGCCGAGGATTCACCATGGGATTACCTGACATCCGCCTTACATTTGGGAAAAATCTCTGAAAAAAACCAACCAGGTAATCAGCCAAGGCGGAAATCGAACTCATGCCGAGCGCAGCTCTACATATATTACAATGTAATTTAAAGACTTTTTAACGGTTATAATTGAGCATATAATAGTATTATAATAATGACAATATAGTGTTAAAAGTATAACTGTTGTTTTACAGTAGGCCCTAATGTGTTCAAGTGCTTTGGATACAGTATTCACATAGATTTCGTATAATAACCTTCATTTTTCCTTCTTTTGTTTATTATTTCATCTAGAGAGTAGTCGGAATAGTACTTACATTATATATCTTCCGGTATGTTTATATTTATTCTCATGTAAAGTTTCATGGAGTTGAAAAATGTACTGAAACACTTCTTTAAACGCTGGGCTGAAATACAGTCTTTCTTTCTTATTAACCGCTGGCGTATGAATACAGGAAGTTAAATGTAAATAGTCCTGGTGACTTTTTTATGGAATGAAAGGAGTAAACGAGTCTGTTGGCCGATTCAACTCAGTTTAGTTTGTACGTAAGAAGAAGTAATCAAATCATTGAATCATCGCGGAATAAGTAATTCACTATTAAATAAACTAGACGTAGGAGTCACAACTTTTAAGTGCAAACATAGTACAATGCATATTTCGTAAAAGAACAAAAGAATCGTAACGTGCTATTTTACTCCCAGGAATTGTGGCAGACAATATGGCTCAAAGAGAAAAACAACGGAGTAGTGTAATTTGGAATTATTTCAGAAGACTCCCAAATGGCAAAGTTCAGTGTGATTTGTGCAACAATACGCTTGCATTCAAAGGAGTTGCTACATCTAATCTAAATCGACACCTTCGTGGAAAGCATCCAACGACGATTCTCAGTATGAAAGACTCTTG
The DNA here is from genome assembly GCF_040183065.1 of Periplaneta americana. NCBI lineage: Eukaryota > Metazoa > Arthropoda > Insecta > Blattodea > Blattidae > Periplaneta > Periplaneta americana. The sequence goes on along the minus strand of NC_091131.1, from coordinate 11,403,988 downwards.
GGCTCAATTGGAACAAGCTGTGGGGCAGTTTGTTGACGTTAATCAGACAGTTACTTCTGATGTGAAAAATCAACAATCGTGGGTACAAGAAGAAGATAATGTCGAGTCTTCAGAAGACATGTGTCAGTTCGTGAATACAAGTACAAACGTTAAAGAGCAATCTGATTATGAACAAGATCCCATGGAACTTGATCAAGAGGAAGCAAGCTTGGAGACAAAAATTAAAGGAGATAGCACAAGTGTTAATCATTCAGATGTAGTGCGTAGAGGAAGACATAGTGTTAGTGCAATGTGGGCTTATTTCACGAAAATTTCAGATGATAAAGTGAGATGTGATTTGTGTAGCAGTGAGTTTTCTTTCAAAGGATCATCTACATCAAATTTCATTCGACATATCAGACTAAAACATCCAACATTGGACCTCGATGAGAAACCAGCAAAAGTTGTGATAGTTTATGAAGAAGGTGGGCCTTTGGAAAGTGTGCGGCAGGCATTAAATTCAAATGAAAAAGCGCAAGCAGAATATGAAGGAGAGACTTTAGATGAAGTAACTGTACAACAGAGCGAAAGTCCAAATGAAAAAGAAGGAACGAGGATAGTTTACCGCAGAACATCGCAGAGGAGTGTTGTTTGGGATTATTTTACACGTATCGCAAATGACAAAGTTAAATGTGAATTGTGTAATGGTGTTCTTTCGTATAAAGGGATCTCAATGTCAAATTTAAACAGGCATATTCGTGCAAAACACACGTCAGTAAATTTACCCGTATCTCGGACGCGGAGCCGACCTGAACACGAAGAGGAGGCATTGGAAAACGAACAAGTAATTACAGAATCAAAACAACGATTAGCTTATGAATACGAACAGTTAGGAGAAGAAATACTTGCACACACAACAGAAGAAAATAACACTGTGTCTTTTTATAACAAGCCTCGTAGAGAAAGACATAATGTTAGTGTAACTTGGGATTATTTTATAAGACTAGGAAATGAAAAAGTGAAATGCAACTTATGTAATAAGGTGCTGTCATACAAGAGATCTTCGACATCAAATTTAAATAGACACATGCGATTAAAACATCTTGACAGAAATGCCTGGGTATATGACGAAAGTGAACAAATGGAAGACGTACAACAGGTTTTAGAAGTCGTTCCTGATGCAGACAGTCACTCCACAAATGATCCGGAGCCACTAAATTCAACTTTCTCGTGTGCAAATGGTCAGAATCCAGACAACCAAAACCATTCAAAACTTTACCGCTATGTCAGTGCGAACAAAAGGAAAATTTTAGATGAACAGCTTCTCCTTATGATTGTGAAAGGATATCATCCATTTAACATTGTGGAAAGTGTGGAGTTTCAAAATCTAGTAAAACTGCTAAACCCAAATTACGAATTACCATCCAAAAAAACTCTGTCTAATAATTTGCTGAGTATGTTTTATAATAAAACACTTGAAATGGTAAAGACGAATGTACAAAATGCTTCACATGTCTGTGTCACAACAGATAATTGGACGTCGATTATAAACGAAAATTACATGGCTGTTACTATTCATTTTATTGATATCTGCTGCTCACTGAAATCTTACACGATTTCTTGCTTTAGCTTCACTAATGGAGATGTAAGTGACACAATTTCAAAAGAAATTACTAACCTGTTAGGGGAAAACAAAGTTGTGGCTTGTATTACAGATAACTCTGTTGATGTAGTTCGTGCAGTACAGAAGTGTGGTTGGTCTCACATCCCTTGCTTCGCCCGGACTCTGAATGAAATTGTGCAAACCAGCATCGAGGAAATAAAAGAAACTCGTCTCAAGGCAAGTTCAATTGTAGAGCATTTCAAAAGAAATGCACAGTGCACAGAAGTGCTGGTCAATACACAAACAGAAATGGGTCACCCATTGATATCATTAAAGCAAGAACTCAGGTCTCACTGGAATACAACGTATGACATGTTCGAACGGCTACTGAAAACAAGAGAGCCTTTGTTGTCAACCATTGCCATCACAAATTCAGATCTTCCAGAACTATCGAGTGAAGACTGGGAGATAATCCAAAAGTCGTGTGACATACTGAAATGTTTTCATGAGGTCTCTGTCGAACTGCAAAATGAGAGATACGTGATCATTTCAAAGGTGGCTCTGCTGATGAAGGCGCTCACCAATATCTGTAAGCAGGCAAAGGATAAAGCCTACGAAAATCCGAAGCTGAATGCCATGATTGAGGTGATGAACGAACAGCTGACACTGAAATTTCAAGCATATGAGAGTGTGAATGTTATGTGGGAAGCGACATTCTTGGATCCTAGATTTAAAAAATATGGATTTCCAACAGAAAGTAAATTTCATGAAATAAAAGAAGAGATCGTAAACGAAGTCTCTGAAGTTAAACAAATTGACCATTATGAGTTGCTAGCATCATCTGAATCTACGAAAACAACAGACAACTCAAGTTCGATCTGGCAGGATTTTGATTCAAATGTTGTGCACCTCGTCCAGACGGAGAATTCCAGAGCAACCAGCATCATTGAAGTGGAGAAGTACTTGGACCAGCCACTCCTGTCGAGACACGAAAATCCACTCAAGTGGTGGAAAGAAAATAAAGTTCTCTACCCCAGACTATTCCATTTGGTGAAAAGAAAATTCTGTCTTGTAGCGACGTGTGTCCCAAGTGCGAGAGACTTCTCAAAGGAGGGACGAGCCATGACTGAGAAACGCAGCGTGCTCACTGGTAGCAAAGTATCCAAGGTCGTGTTTCTTAATTCTAATTTGAGCTGAATGTATAGTGTTGTTATGTGGAATCACAGTTATCCAAAATAACTGGACCAGCAGTTGTCTATCATCCAACCAGAATGGAAGTATCATGTGGTTAGCACGATCCCCCCAGCTGTTATAGCTGGTTTGCGAAACCGGATTTTCGCTACCTATCGTAGTTCCCCAAGTGCATCACGATGCTGGGTGGACACTGGTCCCATACACTGGCCGAAATTTAATGAGAAAATTTCTTCCCCCATGGGGATTCGAATCAGCGCGCATTCTGTAACTCGATTCCTAGGCAGGATGCCTTAGACCATGATGCCATGGTGCAGAACTTCTTTTCTTCAATGTCTGCTCATAATTTTCTTCCTTGTTTCCTTCTTTTCTTCATACTGTTTCTCTTTTTATTAATTTTCAGCTCTTCCTCTTCTACTTTTGTTTCTATCCTTTGTCACCCTTCTTTTTCTTGTGTTTTCAGCTCTTTGTCCTTTTATCACCCTCTGCGGTCTATCATTTTTTTTTTCTGTGGGGAGGAGTCAAAAGGCTAGCATCATAGCCTCGAATGGACATTTCGTGCCTTAATAATAATAATAATAATAATTCGTGGCACAACAGCCCCTAGAGGGCTCAGGTCAACCAGCCGACTGCTGACTTCACATCCACATGTCTCAGCAGAGGTGAAATCATCCAACTAGTATGGGGGTACAGTAAAACCTTGGATTACGAGCATAATTAGTTTCGAAAAGGTGCTCTTAATCCAAAACACTCGCATATCAAAGCGACTTTCTCCATAAAAACAATGCAAACTCAGATTAATTCGTTTCACAACCTTTTATTCATGTAAAATACAGTGTAATTTATGTAAAAGTCAATGCAATAGTGCAACACAAATTATTTTCCTGTATTTTGTTTTCGAGTGTCTTTCACCTGTTTTACCACTTCGTATATTTTTTGAACATTTAAAGAAAATATTTTCACTATCACTAACAGAATCACTTCTGACTGCTTGATTGACTGGAATCTTTTGCTTTGACTAGAACCTATCCAATGACACCTGCTTTTGCCTTGTTTTGAGGATTTTGCGGAAATGTGACATTGCGTTGTCATTAAACAGTTTTATCGCATGCACTGCTACAACCTTATCTGGGTGGTGAATTTGAACAAAATTTTGTACTGCTTCTCACTTTTCACATATATCTTTAATTTCATTAGAAGCGAGGAATTCGTCCACTCTTTTCTCCTCTTTCTCCTCAGACAAGATCCCTCCATTGCTTCTTGTTGTTATATACAAATCGTGCTGCTAGTATTGCAAAACATTGCTCATTTATTTTTTTTATTTTAGTAGGTTATTTTACGATGCTTTATCAACATCTCTGGTTATTTAGCATCTGAATGAGATGAAGGTGATAATGCAGGTGAAATGAATCCGGGATCCAACACCGAAAGTTACTCAGCATTTGTTCATATTGGGTTGAGAGAAAACCCCGGAAAAAACCTCAACCAGATAACTTGCCCCGACTGGCAATTGAACCCAGACCACCTGGTTTCACGGCCAGACACGCTAACCGTTACTCCATAGGTGTGGACCATTGCTTGTTATCAAACTAAAATGTTTCCTTATTGTTCACTCATTTTGCAAAACACTCGCAAACTAATTTTTTCATAATCCAAGGTTTTACTGTATAATGTAGTTAGAATGGTGATCCTCCCAGTCATAACTGGTTTGCAGAATTGGATTTTGCTACCTATTATAGCTTCTCATATTCATCACACTGGCCGAAATTTCAAGAGAAAATTCCTTCCCCACGAGTACTTGAACCGGAATGTATTCCATAACCCAAGTCCAGATATGATACCTTGGGCTACGATGCTATAGGGCAGGACATTGTTCCTTATTAATCCTTTACTTAGGAATGATTGTGAAGTCGGAACAGCTTTTTTCTTCATAGATACCGCAGCTGAACTTTTTCTTACCTTCTCCTCCCTCTGTTGCCACAATGGATTCACAATTTCGTGAGAGGACCAAGTTCACAGTTACTCCAGTTGCTGGCTAACACCTTTTTTGATCAGTTCATTCCAATAGCCATGTCTCCTGTTATTCTTCCAATGTCAAGAATTCCATTCCTGAAATAATGAAACATATAAAGTGGAGTTCATTGCTTCTGATGAAAAGATGATAGTAGGATAACATCTAGCACAGGAGAATTTGATATTGGAGAGGGACAACCAGTAAATTTTGCCTGGACTCTCCTCCCATTAATGGAGAGACTTCTTTCATATGCTGCAAATGTATCACACACAGCCTAGCCCTTTATTTTTCTGCAAATCTGTTATTCCTTTTAAGAGGAATTTTACATGAACATATGGGAAAGAAAAAAAAAAGAAATTTTCTAATATATAAACTGCTTGTATAATAATAATTTGATGTAATTTTTACAGCATTATAATCAGTGTTGCCAGAACAGCGGAATTTTTCGCCAGATCTAGCAGTTTGCGACCTTATTCTAGCTCAAATATTTCTATCTAGCGGATAACAGATTTTCTAGCGGTTTTCATTTCATTTAGCTTTACGCTAGCGGTTTTGCATTTCACTGTCGAACAACAATTTGTTAATGTTGCCACACTTCACATTTATGCGTGTAGACTGTAGAGCAATATATTTTTTCCAGTGACTTAGAAGCGTTAATGAACAAACCAACAATAAATGGTGTTGTTTTTCTTTAACAGTGTCCAGCACGGCAGTAGTAAGTTTCATTCGGTTGAGGTGGATGTATTTTTAACAGTGCACATATAAAGAATCCTGTACAGCCAAGTAAATTGCAATAGTCCTCACTATCACAATAATTACAGTAAAATTTCTTTCATTTATAGATGCCTAAACCACAGTACCAACAGAACAGTGGTGGCTTCTCAAGCGGGTTGCAGGTTTGTACACCTTCCAGTAATGTTGCTAATTTCCCGGCTTTGTTACTATTAAAAATATAATTTTATTTTACAATTTTCATTCATGACTATCTGCAGCTGACGTCTTGTTTTGTATGTCTGCAGTAGCCTCCGAGCCTCTTGGTTTGCAAAGATGTTGAAAACCTAGGGAAGGTAGTTTATAGAGATGTTCGGCTAGTGCGGCGACAGGGGGGTTAGAGGCATGGTCTACTGCTTTCCCCATTGAGAACGGTTTGTCGCACTCCCTGACATGGACACCAACGTCAGTGCAGAAGAAACTAAATTCACTGGGAAAGTATCTGTTTCAACTAGACATTTGTCCGAAGTAATAAGCATGAGAAATGTATTCATTCGGCTTGTGCAACGAACAGTCGCATATTTCGCACATTACTTTCTCAACCTACATGCACAGAAACGGCACAATACATAAAAGAGCTTGTATTTTTCTTTAAAGTTCTAAGAGTTGTCGTTCTGACAATAAGTGCTGCTATCTCCTGACAGTCTTCGAAAGCTGCATTTGAATTTTATGAACGAAAATGTTGCACTTCTGTACTTGGTAGCATTCTGTTGACGATTCTGTGCTCAAATGTTTTTCATGAGGGTAAATCACAATTAGAAGCTCCACCCACGACCCCTTCCACTTTTGGAATTTCTGTATAAATAGGTATGCTTGTATTTAGTCATTTTACTTATTCATTGCATATAAATTAGCTTTATATGTGTACGCCCTCAGGTATACACGGTTTTAAACTTTAAAATAAAGTATGTTTAACTCCTCTTCGATATCCATTGTGCACCACCATATTTTCAAACTACCAGCCACCACTGCAACAGAAATTCGTTCTGCATGGCTCCGCAATCTGTTGCTTAAAAAATAAATGTGTGTCAGAGTACGGCTAATGAAATAGCAAAATGCAAATTCTGTAATAAAACACTATCCAATAAACTAAGCGACTTAAAGGCACATGTGACTTCAAAGAAATCACAAACAAGCTCAAGCTGTTATAAATTTCTAATGCTCTAAAAATTACATCAAATTGTGGGTGCAGTCTTTTGTACATCTGCAATTTAAATATTGCCAAATTTTTAATAACATTTCCATGTATTCATGTAAAAGTCCCCCATAATGCCATGACTACAACCTGAGAGGCAAGTAAATCAGGCACATACCTGAGTGCAAAGAACTATAAACCGAATATTTTGTGTTGTCTGAGAGCTGTTGTTCCAGTCCGGTGTGATAGACGACATTATTTTTATTATTGGCTTATTTAATTTTAAAGAAAAAAACTACTTTATTTCTAAACTGTATGTAACTAAATGGGGGTCATTCCACAGTAAGTGGTCCTGTGACTAACACTGTATTTTATTATTGTTCATTCAGTAAATAATAATATTGCACTGAGCTAATATGAAATTAGTAGCAGATTTTGAGCTGGATAAAACTAAAAAAACAGGACATGAATATATTTATTAGTTTTAGATACATAACATTCTGAATATCCTGTGACTAACGAAACTTACTGTGGAAATGGATGATGAATGTTTTGTTAATACAAATTTAAGTTAGTACAGATCTGGATAATCGTGGTTCCAGTGCTTCTAAGCTATTAGAAAATAAGGCTATGTGAAAAATCTCGAGTTTACAGGAAGGACTCAGATTGTTAAACATTGTCCAGAGAAGTGGAAAATCTAGTCTTAAAGTTATGTTTGAGTATGTGTTGTGTAATTTTTTTATACAAATATTATGAATTTTTGGCATATTTAGCCACCATGATGAGTCTGGAAACTCTGATGAGAACTTAATCGATATCATAAAGATCTCTACAAGCTTAAAACTGACTTATTTGTATCGGAATTTGTACATATATATATAAACAAAATATGGTCCAGATCAGGGATGGAGAAATTTGGCTCATAGGCCATTTACAAGTAAAGAATATTACTGATTACCAGAGACCGGAAGTTTAGGCATTATGAATCATTAAACTAGGCAGGCAAAAAGACATAAATAGCTAAACAGGTAGGCAAAAAGGCATTATAAGTAGCTAAAATACACAATAAAAGGCAATTACAAAAGCCTTGCATTAGACCCACAACCTTGCACTTTCCACAAAGGGATTTCGGCAGCAAGAAAAGCTTTACACAAGTCGAATGCAAATTGAGATTTTTGACTCGATGTTGGAATTACTGTTGGAAGCAAAGAAATCTTCTTCCCAGTAGCCTTGGAAAGTGCATTTTTGTGTTTGGTTGTACTGATATGTTGCGATATGAAATATTTAGCTAGCTACAACAATGTCGCAATGAAAACTGAAAGAAAAATAACGTTAGACCTGCACTCATTGTTGCCTTGTCAAATAAACACAAGCGATAATTAAAATGCTTACTGTTATACATTTTTGCACGGCAGCACTCATTGTTGCAAAGAGAATATGAACTGATTGAAAGACAATAATATACATTCGGTGAAGTCACTTTCATTGTAGTGGTTATGGAAATAAATTAAAATATACTTGTAGGCAATTTTTAATAATAAATTAATAAATAATGGATAAATAATCAAATAAAGGCAAAAAAAAAAAAAACATTTATTTTGTAAATTAGGCATTTATATTAAAAAGAGCAACATAAAACTGTGATGTTTCAATCACAAAGGTATAATTCGTACAGATTTACTTTCAAAATGAAGATATATTTAACACTTAAAAAAGGCATTCTGCCAAAGTTCCAGTCTCTGCTAATTATAGTCTAGAATATTAGAAACACATGTACAGGGTGTAAATGATACAGATAACGAAAATTTTGCTGGTGATAGGAATGGTTTTCCTGAACAAAAATGTCTAATAGAATTTCCCGAAATTCTTAAGTTTAAAATGTGTATGCATGTGCACACATACGTGCTTATGTGTCTTTTTTTTTTCGAACAGATAATAAAATTTAGAATATTTTAAAAACATATTGTTTATTATTAATCTTTTTTTTTTCTTTAACCTATACACTAAAGCAGATATAACATACTAATTATTTTAACAGAAAGTCAGCCTAGTCATTGAGCAGATACAATCATTGATCAATTCAGAAGTCTGCAATGTGGAAATCATTATTTATATAAACAAACTGGTGCTTCTGAGGTAGACGTGCATTTAGCCTCTCCATAAATGAGATGCGTATCACATAGCTCATGAACACTAGTACAGGAGAAAAACAAAGTCACAATTCCCATAAGGGTGATGTCATCATTAGATCTAGGGCATGTATCCACTGAAGAAGAAATCAAGTTACCTACGACACGCATAGTTATGCATATAGAATGTTAGTTGGAAGAGCAGAGGGAAAAAGACCTTTGGGGAGACCGAGACGTAGATGGGAGGATAATATTAAAATGGATTTGAGGGAAATGGGATATGATGGTGGAGACTGGATTAATCTTGCTCAGGATAGGGACCGATGGCGGGCTTATGTGAGAATGGCAACGAACCTCCGGGTTCCTTAAAAGCCATTTGTAAGTAAGTAATATAAGGTAGCTACTTATTTTTTTCATCAGCAAAGAGAGAAAGAAAAGACAGTCTTATAACTTGCTGATTGGTTAACAGGGTGACAAATAATCGGGGTTCTACTGTAGTAAGACACAACCAAATTTTGATCGAATATTTGGAGAAATGAAACTGCAACTGTTGAAGACAATTATTTTGAATGTTATTTGAGAATGAACAAATTTTTTTAAACATTGTTTAATGAGCAGTATTACTTACAAGGGAAGGGTTTCGGCTCGAACAGGAATTTTTGGTTAAAAATTTGTACAGACGCTTACCTCACAATGGTGATGAAGACCGTAAAAGCATTCATTTGTGTAACTCTCCGTTTGGTTGGTATTGGTCAATACACCTCTTTAAAAATGTACATGAGGATTCTCTATAAAATGCATGAAACAGCATGGAGCAGAGCAATAAGCACAACACGCAGAAGCAACACCTGAACAATCTTCTGAACCACACTCCAGTGCTGAAAAATCAAATGCCATCTGAATTACATTTTTGAAGTCCGAGACTTGTTCAGGATTCACGTAACCAGCTGACTGCCAGGAATACTGAAGCATAGCATGGTATACTGTAGCAGACAACTGGTTATGAATAACAGAGTGCATTTTCATTATAAACACTCGATTTCCCAAGTTAAGTTCTGGATTCTCAGCAAGAGTCCTTATGTAATCTGTTATCCGAGCATATATTTTGTATTGTCTAAGGAAATAGATATTCAGAGGCTGGCTATATTTAGTTTTTTTTAGGTGGAATGATCATACGTTCCACGTCCTAGCCTTGGAATGATTAATTTATTAAGATTGTGTCCTTGTGCGCATTCAATGACTCACACAACAATGTACACTTTTGATTAGCTGCAATATTTTCAGACAGAACGTTGGATAAAAATGTCCTTAAATGGGCTTTAGACATTTTACCACTCGCACTAGCTTCTAGGCTAGGCTAGGCTTACGGGTAAGGAGTCCCATCCTCTTAACTTGTGCAGTGCTCTCCCCACCCCTCAACTTGTACAGTGCTCTAACAAACAAACCACACATTACACAAACGAATGCTTTTGGGAGCTTTACAGAGATGTAAAGATGGGCCTGTGTACAAATTTTGGATACGAAATTCCTGTTCGAGCCGAAACCCTTCCCTTGTTAGTCATTATACCTTGCAGTTTTGTATGCAACTATTTAAAGTCTAGCTTTGTGATTGTGTTTTATAGCAGTGTCCTCATCCTGCCCTGCACTGAGACCTTTCTTATTTATTGTGCAACAAGTAAGATGGCATAAGCCAATGCTTTGCCATTTATAACCAACTGTAAGATTTCCTTACAATTATAGCTGATCAGGTTCAATTACAATTTACCTTGTATTTTGTTTACTTTATTATATACGTGCATAAAGGTCTGTGGAACTCCTTCCACTTGTGTTGATTACTCTTAAATATTTCTTGGACGCAGCCTAAGAATATCTGGTTGTATACAATATGTGAAGACTGAAATGAGAATGGTAGATTGTTAGGCGCTGTGTTCAATTCTGCTCTAATGTAATTATTTTCAGAGATTGTGTTTAGTGTAACATAGTTATTGATTGGTTTTGCAAAAGTACAGAATAGCAGATCTTCGACATTCTCTGCATGCAAGAAAAACTCAAGACCAATGGAAGTAAGAGAAAGCCAAGTGCAGATTTTATGTTTAATGAATTGTAATAAATGAGAATCAAAATGGCTGTGAAAAATAAAACTTGTATACTGTAACTCTGTTTATCTATGTGGGTGTGATTTCTTATTATAAAACAAGAACTTGAGACAAGTGACATTTTCTGTTACAAAAATGTAGTTCCTAAAAAGCTTTGAAAATATAGACAGCATAAAAAAGGCCTTCCCATATGCCAGAATGTACATATTACATAATTATTCCATATGATGTTTATACATAGATACTTTTTTTTTATCATTGTAACTTTCACTGCATGACCTCAGTCCTTTGTATAAAGTGATTAATGTAACGAATTTATTTCTGCATTAAATTTCTGAGTTGTGTAACTTGTAAAAAAATTTCTTTATGCAGTCCTCTACCAAGCACACAATTTTCAGTCTCTTGAAAGAATTATTTCTATACAAAACACTTTATGTAAAATGTGCATGCAGACATATCTCCTGCTCTTTCAAACTTCAGTTAAGTGAAATGATTACCTACCCTTTATCAGTTTTAACTTTACAATCTGCGATAATTTCCAAACAAAAACCTGCCTCTGTGAAATACTTATACTGGGTGTTCCATTTCAAAGTGTGTCATGACGTCACTGTTGACGAGTCAGCAATTTGAAGTGAGTTTCAGCTTTTGTGTCAGAGAAGTTGCCTATTAATCACGGAGTTCAATCTGAACTTCAGAACGTGTACAGTATAACTTGAACGTTGTAGCAACAGATGGTGGTCTGTAAAGTCAGTGTGCTACCATAACCTCTTTCGAACTGTGTTTTGGGCGGCCAAGACGTATGCAGGGTATTTGTTATCATCGGTTGCGTACGGCAACATTCCACAACACAAATCAAATGCTCTGTGTCCATGTTGACCGTCTAAGTTAATGTCAACAAATATGTAAGTAATCGTCTTAACCCTCTCCACATATCCCTACAGTAAGAAAAACTCACCTCAGTACATATTTCGAAACAGTTCACATTCCTGCCATACCGGCGTTACCGTATGTATCGGTATGTACTCTTCTGAATGAACGCCATACTTGCTAGGCAACTTCTCTGGCACATAAGTAATACGCCTCTGTGGAAGTGTAGGAAGATTGAATTCTCTAGGCTCATCGACTAGCCACGTGACGGCATACAGCGAGCCATGACACACTTTGAACTGAACACCCAGTATGTGACGAAAAATCGTTGGGACTAATTTATAGTAATTCACAAATTTAGACAGCCATTCCTAAAAGTATTTCTTTCAATGCTAGTCAAGCATGTTAAAAATTGACTATTATATTATGGTAGTTTGCAAAACTCAAAAAAGCTAAAAGTTTGAATTTATAAAACAATTATATTACCGGCTGTTCTCTACGGTTGTGAAACTTGGGTGTTTGAGAATAAGGTGCTTAGGAAAATATTTGAAGCTAAGAGGGATGAAATTAGAGGAGAATGGAGAAAGTTACACAATGCAGAAACTGCACACATTGTATTCTTCACCTGACATAATTAGGAACATTAAATCCAGACGTTTGAGATGGGCAGGGCATGTAGCACGTATGGGCGAATCCAGAAATGCATATAGTGTTAGTTGGGAGGCCGGAGGGAAAAAGACCTTTAGGGAGGCCAAGACGTAGATGGGAAGATAGTATTAAAATTGATTTGAGGGAGGTGGGATATGATGATAGAGACTGGATTAATCTTGCTCAGGATAGGGACTGATGGTGGGTTATTTTGTGAGGTGGCAATGAACCTCCGGGTTCTCTAAAAGCCGTAAATAAGTAAGTGTGCAAAAAGTATTTTTAACACTGACTTTCAACTGTTTGCAAAGACAGTTGTTTCCCACTACATGATACATGGCAGCAATCATAACTGATCAGTAAAGGTCTACTTTTAAATATTTACAGATTTCAATACATAGTCAAATTTTTTAAATTGAGTGAGGTACGCCTTCTTGAATGTTAAACATAAACGTGGGAATTATGAAGATTTAAGCATTTAAATTATTTACGAGATTGATACTGAACTTTCACATTATTACTCGCCCACAATGCTTTCCTCATATTGTAGACGTGCAGTGACACCACTTTCACACGAGTCACCTAGTCCCGTCACTGTAATTTCCGGCAGCCAGTCACATTGCAGATCGGCTACATTTAAACGTGTGCGTCTTGTGATTCGCTGATGAAGATGTAAAGCATTTCCTAAGGCTCGATAAATAATATATAATCGCCCGCCATTTTGGCTCTTTCGTTGGCATTCGCAGAAAGCACACGAGGACGTTATTTGCTGAATTACAGTGGGTTTGATTTATTATCATAGGAGCTACGACATGATAATGTTTAACGGTGTGGCAAATAGATCCCTCGTCTGGTAGCTTGGCAACGAAAGAACAAAAATGGCGAACGATACTACCTACCTAGACTTTATAGAGCCTTGACTTCCTAAGACGTAAGCAAAGAGGAGGAGTCATGCCGGGAATAACAGCGTCACGACTATAGAATTGAATATACAACCAGCATCATGCTTTTTACCCATCATTTGTAAGAAGACTAAATTCATAGTGGAACACGTGTTTTCAGCAAATAGCTGGATACACTACGAAGATAAATAGATCTACTAGAGTTGTTAACTAATGCTGACTTCTTGGCAATAAAGCCTTTAACTCTCTTGCTCTCCAATATTTCTCACACACAGTGGATTTAGGGGAAAGGGCTGGACATCGCTGAAGATGATACTGATCCATTTCTTCATGAAGACTGCACAATGGACAAAGTGGTGAAGAAATAATTACAATTTTGTTCAAGTTTTTTAACAGTCATGCCCTGTGAGTAATCGAAAGGATGCAACTGCACTTTTCTTTGGATACTCAGGAATTATACTTTGTTGCACACTGAGACACTCCCATCTTTTATTATTTGAAATTTCGTGGAAATGGTACGATATTATATTCTTGATATTTTAGGTTGATTAGTCTTTCAAATGTTGAAAATGATAGATTTGGCATAGGGTTTTGTAAGATTTTACTTCCCTTCTTAGCAAGACAGTCAGCAGTATTGAAAACCTATCCTTTTGTTAAGCTTCATGAGATGGCATATAATTTTCTAACAATGTTATTTTTTTACTTTTACATAACAGATTGGTTGTTATAGCAGTAATAGCTGCTTTAGAATCACTGAATATAACGACTTGTTGAAAATAAGAGCTCTGTACAACAGATTTTCAAATGTCTGATAGATGGCTGCAACTTCTCCATCAAAATTTATAGGTCCATAACGTAAGGATTTGTTGTTGTTTTCTAATGCCAGGCGTTTGACAATAAAGTCATTTGACCTCTTGCACTACAATATTTTTCAAAGATATTATCATGACCAGCCACTGAAGCACAGATTTTGAGGTGTTCCGAATCCATTTCTTGGTTTGAGTTGCACAATGTACAGTTAGGGGACTGATATATTCCAGTTCTATGCAGGTGTTTGGCCAAACAATCATGGCCTATAACGTAAGGATTTATAAAATGAGAAAAGTGGACATAGCACCAGCACCTGCTCGATTTTGGTTGGACAATCGGGATCCATCAACAAAATTTTAGGGCATCTTCTGGAGTGTCAGGAGTGTCACTTTTTTTGGTATATTCAACCAGGTCCAAATAATACTCTATTTCTATTGCTTGTGTAGGGTTAGTTTTATGCATTAGGGTTTTTTTTATTTGTTGGGAGATTTACCTTTTTCTTAATTTCATGTATTTTAGAGAGAGCTTTCCTGAGACTTAAAGTTAATTACGAAAATTCTTAACTCCCAATTGCTAAATGGAAGTCTGATCAATTTTTCGTATTGAATAATAAATAGCATTCTTTTCTAGTTCATATTATTCAATAGAGGACTGATGAACTATTAGTTGCATTGCAGGAATTGGAACAGATTTGACAGCTCCTACCAGAGTGAAAGTGGTCTAATACATGAGTAGGGGAATCCCATTACTGGGTTGCTACTAGAGCAGTACATGTCAGGACAGTACTGGGGTAATGTCACTAAGAACAATATTGGTGATTGATATTATCACAATCTATGAAATTTAGAAATCGTCTCACCATTTGTAAGCTGTCACAACGGACAAAGAGTAGTTAAGCATATGAATGTTCACAAGTTCATTGAACCATTGATTTTGTTTTGACAAATGAAATACGGAGTGCAAATACATTTTTAGATTAGTGGAAATATACCTAGTTTTAGAGAGAGAGATAAATATTACGAAAAAGTAAAGAGTGCTAATGAACTTAGTTTCATTTCGAATATAGGTGATTTATTCTTATTGAATTTGGTATTCCCAAGAAACTAGGTCGATTAATTAAAATGTGTCTCAGTGAAACGTACAGCAGAGTTCGTATAGGTCAGTTTCTGCCAGATGCGTTTCCAATTCACTGTGGGCTAAAGCAAGGAGATGCACTGTCACCTTTACTTTTTAACTTTGCTCTAGAGTATGCCATTAGGAAAGTCCAGGATAACAGAGAGGGTTTGGAATTGAACAGGTTACATGAGCTGCTTGTGTATGCGGATGACGTGAATACGTTAGGAGAAAATCCACAAACGATTAGGGAAAAACACGGGAATTTTACTGGAAGCAAGTAAAGAGATACATTTGGAAGTAAATCCCGAAAAGACAAAGTATATGATTATGTCTCGTGACGAGAATATTGTACGAAATGGAAATATAAAAATTGGAAATTTATCTTTTGAAGACAAGTTTAAATATCTTGGAGCAACAGTAACAAATATAAATGATACTTGGGAGGAAATTAAACACAATAAATATGGGAAATGCCTGTTATTATTCGGTTGAGAAGCTTTTATCATCCAGTCTGCTGTCAAAAAATCTGAAAGTTAGAATTTATAAAACAGTTATATTACCGGTTGTTCTTCATGGTTATGAAACTTGGACTCTTACTTTGAGAGAGGAACATAGGTTAAGGGTATTTGAGAATAAGGTGCTTAGGAAAATATTTGGGGTTAAGAGGGATGAAGTTACAGGAGAATGGAGAAAGTTACACAACACAGAACTACACGCATTGTATTCTTCACCTGACATAATTAGGAACATTAAATCCAGACGTTTGAGATGGGCAGGGCATGTAGCACGTATGGGCGAATCCAGAAATGCATATAGAGTGTTAATTGGGAGGCCGGAGGGAAAAAGACCTTTAGGGAGGCCGAGACGTAGATGGGAAGATAATATTAAAATGGATTTGAGGGAGGTGGGATATGATGATAGAGAATGGATTAATCTTGCTCAGGATAGGGACCAATGGCGGGCTTATGTGAGGGCGGCAATGAACCTCTGGGTTCCTTAAAAGCCAGTAAGTTTAGTAGAGCAATTGATCCTTTCAATGCAGCTAAGGTTACAATCGGAATAATGAATGTAGGTATTCCAAGCCTCTTAAACACATCTTTCATGAAGAGAGTAGCGGTACCTCTTGCTCCAACCAGGAGTCTGATCACTTCAATCTGTTCTAGCCGGTAAGTTTGGAGGCAATAGGGAATGGTGGGATTATAAATATTCTTTTTTCCTTATCCACTTCAGCTGGCTGTTCCTCATTCGAAACGCACAGTGGGATCAATTATGAATCCAGATTATATAGATTCCTTGAAAGCTATTATATCTATGTGCCATGTACTGCCAGTGACGGAGAGACCATGTACTTCTTCAAAGGTGTTATAGTCGGCATCTTCAAGGGCAGTGGCTGTAATTAGTCGTACTTGGTGGTGTCTAATGTCATTACGGCATTAAATTCTAGATTTTCTAAAAAAAAAAAGTTGGAGTTAACCACAGATAAGAGGAGTTACGGGAAATAGTAATCTAGGATCTGGAGAGTAGTAATGCAGATTAACATGAAACTTCTGTAATTCCATCTTTAGATTCATTATACAAAAAACCAGCTATGCAGCACATGTCTGCACGCTTCTCAAAGTGTTTATGTATACCGCAGCTTGAGGCTATGGATCGGTGAAATTTCTAATTTGTACATTTTTACACCAATTGAAACTTTTAGCACATATTTCTTACAATGAGGACATGAAATACACAAATTTTTTATTCTGATATTCCAATTAGTTCACTTATCATTATTTTTGTATTTTTTTTTTCAATACTGAATTATAATTGTCCCAATTTTCAAAGTTTACTTTTTTTTTTATTTATTCCTGATATGTATGTGAAACATGACACATGCTTTTCATATTTTTGCAATTACTTTTTTGAGAAAAAAAAATTACCCTCTTAGTTGTTAATTTCTCGATTTTTAAAACTTATCACATCCTCAAGACATGGTGATTTCAATACTTTCAATAGCAGAAGAAAACACACGTGTCAGTTTATTTCACGTGGATTTCTGTGCAAAATTTCACTGAGATGGGAGAAAAACTGCATTCATTAGAGCATTTTGAATATTCCAAATGTTGTTGTTTTCTAATGCCAGGCATTTGACAATAAAGTCATTTGACCTCTTGCACTCCAATATTTTTCAAAGATATTATCATGGCCAGCCACTGAAGCACAGATTTTGAGGTGTTCCGAATCCATTTCTTGGTTTGAGTTGCACAATGGGCAGTTAGGGGACTGATATATTCCAATTCTATGTTCCAAATGTTAAAAATTGGAAAATCGAGAAAACGAGTGTCAAAGTACAGCATGTATATGATATACACTATCGATATCCTTCCTTCCTATACAGGTCTACACATAAATTTTTCTCCTACGTAACAGCACGACATATGAACTGACTGAGAAATTAAAAAAGTTAGAATTAAGAACAAAGTGTCCACACCTGTGGAGTAACAGCGTGTCTGGCCGCAAAACCAGGTGGCCCGGGTTCAATTCCCGGTCGGGGCAAGTTACCTGGTTGAGGTTTTATCCGAGGTTTTCCCTCAACCCAATATGAGCAAATGCTGCGTAACTTTCGGTGCTGGACCCTGGACTCATTTCACTGACATTATCACTTTCACCTTACTCAGATGCTAAATAACCTAAGATGTTGATAAGCATCGTAAAATAACCTACTAAAAAAAAAAAAAAGAACAAAGTCTCTCAAAATGACAACTGAGTGTCATATGATGAAAGAGTAATGGAACAGAGAAAAATTCTCTCCAGCACCGGGATTTGAACCCGGGTTTTCAGCTCTGCGTGCTGATGCTTTATCCATTAAGCCACACCGGATACCCATCCCAGTGTCAGACAGAATCGTCTCAGTTTAAGTTCCAACTCTTGGGTTTCCTCTAGTGGCCGCCCTCTGCACTACGTCATAGATGTCTATGAACGTAGGACTGAAGTCCACACATGTGCTGAGGTGCACTCGTTGTGAGTGACTAGTTGGCTGGGATCCAACGGAATAAGCGCTGTTTTAAATCACGCATTTTAATGTACTGAAGTACATATGAGTGCACCTCAGCACATATGTGGACTTTAGTCCTACGTTCATAGACATCTATGATGTAGTGTAGAGGGCGGCCACTAGAGGGAACCCAAGAGTTGGAACTTAAACTGAGACGATTCTGTCCGACACCGGGATGGGTATCCGGTGTGGCTTAGTGGATAAAGCATCAGCACATAGAGCTAAAAACCCAGGTTCAAATCCCGGTGCCGGAGAGAATTTTTCTCTGTTCCATTACTCTTTCATCGTATGATGACGCAGAATATCTGCATGGAAATATCATATGTAAAATAATATATATAATAATATAACTGAGTGTCAGTTTAAAGTCCTGCAGGCCACACAAGATCTGGTCTCTTTACATTCGTCCTGAGTGGTGGACCAATATAAGCACAGATTTAGAAAACTGAAACATCATTTTATTTTTTAGAGTTAAAACAAAATTTCCATTTTTAAATGTTTTTTTTCTCGTTATTTTCACCGGCCCATAGCCAGAGTCAGTAAAGAAAAGAATTTACATAATTTTCTGTCTGGCTTGTAAAACTTAACTTCTTAAATTCTGCATATGTATATACATATAAGGGAATTAAGTTTTATCTTATCATGTTGTGGTCTCTGCCTGTGGTGAGTCACTGTGACACGGCAGGGTTTGTGTTGGTTCTGAGATCCTGTCCAGGTCCAGCCTCTCAAAGTAGACGACCAGCTCAC
The DNA here is from genome assembly GCF_040183065.1 of Periplaneta americana. NCBI lineage: Eukaryota > Metazoa > Arthropoda > Insecta > Blattodea > Blattidae > Periplaneta > Periplaneta americana. The sequence continues at coordinate 11,384,946 of NC_091131.1, read as the reverse complement.
AGTGGGACGTATGCGGGAACATGTCAACTGGAACTGCCCTCACAGGCACCAGGGGAGCACCGTGGTAAGTTTTTGAAGTTGGGCGCCCAAGATCCACGAAATTCTTCACAGCGGCTTTTGGATCACAGGAGAGGAACACAAGTTTGTTGAGCTTCTCTGTGCGACGAAGCTGAACTACAGCTCTCTGATCTGTAACAATAATAATAATAATAATAATAATAATAATAATAATAATGTCTATTATTATTCAGTGGTAAAGCTTTTATAATCTCGAAAAAACTGAAAATTAAAATTTATAAAACATTTATATTAGTGGTTGTTCTATATGGTTGTGAAACTTGAACTCTCACTTCGAGAGAGAAACAGAGGTTAAGGATGATCGAGAATAACGTGTTTAGGAAAATATGTTGTTGTTGTTTTCTAATTCCAGGCGTTTGACAATAAAGTCATTTGACCTCTTGCATTCCAATATTTTTCAAAGATATTATCATGGTCAGCCACTGAAGCACAGATTTTGAGGTGTTCCAAATCCATTTCTTGGTGTGAGTTGCACAATGGGCAGTTAGGGGACTGATATATTCCAATTCTATGCAGGTGTTTGGCCAAACAATCATGGCCTGTTGCCAATCTAAATGCAGCGACAGACTATTTTCGTGGTAAATCGGGAATTAACTGTGGATTATGATGCAGAGAGTTCCATTTCTCCCCTTGAGATTGTGTTATCAAATTTTGTTTGTTGAAATCTAAGTATGTAGATTTAATAAATCTTTTCACAGAGCAATACGTAGATTTAGTAACAGGTTTGTAAGTAGAGGTGCTGCTCTTTTTTTCTAAAGCATCCGCATTCTCGTTTCCCAGGACTCCACAATGGGATGGTATCCATTGGTACAGCTTAGGAAAATATTTGGAGCTAAGAGGGATGAAGTTACAGGAGAATGGAGAAAATTACATAACGAACTTCACACATTGTATTCTTCAAGTAACATAATTAAGAACATTAAATCCAGATGTTTAAGATGGCAGGGCATGTAGCATGTATGGGTGAACCCAAAAATGCATACAGAGTGTTATTTGGAAGACCTTCAGGGAGGCCAAGATGTAGATGCGGGGGTACCGGTAATATTAAAATGGATTTGAGGGAGGTGGGATATGATGGTAGAGACTGGATTAATCTTGCTCAGGATAGGGACCAATGGCAGGCTTATGTGAGGGCGGCAATGAACCTCTGGGTTCCTGAAAAGCCATTTGTAAGTAAGTAATGAATACAAATATGTCTAGTAATGATGCTGCAATTTTGTGAACATTTACTCAAATATAATTACTGGTACCATTGGCATTCAATTAAAACTAGCAAAACTGAGATCAATGTCCCTTGCATCTGTTCCATCCCCTCGACCATGAAGCTACTTCCAGTTCATTCCCATTGTACCTTGGGTCTGGACACATCGCACTCCCAGTAAAATAATGTTGTAAGTCGAAAATCACATATTACTTTCGTAATTAATTTCCAACACTGTTTTACTGGTTGGAGGTATGAAATTCTAATAATAAAATGTGATCGGCTTGGGTAGCATGGTCGGTATAGCACTGGCCTTCTGTGCTCGAGGTTGCGAGATCGATCCCGGCCCAGGTCGATGGCATTTAAATGTGTTTAAATGCGACAGGCTCATGTCAGATTTACTGGCATGTAAAAGAACTCCTGCAGGACAAAAATTCTGGCACACCGGTGACGCTGATATAACCTCTGCAGTTGCGAGCGTCGTTAAATAAACCATAATTTAATTTAAATTTTTTTAAATAATAAAATAGTAAATTATCATAGGTTTTGGTATGTATTTATTAAAATATTTTCACATTAGTATTTTACTAGGGAATAGCATATATTTACAAATCACAATTTTAGAGTTACGACACTATTTTACTGGGAGTGCTATATGTAATATAGAAAGCACAGGTTTTCTACTGATCGGCATAGGTAACCTAAAAGTGATAATTTAACACATGAAATAAAGAGACAGAACACTTCAAAATGAACGCGAAACGTACATTTCACTTCACTTAGTATATGCAAGGCATACCAAAAGCCTAAACTAACCTAATTTAACCTGTTACAGATTTGTATATGCTAGGCATACTAAAAGCCTACACTAACCCAACCTAACCTGTCACAAATTCGTACTTGCAAGCAGGGGCGTATATTGCGGATGTTCAAGGTATGCGCTGGACACCCTGTAAATTCCGTAATCTCATTTTTTATTTTAAGTTGTTTTACATAATGCAACAATAATTTTAATTTATCACAATTTAAATGCGTGATAATCTCATTAGAAGTTGACGTATATAGTTAAAGACTAATTTTAATTTATTACCATTTAAATATTTTAAATGCCTACTGGTTGAATGTGCACACCATCCCCAGAACGGCTTTCGTTTTATAACGTATGCTCTGCCTGATGAAGCGGGATGAGGTCTGGTCTGGTTGTCCTGTCCGTACAAAAGAACATCCCCTGCTGATAGTTACGGCTATAATGCTCTGCGCGCGCAAGGTGGCATGGTGGGGATACTCGCTTCTCTCAAGCTCGCAGGTCGTCCTGTATACAGGGAGCTCAACTTGTCAACAGCGTTACAAAATATTGTGTTTGACGTGTGTGTTTACTGTTTGTGTGAGTGAATTTACTATGTTTAGGTTTTACTAGGGTTCATAGTTGTGTGCCAGCGCAGGTAAACAATTTAAATTACTTATTTAATGATAATAGCACTTGGAAATGTACACTGTAAAAGATCTTTTGCAAAAGCCATTCTCTTCTCGCCCACTAGAAGAGAAATTACATATAGTGAATAAGGGTAGACTTACCCTGCTACTTCCGAATTTAGTGCAACAATATAAAACAAAAAGCGAACAATATGAAAATGTAGAATGGTTAGCGGGTTGTGAAACTTCAAAGAGGTTATTTTGCTGGCCATGCTTATTGTTTGATCATAAATAATGCAATTTTGAATAACGTTATTTGTAGTTGCCTCCTTTCTCCGGCATTTGCAAGGCAGTAATTGAAACAAGGTGATTAATTTTTAAGAAGTTGTGGTGTGAGTACTTTGAATAATATTTAAAAGTCATTTTCTTTTAATTTTATGTTATTTTTCCACTAGTTTAAGGGCATTTTAATGATCATTTTAAGTAGACTTTTAGGTCATCAATATCCGCCGCCTAGTTATTAAATATAAACAATACTAAATTATATATTAAAAATGGCAGTTAATGTTGACCCGATATTTCATTTAAGCCTATAATAATTGTGCGAGATAGACCAACTATATATTTTTAACAGAACACCCAAACTCCAGGTTCAGCATACGCCACTGCTTGCAAAGCATACGGAAAACCTAAACTAACCTGTCACAGATTCCCGCACCGTAGAACTTAGAAAATGCAAGCTGGAAGTTGCAGTGTTGCATGCTATAGATAACCCAGAAGTACTTACGAAGTCCTGCTCTAGGAGGGTCGACAACTGCCAGTATGTCGTCTTTCACAGCTCTGTTCATTACAGAGGACAGGATATCTTCTGCTTTGCCGACAAAGAAGTCGCAATTTGTGATGCCATTGTTTGCAGCGTTGGCCTTGGCATCATCCACAGCCTGTGCCAGGAGCTCCAGTCCCAACACCTGCCCGCACTTCTGTAAACAAAAGCGTACCAAGCTAGTGCACAAGATTTCCATACAGAAGAGCCAAGTTTAAATAGCAGCAAGTTCGAGTACAATTCATACTAGACAAGACGAGTATGTGGAGATTTTCTCGAGACACTCGTTTACCTCGCCACATTTCCCTTTTACTCCCATAATTCATGGTCACTCTTATGACAAATACATTGCACCACATTAACTTCCCTGCGAATTACCTTCATGAGACTCTCAGATAAAGTGTAGGGTAAGCACAAGAGATCCGTAGCTCTGGACTACATCACAGTTGGATGAGTGGAGAGAAGTGGGTCAATGCATTTAGCTCTACTCTGCAGACACTTATTCCTGTCTCCAGCTCTCCATTCATAATGATCAGATGTCTTGCACCTATTCTATAGTCAGTTCAATCTATTATGAGGTACTAACTCGCAACTTCCCCCCATTACTTGATCACCTGCTTAAATTTAGCGATTTTCTGGGCTATAATGGTTCACTTTATATCATTATTCCAGTTTAAATAGCTTGTAGATCCTAAATATGCACAAAATCCATCCAATAATTCACAATAAATTTCTATACAGCCAAAAAAACAGCACACAAAATATGTATGATTTGAGGCTTTCTCGGCGTTGGTTCGCTAATATGTTTTCACGGGATATCAGCTGAGTTAAAATTTTGGAATGTTCCAAGCTTTCAACTGCTATCTCTGCAGCCATCTTCAGGGAAGTTGTGTCTGGACAGAAAGTCGTGGGTTATATAGATGTTAGGCTGTCTCAGGTGATACGGGATTGGTTGGCGGATTGGCCAATCTGGGCCGGGAATTATCATTCCTCGTAAGCTCCACCCCTCCCAAGATTCTTGTGTGAAGTTTGGCAGGCAACGAGTCCTGTTCCACCGGTTGGAACTGGTTGCTGTTCTCGGTGGACTACAGCTCAGTCAGGCATTGACACTGCTCTTGGACCAGCTTAGGCCCTCTTACAATCAAGGTCACGAAGATCACAGACCGAGGACAGCAACTGATTCCAACCAGCGGTATAGGACTCGTCGCCCGCCAAACTTCACACAAGAATCCTGGGAGGGGCGGAGCTTACGAGGAATGATAATTCCCGGCTCTGGATTGGCCGATCGGCCAACCAGTCCCGTATCACCTGAGACAACCTAACATCTATATAACCCACGACTTTCTGTCCAGACACAACTTCCCTGAAGATGGCTGCAGAGATAGCAGTTGAAAGCTTGGAACATTCCAAAATTTTAACTCGGTTGATATCCTGCGAAAACATATTAACGAGCACACAAAATCATTCTTTCAGTATTCTTGAAAACGTATATTACCATCACAATCTCGAAATCGATTTTTCCTGAATTACATTACTTTCTCGTTATGTTTTGTACAATGAGGAGGTAAAGGGTAGTGTGGGGCACTGCTCCATCCAGCCAGAGTTTAATCGTAACAATCAACTCACTCCGGCCAAGCTGAGACCAATGCTGCCTGTTCCACAACAGATGTCGATGAGGGTCGTGCTCTCAGATGGTTGTGACAACTCTGCCACTGCACTGTACAGCACTTCTGCACCAAGGGTGTTAATCTGGAAGAAGGCTTCTGGAGACACTCGTAACGTCAAACCACACAGCTTCTCGTGGATGTGGGTCTCCCCCAGCAGATACTCCAGAGGAGGCAAGTTTTGACCAGCTTGCCTATAAGAAAACAATGTAATACCGGTATACCAATACTTTCTGTCGGGAGTGCAGATGAATTAAAGTTCTGGCAATGTTGTCACATCTGCAGCAGACAGCCAAAGTTTATCAAAGTTGAACTCCAGGCTGCACAGAGAATAATAAACAAAGGAAATTCTTCTCTTTAGGAAAACATTCAGTTCACAAGACAAGAGTACCAATATAAAACGCCAGTGAATAATATTGACACCAGCAAGCATACAACGTAAATGTAATTCTGGCACTTTGTATGTGAGTTAAACCATGCTTTCATTTCAAAACTTCCGAGTCTAAATAACTATTTACTTCGATTAAATTAAATTTAAACAAAAACACTTAAATTTAGATATCAAGGTGGAAGTTTAAAGCCAGTATTAACTGCATTTTAGGTTTCATCCCCCTCCATCCTCCATTCCCCTTTGTAATTTCAAACAGGACCTCTATATTAAGTGGATATAGGGTAAAAGTTGGTAATATTGTGATAGTTATTTTTGAGAATTTATTACAATTTTACTGAGTGAGAGGAAGATTAGTTTTTTGCATCAATGTATTAAGGGAATGTTCGTAGACAAGTTTATACACAAAACCAGTCCTTCTCTCACTCAGTAAAATTATAATAATTTCTCAAAAATAACTATCACAATATTACCAGCCTTTACTCTATTCTAATTAAAATCTTTAGATATTCTCTCCAAATAATAAATTATCACTTATACATTAAGTTAAATTAATATTTATTTCACTTGTTAATAACACTATATTAATTTAATCTTCAACTTTGTTTATAAATTTATTACTGTATTATTATATTCTGCTATATGATGGTAGAGACTGGATTAATCTTGCTCAGGATAGGGACCAATGGCGGGTTATGTGAGGGCGGCAATGAACCTCCGGGTTCCTTAAAAGCCAGTAAGTAAGTAAATATTATTATATTCTGGATCCTTGTGGTCACTCTCAGTGGAGGGCAGACGATTTTTTCATCAGATTTGATATCTCAGCCACTCAACCATCTGAAGTGAACGAAGGGAAAAAGAAAATCTACAAGCCCACGATTCAGTACCTATTGGCGAAATACAACATTGAAAAAATCACAGTTACCGGTCTCTTCTTTGGAGCGAGAGGCACCATTCCGAAAGCCTTTGTAAAGTGGGGGGGGAAAATACAGGGTGCGTCAGAAAGAACGGATGGATTTCACATGGCAAGAAAATTGTAAGGATTCATCAAATCAAAAATGTATTGTTGTCAACAGATTCACCAATACATGCAGTTTATTTAACGAAAACAACATCATCCATATAATGTCCTTGGCTTTCAATACAGGCATCGAGGCATTTTTTGAAGTTCGCCATCACTTTCACAGTCATAGCTGTTGGGATTGCCGCGATTTCTTCACGAATCGCCGTCTTCAGTTCGTCCAGTGTATGTGATCGATGTTTAGAAACTTACGCCTTCAAATGGTCCCAAAGAAAGAAGTCGCAGGGCGCGAGATCTTACCGTAGCCTCGGACAATCTCAGTGCAATAGCATGTTTGCGGACTGATCTTTGAGTGTCTGTCTCCACATTTGCAGGTGTACACGCGCTCCGTGTTCGTCCAGGTTTAATGTTGAACCTGTGATACGAAATGAAGCCACCCACCGCAAAATTGTATTCCGAATTGGAATCCTAGCGTGACATCCGATGTCGAAATGAATTCTGAGTGACGATAACAGACTCTTCATTTTTCAAAAATGTCTCTACAATGAAAGCACGTTGTACGTCAGACCAACACCATGTTCTCAACTGAAACTGCATTCTCTGGCTGACCCAACAGTCGTGGTCCCCCTCACTGTATCTCTCCCCTCGCTGCGTATCAATAGTTTGAAATCCATCCGTTCTTTCTGACGCACCCTTTACAAGCTGACGAGAGATCTTCAAGATGCCATCGTCACCACCATTATAAAATTTTCTGTAGCGATATTTCGTCAGCATCTTTATGGTGTACATTCAATTTAAATTACACTTGGTTCTATTTTTTTTTTTTTCTTATGTCTTATTCACTTTTGTCTGAAACCTGTTTATATAATTTTTCATTTTAAATTATATTGTGAGCTATTCTGTGTCGCAGGGCAAATCCAAAATATTGGGTCAGACCACTAAATTAAATAGTTTATGTTACTATCTGAAATAACCTGTAATCAACAATAGTCTGTAGTTTTATTCTCTTCAGCTCTAATCAACAACAGCAACAATTCAGGTTGCCAGGCAACGATAGAAAAGAAGAGATGTGAAAATAAATTAATGCAATGTATAAACAATTGAATATTCTCTTTAAAATTTAAGTTTCATAATATAGGGTGTCATCCGAAATTTCAAAGGGGTGGGGGAGAAGATGAGGAAAGGGGTGAAATCTAAATTGCATTAGCACTGGTTTTAAACTTCTCCCTCAATATCTAAATTGACGTGTTTCAGCTCTGCACCATCATGATACCCTTTCCATTTATTTTCTTATTCTATGACATGCCATATCCTCTTCTTCCTTTTTTTTTTTTTCCAGTACAGTAAATATAGGGTATTCGCAAAAAGACGAAACACTTTTAAATTGTTATATTTTTGAGTTGTTACAGTCCATACATTCGTGGTTTTGGTATTAAATCATCCCTGAAAGCTGGGAATTTAATGCTATATGAAAATATTTTCAATATGAGACCCTCCAGCAGCCAATTCAATCGCTGCTGAATCTACTCACTACTTCTTTGAGAGTTTCACCTCGAATTCCCTGTACACCAGTTTGAATATTGGCTTTCAATTCCACAACTGTGTGAAGGTTATTCTGGTACACTTGATCCTGCAAGAATCCCAATAAATGAAAATCACAAGGATTTAAGTCCGGTGAATAGGGAGGCCAATTTCATCCAAGATCATGAAACCGTTCCTGATAATGATTAGAGATTACTTCACCATGAAAATCCTCATCCAGAAAATCATTTGCTGTGTCCAATGTTGCACCATCTTGTTGTAAGTCATATAGACCTACTCCATTGTTCATTTTTGTTGTACTGTTTCATGAATATGACGTTAGGTGGCAGTTATTGTTACACTCAAATCCCCAGACTTCAGGACTTGTATAATCTAACAATTATTATCGATATATGTAATGCAGTAGTATAAATATAGTCCTTTAAAAGTGTTGCGTCTTTTTGTAAGGACCCTGTATATAATGACGCACCTTTTCATGATGTGCTGGAAATAAAGTGATGCTATGTTACAGGTCTTGCCTTCACCATTTGTGAAGAAGTCTTTGAGGTCTTCCTTGAGCTTGGTCAGTTCTTCTTTAGAGAGTGACTGAGGATGAATCCCAACTACTAACATCAGTTGGCCAGTGCCAACAGACAGACGTGCTGTCAACTGCCGCCAGTAGCCTTCATGTGTTTCAGGGTTGAACACACCCAAGTCAGAGGCTCGCACAAATGTTTCAAACACCTGAAAAATAAGTAACAGGAACTATAAATTTGTTTATTTCTAAACGTTTAACCTTAAAAATTAGAAAGAAAGCAAAAGCATTTCTTCTTCTTCTGGTTCTATCGCCTGTTTCTGGCCCTAACTGCGCAGATGATTTTCCATCATTCACATCTCTTTCAGAGTCTTCACTTTCCATCCTCTGACACCTCCAAATGTATGGTCTTCAACTTCTTCCAACCATATTAGTGGGGTCAGCCAATTCTTTTGGTTCCATATGAGTGAGCGACAGTGACCATTTTACAAAGCTGACTAGAGCCAAGATTTCCTTGTGAATGCATGTTTTTATATAAGCTTGTTCTAAAGAAAAAAATAGTTTTTCAATGGATACCAGCACACTGCAGATTGACTGGCGACGATGCTGCTAGTTATCTTGCCAAAAAGGGCTGTGGTACTATTCAGAAACCTGCTACACAATTATCCTATTATACAACAAAAAGAATGATTACTTCACAATACCACAAAATTATAACAAATCATCATCTCCAAATTTCCAAAAATAAAAGGTGGGAATCTGTCTCAACCCAAAAGTCCCTGGATACCCAAGGAAGAATGCAGTTGCAATTTTTAGACTGTTTACAAGCCATGACTACTTGGCCAAGCATCTCCACAGGATTGGAATATCTCTTCACCACTCTGCCGCTTATGTGATCTTCAAGAAGAAATGGATCAAAATCATCTTCAACGCTGCCCAGCCACTATCAATTTCGTCCTTGAGTGAAAAATACTGGAGAGCGAGAGAATTAACAATTTCGTTGTCAGAAATTCAGCATTAGCAAACAACAACATATAAGCTTGTTACACTTCTCAAACTTTGCAAATATTCGTTTTATAACTTATAAATTGAAGAAATTATTACAAAAACAACCCTTGTCAAAATTGCCATTTTACAGGAGAACAATAAAAATAAATAGAACAACACATGTCAGCTGTTTCTGTACAACTGGTGTTTATCCTTGTGGCACTACCGTCTCAGGAATTGCACAGCAGGAAGATTAGACAATGTTGCCAACTTCATTGTCTAATAAGTCTCGTACCCATATTTTTTACTTGTATATTTCGGGGAAAAAAAATGCACAGGTTATTTGAGAAAATAAACCATGCAATCCCAATAGATGAATATTTTTACCTTTGCTGCCTCTTTCATACGATCTGGAATGTGTCTCAAACAGTCAACTGGCCCAACACCTGTGAAGCCTCGAACATAACTTCCAAGCCGAAAACCCACAGTTCGTTCCCCTGTTTCTTCATTGATACCTAAACACAAACACTCACTAATGTAAAGAATGAAGTATAAAAAATAAAACAGGAAGTATAATATTCATGTGACCTATCCCTGATTAGAAAGAAATCATTTGGAGAGGAAAACATGCCAATATTTTATAGAGGGGGGGGGGGGGGTGATTTTGTTCAGGATTAATTTTTCTGCTTGTGAAGAAATGAGGAAAATAAAGTTGCTACACAGTTCTACTATATCACTTTTCAAATAATTACATATTATATGCTTAATATTATAACAAGATAGATAAAGTTGCTGATAAGTATCAATCCACACAATGCAGAATACTGGAGCAGTAGCTATTAAACATCAATATACAGGATTTTTCAAAACTAACTATAATTGCAATTAAAATTCAATGAGGAGATTTTGGACAAAAAGTTCAGACACGTCAAACCATGTATTTAGAAAGGAATATTTTTATGGAAACAAAATATTTTTGCAAGTTATGTCATTTTTTTTTTTTCGTTGTTGGTAACTCTACAGAATCTATTAGATGCTTTATGGTTGTGCTAACAGATTGAGTTATTTGTCAACAATGTGACGCTGCAACGTGTGTTCAGGTTACTGCCCAGTGACAGTCCTGATGTATTTTATATTTTGATGACTGGTTAATTAATATTAACCCGGCACACTCACAATCACACTCACATTCATACAAATTTCCAGACTCTAGACACCCAGGTAATTCTTCTTCAAGAAAAATTCACCGGGAGCTGAGCCCGGAATCGAACCCAGGACCTCCGGATCTGCAAGCCAGCATGCTGACCAACAGACCACGGAGACAGTCAATAATGTCATTGAGAACATATTTAAACGACATCCTATAGTTTTTATAATATCATCTGAAAGAGCATGTTTTTTTATGTAATACTTCATTTATTTTGTACAGAAGCACTATGGTTATGGTTGCTATGGTAACAATTTCATTATTGATACAATTTGTCAGTCCTTGTATGTATTAGGGAAGCAGTTTTTTGATGAAATCAATCAATCAGATTTGTGGGACATTTCACTTTTATTTATGGGGATACTTGAAGGGAAAAGTGTACGAGCAGAATCCTCATACTATTGTGGAAACTCAAGGATAACTTCAGGAATAGCATTTGCGGTATCACTGCTGATAAATTCACTTGTGTATATATAAGTCTTTTAAGACGTGCACAGAAGTGTTTGGATGTTGGTGGAAGGCATTTCCGGCATTTATTATGAAGGTTAGCACAAACACTTCATTACCTTCACATTAATTTTGAGAAAAGTTTGATTTCAACTCAAGTGAAATAAGGTGTGCAGGTTATTCATACCTAACTCTGTACAAATGGTATCACTGAAACATTTGAAAGAATTCTGGAAACATACCGACTGTAAACTCGCACTTGTTGCGATAACCATCACACGAAGGGGAAGGCTTCACAGGCCAGAGTTCGCAGGGCAAGCCTTTGTACTTGGATCTCTGCTGATCCACCCAGGGCTTCAGAGCTGGGTTTCCTCTCACCATGTCGTGCCCCATCTTCACCAGCATGTGTCTGATAGTTTCGTACTTCTGTTGTATCTGTAAGTATAGAAAAGTTCATTTATCATAATACTGTGGCGCCATGTTGGAAGATCTGATTGCCTCGGAAGTTGTGCACGCATCTAGTGCAAGGGAAGGCGCGGGAGACGAAACTCGAGCTTCGGAAGGGGCTGTAGTGCGGTGCGGGGTGACGTGGAGCAGAGGGATTAGGGAGGAACATCTAGAAACGTATCCTCTGGAAGATTCGCAAAGCCACGCGAACCAAAGATTCGAGAACGTGTGATTTACTAAATAAAAGGGCGAGTGAGTCAGCTGTAAGTTAGTCAGTCTACACGTGAGTCTTCGAGCGAGCAAGAAAGCCAGCCTTTGAGACTGGGGTTCACTGTGAGGAGGACCGCAACTGTGGCAGTATCCAGGCGAGGACCTGAGTTCGACGTACAGTGAACTTGAGTGAGTGAGCTAGAAGAACTAGCCAAGGCAAACGAACTGTGAAGTGAGAACTGGCAGTTTTGTTCTGCACATAGTGCTTTGTGAACATTAGTTAAAATTAGGAGTACATTTTTGTTCTTCTCAATAATACACGTGAATTGTCATTGTCGTTTGTGGAGTGCAATAACGACTACTGTGTTGAATGGAATACCCATTGTTGACGGGTGTGTAGTTAAAGTTAGAAATAAAAGTCACATTATTGTTTTATAAAAGTTACAATACTATTGCTCTCTATGTTCAATTAATACTAGGTTGTTTTAAAAAGTTTTGCCTCATAATTTTTTATTTAAAAATGACTGTAGTTATTTGAGTAAAACAAAAAGTGGTAACTTCCTACAACTTCATTGTTTATATCCATATAATTATTTCTCCACATACTCGACCTGGTGATCAACACATCTCTCCTATCAGGAGACCAGTTTCTTGATATCGTCACTGTAGAATATTTCACTTTGATGACAGAATGACAGGCTCACTTCTGTCTGTACTGCATCATCAGAATGAAGGGACAGTTCTCTCTGATGACACCAGATCGAGACTGTATGGAGGATGATCAAAGACAGTGAAATCAAGTCCCATCATGCACAAAGTTTCTGGAATCCCAGTTCTGCAATTATCGCCTGCACATGCTCCGTCCTTTGTCACTCAAGTCGAGAGTTGCACCAGGTTCATTGGAAGCACGAACAGTTCAACAAAGCACAATACTGATGTCTACACATTCCTCTTCATAAACTACCTTCATTCTCCTGATGAATGTCAATTGGGGTCACATTTTCTGCCATCAGAAACTTATCACTGCATAATGCGTCAGATGTACCGACATAGTGCTGTTACATGCCGCCATGTTTCAGGCTATAATTTAGAGCTCTCTAGCAGCAGAGGTACGAAACTTGTGTCAGTGAAGCAGGAAAGTTAACTGAGTAGAATGTACGACAGCTAGTACTTCGAAATTTGTTAACAATAACACATAAAATCAGGAGGCATTACTTTTCAAAATGTCCGCAGAGTTAGCTCTGTGGTAGCGTGTCAGCCTCCAGACTAGCCGACCCGGGTTCGATTCCCGGCAGGGTCAGAAATTTTCATGTAAAATTTCTATCTCGGGACTAGGAACAATGGTGGTGCGCAACTTCTAATCACTAAATTGTGCACCAATATGCCTGGGTTAAATCCCAAATCTCTCTGCAGTGCATCTGAGGAGAAGGCATATGTCACTGTTGATAGTGATTCATCCATCGGATGGGGACGTTAAGCCTGGCAGCCCCTCGGTGCTATTCGATAGGAGTAGGCTACATGCCGGCACCGGGTTTCTCCTTCTCCCTTCCTCACCTTCACCATCATCCTCACCCATTCTCTACACTACACTTACACGAACACTCACACATACACTCACCTTAGTACACGACATAACTCTCCACAGATACACATCATGTACAGTGTGGCCTGCCAAAGTGGTGTACAACTAGAAAATAGGTCACAGTCGTGCCATCTATCCGCGATATGCGGAACCCGAATCACGTAAAGTGAAGTGAGTAGGCATTGGATACATACATACATTACTTTTCAAAACACTCTTGTATATAAAATCTGTTTCCTAAATTAAGAAAAAAGCAATAGTGCATTACTTAAAAGAGATGCTGCATGAACAATTGAAGGGTACACGGGAAAAACAATCAAGGTCCATCAAAAATCGAAATTGAGTTAATAATGCCATCTTATAGTGGAAAGGAAGTACTATCATGTGTTCTAGCTAGTAATAAGAAATAATCGTTCTTGACATTCCACTACGTCAATTTCTATTAAGTACACACATAACAAAGTATTAAGTGCTTAAACTTTAAAATTCGTTTTTCCTAAACATTCTAAAATGGACCTTGATCGTTATTCCCATGTACCCTTCAATTTTCATTGCTGGTTAAGTAAACAAATACAACGGTTTGAAGGTCAGATCTACTTTCGTCTTCAGCACAACACATGTATGAAATGACCATAAGATTTAAAAAAGGTTGTAATGAGTGGTACTCATACTAACCTGTTCCTCATACGGTATGTTCCAAAGCGGAATTGTGGATGATTTGAGCCGTTCTTCCTGTGATCTGTCGTCAGTTTTCTGTTTCTTGGCGTCATCTTGCCCATCTTGTTTTTCTTGTGTTTGTTGTCTGCGTTTCTTCACTAATGGATCTGGCGCTGGTTTAGCAACCTATTTACATAAAAGACGCCATTATAAAGGAAGAAAATGGGGGGGAAGACAGAAAGAAAATAAGAAATGAAGAAAGAAAGTACGGGTTACATCAGCTTCTTGTCTATGCGGATGACGTGAATATGTTAGGAGAAAATACACAAACGATTAGGGAAAACACGGAAATTTTACTTGAAGCAAGTAGAGCGATCGGTTTGGAAGTAAATCCCGAAAAGACAAAGTATATGATTATGTCTCGTGACCAGAATATTGTACGAAATGGAAATATAAAAATTGGAGATTTATCCTTCGAAGAGGTGGAAAAATTCAAATATCTTGGAGCAACAGTAACAAATATAAATGACACTCGGGAGGAAATTAAACGCAGAATAAATATGGGAAATGCCTGTTATTATTCGGTTGAGAAGCTCTTATCATCCAGTCTGCTGTCCAAAAATCTGAAAGTTAGAATTTATAAAACAGTTATATTACCGGTTCTTCTGTATGGTTGTGAAACTTGCACTCTCACTCTGAGAGAGGAATATAGGTTCAGGGTGTTTGAGAATAAGGTGCTAAGGAAAATATTTGGGGCTAAGCGGGATGAAGTTACAGGAGAATGGAGAAAGTTACACAACGCAGAACTGCACGCATTGTATTCTTCACCTGACATAATTAGGAACATAAAATCGAGACGTTTGAGATGGGCAGGGCATGTAGCACGTATGGGCGAATCCAGAAATGCATATAGAGTGTTAGTTGGGAGACCGGAGGGAAAAAGACCTTTAGGGAGGCCGAGACGTAGATGGGAGGATAATATTAAAATGGATTTGAGGGAGGTGGAGTATGATGATAGAGACTGGATTAATCTTGCACAGGATAGGGACCGCTGGCGGGCTTATGTGAGGGCGGCAATGAACCTTCGGGTTCCTTAAAAGCCATTTGTAAGTAAGTAAGTAAGTAAGAAAGAAAGTAAGAAGACGTGAATGAATAAACGAAAATATATATATGAGAGCAAATAACAGGGGATATAAGGAAATCCCAATGATTATATATGAAACATCTATGCTCCAACTGAAGTAATAAAAATATTTTCTTTAACATTGTAATGTAGTTTATTTGATATTCATGTATATATACATTGTGGCAGAGTGGTCAGCCTCTCGGCCTTCCACCATGGTGACCTGGGTTCGAACACTATCTGGGTGACAAAGGAATTTGTGCTCGACGAAGCAGACGAAAGGAGTTTTTCTCGGAAATCTCTCATTTCTCCTCACCATTATCATCATTTCATCAATACTTCACAATCATCCTCACTCTGACAAAACCGGCCAGGCCTCCAGAACAAATAAAAAACGGCTAAATGTAACCCTTAACAGGATTTACCTTTATGGGTCCTGACACTGGCATCTTTCACATCGAGGGTGTTACCAGGTGTAAAAGGAAAACAAATCAGTCTGGACATTAAATGATTTACACAGAGGATTGAAGCAGACTAAAGTGGCTAAAAACCATGGGTTCGTGAGTCAACCCTCGCAATAGTCATAAAGAAACACAAGAAAATAAGAGGACAGTATGGCAAGTGGTAAAATTAATCTTAAACGTAAGCATTTAAAAATTGCAGTAGCAGATGATGTTGAAATGAGGGCACTTAACATTCCTAAAACAGGCCCTATTGTCTGTCAAAGAGTGCTTAATGTTGCCAATGTACTTGGTGCTTAGACTTCAAAACAAGCAATGAATGGTTTTGCAACGTTTCAAAGACGGCCATGGGATTACTTTCATTAAACTGGCAGTCAGAGAAGAAAAATCAAATAGGGTAATCAAATGGTGAGTAAATGTTATTTCATAGTATGTAATGTTGTTTCATACGTATTTCTACTATATTCTCTTTTAGAACATAAATTTGGGCAACATTTCATAACCCACGAATATAACAATAACCCTGATATAACAATATAATGTTTCTAGTCCCCAGAAGATTGCAGTAACGAGGTTCGACTGTATTACAAGAAAATGGCACAATTTTATTTGAATAACATCTCAATACAACAATAAACCCTGATATAACAATACAATGTTTCTAGTCCCCAGAAGATTGCTGTATCGAGGTTCGACTGTATTACAAGAAAATTGCACAATTTTATTCGAATAACATCTCAATACAACAATAACTCTGATAAAACAATACAATGTTTCTAGTCTTCAGATTGCTGTATCGAGGTTCGACTGTATTACAAGAAAATGGCACAATTTTATTTGAATAAACCCTCAATACAACAATAACCCTGATATAACAATACAATATTTCTAGTCCCCAGAAGATTGCTATATCGAGGTTCGACTGTATTACAAGAAAATAGGACAATTTTATTCGAATAACCCCTCAATACAATAACCCTGATATAACAATACAATATTTCTAGTCCCCAGAAGATTGCTATATCGAGGTTCGACTGTATTACAAGAAAATAGGACAATTTTATTCGAATAACCCCTCAATACAATAACCCTGATATAACAATACAATATTTCTAGTCCCCAGAAGATTGCTATATCGAGGTTCGACTGTATTACAAGCAAATAGGACAATTTTATTCGAATAACCCCTCAATATAATAATCCTGAACACTACAATGTTTCTAGTCCCCAGAAGATTGCTGTATCGAGGTTTGACTGTAATACAAGAAAATGCGACAATTTTATTCGAATAACCCCTCAATATAATAACCCTGATATAACAATACAATATTTCTAGTCCCCAGAAGATTGCTATATCGAGGTTCGATTGTATTACAAGCAAATAGGACAATTTTATTCGAATAACCCCTCAATATAATAACCCTGATATAATACTACAACGTTTCTAGTCCCCAGAAGATTGCTGTATCGAGGTTTGACTGTAATACAAGAAAATGGGACAAATTTATTCGAATAACCCCTCAATACAACAATAACCCTGATATAACAATATAATGTTTCTAGTCCCCAGAAGATTCCTGTATCGAGGTTCGACCGTAATACAAGAAAATGGGACAGTTTTATTCGAATAACCCCTCAATACAACAATAACCCTGATATAATAATACAATGTTTCTAGTCCCCAGAAGATTGCTGTATCGAGGTTCGACTGTAATACAAGAAAATGGGACAGTTTTATTCGAATAACCCCTCAATACAACAATAACCCTGATATAACAATACAATGTTTCTAGTCCCCAGAAGATTGCTGTATCGAGGTTCGACTGTAATACAAGAAAATGGGACAGTTTTATTCGAATAACCCCTCAATACAACAATAACCCTGATATAACAATACAATGTTTCTAGTCCCCAGAAGATTGCTGTATCGAGGTTCGACTGTAATACAAGAAAATGGGACAGTTTTATTCGAATAACCCCTCAATACAACAATAACCTTGATATAACAATACAATGTTTCTAGTCCTCAGAAGATTGCTGTATCGAGGTTCGACTGTATTACAAGAAAATGGCACAATTTTATTCGAATAACCCCTCAATACAACAATAACCCTGATATAACAATACAATGTTCCTAGCCCCCAAAATATTGCTGTATCGAGGTTCGACTATATTACAAGAAAATTGTACAATTTTATTCGAATAATCCCTCAATACAACATAAGCATAATATAACAATACAATGTTTCTAATCCCCAGAAAATTGCTGTATCGAGGTTCGACTATATTACAAGAAAATTGTACAATTTTATTCGAATAACCCCTCAATACAACATAAGCATAATATAACAATACAATGTTTCTAATCCCCAGAAAATTGCTGTATCGAGGTTCGACTATATTACAAGAAAACTGAACAATTTTATTCGAATAGAGTTCTGCTTTTATGGTTCACAATAAAAGGAAAGGTAAAGAAGGAAGGAAGGAAGGAAGAAACTTAGGAAGAACAAAGGAGAGAAAAAAAGAAAATTAAGAAACAAAGAGAAATATGTTGTTGTTGTTTTCTAATGCCAGGCGTTTGACAATAAAGTCATTTGACCTCTTGCACTCCAATATTTTTCAAAGATATTATCATGACCAGCCACACAAAGAGAAATATAAGAAAGGCTAAGGAAAACAAGATAAAGAGATAAGGAAAAGAGGCAGGATGGAAGGAAGAAGAAGAAAACGTAAGAATCAAACAAAGATACACAGACTGACTCTACCTCTGCACTCAAGGTTCTACTCTTCCAGACATAGCCATCGAGAGCCTTCAGAGCATTCTGTCTGTCTTCTTCAGAACGGAAGCACACGTACACCCAGTGACTACCTCTGGCCGGGGGCTTCACTTTGTTCGATCCCAGTTTTAATTTTTCATTCAGCAACTTCTTCAATTCCTGAAATAAAATCTGAATTAGGAAGTGGCATTAAGACTGCACAAGTAAACCTAAAAACAATTTGATGATAAAGGGAATCTTTTATTTAATTCTCTAGTATGAAATTTGTTTAAAAAAAATGTAAGAATATTTCTTCAAAATCAGAGTCTGTGTATTTGTACAGTTCAGTTGTAGTAACTTATTGCCTTTATCTAGTGCTTTTCTATTTTTTTTTCTTCAAAATATCTAATAATTCTGTTCTTGTTATAGTAGTTTCCTCTCCATTTTCTGTGATTCAAATCTCTTTTATTGTTCATCCATCCATAATTTGCTGGAGTACTACAGATGTAACTTCAGAATAACATGGGCTAAAATGTTGTTGTTTTCTAATGCCAGGCATTTGACAATAAGGTCAGCATTAAGGTTACCTTCTTGAATAAGAAAGATATCTACATTATTCAAGACATGTCATGGATTCAAGACGCTTTTCCAACTTTTTTATTTTTCCTGCTTTCCATAACCGGCCACACGACCAACCTGTTTGTAGCATCGTTAAATCTGTCACGAAAGCTGTACCTGCAATGACGGAAGAGTTTCGCCATTCCCTTGGGTCACACACGCCCCTTTCAACATAGTGCTTCTACATACATCATGGTGGCTTTTTGCTAGTTCTTTTCTCTGTTTTTAAGTTATATTATATTTTTAACTTCTGTTTTTAACCTTATATACCAAGTGTTCACTTATCATAACATGTTCTATTCGACATATACGACCTACAGATCCCAATCAAAATTGGCGAAAACGTTTGTTTTTAAACCTGTTTAAATGTTGTTATAACATGTTTTATTGTGTTTTTATAGTATTGACTGAATAGAACTCTTTTATCAATTTCTTAGCTGATGTTATACTGCCAGCATTCCATTGTAAGATGTTTAGTTGATTCTGAACCATTAAAGTAGTCCCCACCCGGAGATCCAATTGGGGGACTATTTTACCTCCGGATAATTTTACCTTAATGGTACTCATTTCATATTGGAGTGAAAATGGCAAGTTGTAGCCGATTTAAGTGAACACCATATTTTAACGTTTTGGTGGCTACTTCATTCACAAAATATGTATGTTAAATTTGTTACTTTGTTACTTATTTGTATTACATGTACATTTACGTCATGAAAGATCAAGGTAATACATTAATTGTACATTGAATATTGCATTTTCTTTGGCATTGTGTAAAGTGATTACTTACTTTTTTTTACGCACTAGTGTTTTAAAGGTTTACTTTATGCACTAATAATAGTGGGTAAAATGAAATTTTACGCACTATTGTACAAAAAATTCTTTAATGAATATGAATTACTTCTTTTTGAAGAAATTGAAATAAATTATGAAATGGCATTGCAGATTTCTCTGGAAGTCCAGAAAGAAAATTTCCAAGAAACTGTATGATTTAGTGAGACATGAGTCAATGCAGGTCATGCAACAGGAAAAGGCTAGACACTGGTGATGCCAATTGAAAAAGGAGGAAGGTTTATTATGCATAAGGCTTTGTTCCCAATGCTGTTATTATTTTTAGACGAAATTAGCCATGAAACTTTCTTGAAGTGCTTTAACCTGGAATACGTCGCTACATACAGTGTCGTTCAGGTGGTTGCATACCCAGCATTTTGCCGAAGCTAGTCAGCATTGGATTTTTCCGTTGTAAATTTTGAGAGGGATGAAATAGCGAGATGAAGTAACAACAGATGTTTTGTTAAAACTTGGGGCTTTCTTTTGATGTATCACAATATACAGTTTCTTTGAAAATTCTTTTCATACCTGCTTTAATATTTCCTGGCCCTATTATACATTCAACTGGTTTCTTTACTGTAAAGTACATGCTAGGTTTCTGCCCTCAGGGCGAATTACTGCGAATTGACAGACATAACACATCCCGCTCAATAATTGCAAACAGATTAAGGGAGCATGGTGAATACGAAGTATATGAGGAAGTTCAATGGAAGGATCTACACAGCGTGCTGACATCATAATAATTGACTGAGATAAAAAAAAACTGGTCTCATTCTTGAGCCCACTGTGAGGTTCGAAATTAATGAAGATCAACCAAAGCAGGTACATGAAGAGAAACGCGCTATTTACCTTCCATGCTGTGATGATCTCAGTCATTAATATAATATTCAAGATTGGAATGTCATTGGACTTATGTTTGGTGCGCAAGAAACAATTCCCAAATTTACATTGGAGATCCTCAGAAAATTAAAGGTTCCTAAAAAGGCTCTTCAGACAATTGCATCAACCATTTTAAAATCTTCATTGTACATCATCAATCACCATTCATCTTTATAATATTCAATGTATATTATTTATTTTCAATAAATTTTTATCGTTTTGATAGCCACCACATCTTGTCGCAGAATATTCCTTTTTTAAAATTTCATTATGTGTTTTTTTAACATTAATTTACATTTTCTTTTTTGTTCATTTGAATTGATTAGGATGCCGATATTTTAAATCCAAGATTTGGACGGCTATCATTTCGATCAAGAGAAAGTTTTCTGGCGAAATATCTGCATTCAAGGAAAGGTGCAGGAACTTTTAAGGGTAAATAATAAACCCAAATAGGATAAGAAGATGATTGACTTTATGAAGACATGATAGTAATTTATTATTCCATCATAACTGAGCTACTGATCTGACAAATATTTTTTTCTACAGAATACCATGTATTGTTCGAAGAAAATTCTTCTCACAGGTAATAGCCAACACATAAAGTCAGAAAAAGAGAGGAAAAGACTTGCAGTCTTTTCAATTTTGGTGTGATTATCATTTGAATTTGATAATTAGCAAAATGCTCATATACCAACCAGCACTGGGTTAAGGATTAAAATGTTCCTGAACATGAAAAAACCATCAGTAACTGCAGTAGTGAACAATTTTGGCAGGGAACATTTCACAAACAAAACCTACAGTGCACATATAACATGTTTAGCAGCAACCTGGGCCAATCTTCCTGCTCAACTGCAATACTGAAATTTTTAAAGTAAGACTATAGAGAACTAATACTACCTACAGTACGAAAATGTTATCTTAAGGCTGGTTCACAATAAACCAGGAACGAGAACCAGAATGAAAACGAGAAGCAGAGGACGTGAATATGAAAATTTTTGATTCACAATAAACAGAGAACGTAGACGACTATGCATATTGATATGTATGTCAATAACGATATGTAAAGTCGATATTACGCATTCTGATGTTATTTGTGTATAATTGATCAATGGCGTTCTCTCCTGGTTCTCTCATGAGTAAAAGGCAGCCAACATAAACACAGGTTAACCAACTTCGAAATTTCAACTGAAATATTTCATTAGGTATGGTACTATAAATATGCCCATGCATCTTTATTATCACAACCTATTTTAAGTCTACCATGATGTAAAATAATTAGAGAAGAAACATTTGTAATAGAACAAAAATGAACACAACAGTAGTTATTGAATTGAAGCGTGAATATGTAGCATGTAATACAACCAATACAGTAATAAAATATGATTCGCTTCCGATCGGTGTTCAAAGATGCAGCTATTGAAAGGCACATATTCTCCTTCATTTTCTCATTTTTATACGAGGCGCACCGCTTATTGTAAAAGTGAGGATTTTCCTCAACACTCAATATTAGAATCTCATCAAATAGCATAGCACAGAACAAAATAATGCATAGGTTATGTCACGGTCTTCCTGCTACAAAATATACGACGACAAAATAGCTTTTAGATGGCAATAGAATGAATCTAGTGGGCTGTGATCGGAAACGTGAACACCAAAGTTGAAACATGGCCAACTCTCAGTTCCCGATCTCGGGCTCCGGCAAGCTTTTCGTTAATTGTGAATGCTCACATTTAAATGTATACATTTCAACAATTTTACCGTTTTCGTTTTCGTTCCGATTCTCGTTTCCGGTTTATTGTGAACCAGCCTTTACTCAAGCACACATCTATAGACAGAGAGTAAGCGATATGAGGCAAACCTTACTCCAATTCCATAAAATTTCGGAAGGCCTCGTATTTCGATCTTAAATTTTTCTGAAGTAAAATCAGATCTTTGTAGATAAGCATAAGGATTATCATTTGAAACTTCCTCTTTTGCAATATCATCCGTCTTCTGAATTTCTCCTTCATTCGAAGTCTTTAGTTCCACGTTACTGGAAGTGACATTTTCAATTGGTGCATCAACACCATTATCTGTTTTCGTAATATCAGCAGTTTCTGCCATTTTCCTTTCTGTAAGAAAAGAAACAAAATGTAAGTGATAATCAACTCAGGTTCTTAATCAGTAGTTATATTATACCTATAGTAATGATAATATTTAATCTTCAACTAGGTGAGGTTGCCAAAGACAAAGAATGTTAAACAGTAACATTTAAGTGCCTCACAAGAAAATGGTTTACATAAATTTAAATATATTAACTAAATGACTTACAATTTAAGATCATAAAAATTTCCAGTAGAATAAAAAGGTAAAAGATTTTTTAAATAAAATAAAAATAAAATGAGAAAATTCAATAATTGTAGTTTGAATTGAAGTGTCGCTGTAAAATCTGTAGAGAACCCTTCAAAGCTGGCATAGAAATTTTCTTTATTGTTGTTGTTGGAACTGCGAATTCACGACAGAATTACACGAATTGTTTTGTTATCGTTCCTCTTATGCCCACAATTAAACCGATAGAGCATTTATCGAGATTCGAGATAGCGACTGTTATCTGGAGGAGGGACGGCTAAGCACTAGTGCAAGGCATGGATGCACACACACAAGGAATAACACTGCAGTCTTCAAATCAGTTGCGAGTAATATGTCGGTAGTTTAAGATGAAGCTATTTTTCTTATAAGTTTCTACTGCTCTGTGTTTTGCGGTACTGTCATATTCATTATGTGAACGTGTGCATCTGTAAAAAAAAAAAAACGCGCGCGTAAAAGAAAATTCTGTGCGGCAACAAGACGCAATTTCGAGTAAGGTTTCCTGACAGACCCATGCCTTGTGCCTGTACAATAATAAGACTCTATAAAAAGTTTATGTGGACAGGTTCAATAAACGATCAAAGAAATGTAGAAGACGGCATGTTCTTACAGAAGAAAAATTAGACGAGACTGGCGAAAGACTAGAACACATTCCTCAAAAGTCTCTTAGGCGTTTGGAGCAGGAAACTGGAATAAGTAACCATTTTCTGGTTCGGTAACAAGAGTACTTAAATTAGAGGCATACAGAATTCCAGAAGTCGAAGAGTTAAGATTACATGACCCTGACTAAATATTTTTTCTCTAAAACCCACACACCATAAACAATACTACATAAAAACTGCTATAGTCAGCCAGTGGTGAAAAACTTGTGAAAATAAATAGGCTAACGATTTCATAAAAAAAATATGCAGACGAGTATTGCAGCAAATGGGGGACATTTTGAGTAAGAAATGTGAGCTAGGTAACTACAAATTCTACAATTCTTGTGTTGTATCAGTGCCGGATATACGGGTGCACACTTCGCAGTAACAAAGCCATAGATCTATGGTGGCATTGCCTATATCTGGATCATGATAAATGCTCCTTACAGTATATGACTGATACAGAAAATTGATATATAAATAACTACAAATTAACCTCCCGTACTGGTTGAATGATCGTCCACTTCTCCTGAGGCTTGTGAACGTGAGACAGTCAGCTGGTCGGCCTTAGCTCTCCATTACCTGTCGCACCACAGGTTCATTTATTTTTTAAGAGTGAATTGTCCCTCTGCCTTTCTTCATTTTTTAACACCTAGTGACGACGGTACACTGAGTTAGGAAGCCAAAGCAAACCAATAGGCCTATAGGCCTGCTATGTATTGGATAAGTTTGTTAATTTTTACCCAATCATTTAGACCTATGTGATATCAGAATATGTTACTTCTTAAAATGTTTATGAATAACAAAGGCTTACACACATTTACTTACAGCTACAATGGCAAAGTTTAGGCTACCACATCAACTCTAAAGAAATATAACCTCAACACCAACGCTACTCATAACCAAGATTCATGTATCCGCGCCTCTACAACCTATATTATATTTTACATATAAAAACCATCACACGATTACAACTTCGTAATCATTTTACAGCTGTCGGTCAAAAGAATGTCTTAAGTTACAAAATATACAGTAACTTCTCAGAATAAAAATAATTTCACGTGGAATGTTTCAAATTCTGGTAAATACTTCGCAAAATTACCGCACTTCATAACATTCACAATATCTCACAAGTTGGCCACACTGCATTACAATTATACCAACTTTATTTTACCCAGTAGTACCGGGAACTATGATTTCGAATAGGGAAGATATCAGTCACAGTCTAATAGATACAGTCGCGCAACTTCAACACTTTTTTTGCCAACATTCGCGACACTAGCGCCCAGGCGGCAGGCAAGGCACTGGTCATAGGATTGATAAAGCCAGCACATGCTCTAAAGGGATGCAAGCTGTTATAATAACGTTTTAATCATGCGTCGGAATAAAGGCAATGTGTGCAATGACGAAAATTGCAGTAACAACAAGTTTAAATCTCCGAATTTGTCTTTTTTCAGATTCCCTAAAGACCAAGAGAAAACCATAACTCAGTCATAACCAATAATCCACGTTGTAGGTAGCCTACGTATTGTGTTCTATAAAACATTATTTTATTACTTATCAGTTACCTATTTGTATGTCAGGAAGGACAGTTTAAATAAAAACAAAGTAAATACCTGTTACAGTATATTATTTTTTTGCAGAGATCATATGTGTAAATGTGTAACCATTCCGATTTTGGGTAATACATCTACAGTTTTTAATGCAAGTAATTCCATAATTTTTGTATTCGTGTTTTTTTCTTTATATTTTCAAAAGTTGAATGTTATATAGCATTCAAGTAGGTATCATGGTGTTAATTTTGCAAGAATTCATGGAGTATAGTAATCCCTTTGCAAAATATTCACTCCTTGAATAAATCCAAACTGTGTCGATAAATTTCTGATGTGTTCGTGTAGATTCATGTGGCAGACGTATTAAGTTCTCAAGAAATAAAAGAGCCTTTTTAAATTTAATATAAAAAGCAATCTTTTCTGTAATAATTTGCATGACTGTTATTGGTGTTGATTTTACATTCCCAGTGATTATTTGAGCCATTCAGTGCAGAAGTGGTGTAAGTCAAAATCAGGTAGTGAGGTTTAAAGTAAAAATTCTGTAAAATACAGCGCAAAGCAGCAATTAATATATCTTTCGTGCTATTCACTGACTATTAATAGTTTAAATACATTCAATATTAACTGCCGCTTTGCGATGTATTTTACAGAATGTTTACTTTAACCCCTCATTACCCATTTTTGACTTACACCACTTCTGCTCTGAAAATAAAATTAGGCCCACATTTTCTGAGTTAATTGAAGTTACAATTTTTTCAAAAAAATTGTATGTTCATTTATTTGTTCTCACCTACGTCATATTAACAGTAAGTGCATGTGAATTACATATTTATAGGTAGGATATGTTAAAATTGGGCATTATGTGTGAAAACTGGAAATGTAATGTAAAATGCGGTAAACTTGCCATAAAAATTTAAACCATAACATCAGCACTATTTGTGACTCAAAATAATAAAGGAAATACCGGTTGTTAAGAAATGGAAAAATAATGAATTTCATATTAATGTTTAAATCCTCCCCTTTTCTTTATTTTCAAGTTTACCTCAGCGGCCGAGTTTACCCCAATTTGCGGTATGCAAAATCGTTAATTTCTCAGGAAATAGGGAGAGGAGTTCACCACGCGATGTACCCTACGAGATATTCCCTACAATTTTGAAGCTGCTACGTAATTTTTACTCTTCTCACAGGAAATACAAAGTTCCAATGATTCATAAATATATTGAGGAATGAATTGAATTAACCGACCACGCAACGAACAATTATATCATTTCAAACCATGATACGAGATCAGGGCCATGATTCAGTTGTAAGGAGCAGAAAGAATTACGTTTATTCCCAGATTCTGAAACTTGTACATTAACTGCGTGTGAAATTCTTCCAGGATTCTAAAGTAGAATTAATAAGAACCATATACACTTATTGTATAGCATAAAAATATAAAATAAATTAGGCAAAACCCATCTTCTGATGTGTTATCATATGTCGTGTGCACACTTTTAACTTGCCTGCCGCTAGAGGGCTACTGTCGCGCCAGCTGTCAAATGTTGGCATATTTAATACGTATGAGTTGCGTGACTGTATCTATTAGACTGTGATATCAGTTAAGGCTGGTCCACAATAAAAACCGGGAACGTGAACCAGAACGAGAAAGGGAAGCGAAGAACGTGAAGATTTTTGATTCGCAATAAACCGAGAACGGAAATGACAATGCATATCGATATATACGTCAATAACGATATGTAAATGTACGTAAAGATTAATTTTTTGGTCCTACACAATATGTCTGTTACGGTAACAATTAATATTAGAGGAGAAAAATTCGCTCCGGCGCCGGGGATAGAACCCGGGTCCTTGGTTCTACGTACCAAGCGCTCTAACCATGGAGCAACGCCGAAGTTCAATCCACAGCACCGGATCGGATATTAATTGTTACTGTAACAGACATATTCTGTAGGACCAAGAAATTAATCTTTACGTAGATTCTTCGAGCAACAGTGCATAGCTATTACTGTGGAATCTCGGCCACCAAGCCACTCAACTGAGTGCGCTCCATGTATAATGGCAGTTAACTTAATATAAAAATGTCAACATATATGTCGAACTTGGAGTCAGGCCACAAAGGGAAAAACACTGGAGGAGAGGGATTCGATCCGGTGCTGTGGATTGAACTTCGGCGTAGCTCAGTGGTTAGAGCCAGAGCATTCTTTAGTAACTAAAGAAGGCTCTGTTAGAGCGCTTGGTACGTAGAACCAAAGACCCGGGTTCGATCCCCGGAGTGAATTTTTCTCTAATATCAAACGATATGTAAAGTTGATGTTACGCATTCTGATGTCATTTATATACAATTGACCAATGACATTCTTTCAGAGTACAAACCACGTAACATAAACACATGTTAACCAACTTCGAAATTTAAGACACGCAAGTGCACACCTGTGGAGTAACGGTTAGCACGTCTGGCCGCGAAACCAGGTGGCCCGGGTTCGATTCCCGGTTGGAGCACGTTACCTGGTTGAAGTTTTTCCGGGGTTTTCCCCTCAACCCAATATGAGCAAATGCTGGGTAACTTTTGGTGTTGGACCCCGGACTCATTTCACGGGCATTATCACCTTCATCTCATTCAGACGCTAGATAAGTTAAGATGTTGATAAAAGCGTCGTAAAATAACCTACTAAAATAAAAAGAGACACGCAATATTTAATAATTCAATTCGTCACATATACACGTAGCATATAATAAAACTGATTCAACTGAATTTCTGCGTTATATCCTAGATCATATATATATATATATATATATATATATATATATATATATATATATATATATATGATCTAGGGTTATATACAGTAGTTACAAGCAATGAATGGACAAGATATTATGTCACGGCCTCCTTGCTATAATATATACAACCAAATAGTTTTCTCATGACAACAGCAGTGTTGGTAATATATAAATTGTATCCTCGTCACTCTAACACCTGGAAATCCGTCAAAATAAAAAAAAAATACCCACTCAATATATCTATATACAAATAAAAAGCAAATTTTAACACAACTTACTTACCAATCTGTATTAAAATAATAATAATAATTCGTCAACCTCTCATTTGATTCGAGAAAATCTGAAACAGGGGATTCTTTAACATGTACGACATAGGCAGGGCTGTTCAAATAAAAAGTAAAATCCCCAAAAAATTAAACAATTAAAATGACAGCATCTAAAAATGTCAAAAGACGATGTAAATCATAAATTCCGTCAGAAAATCCATCACCCGTCAAAGCCAATCTTTTCCCGTCCTCTACAATGCAATTCCATCAGTTGGCAACATTGGACAACAGAATGAATCTAATAGGCTGTGATCGGAAACAAGAACAGCAAAGTTAAAACTTTGTCAAATCTTCTTTCCCATTCCCGGGCTCCGGCAAGCTTCTCGTTAATTGTGGCCACATTTAAATATATTTAGGGAAAATGTCAGTATACGGATTCCTCACTGACAATTATATCTTACAATACTAAAAAGAGCAGATGGTGTTCTAACTTTTGCCTCAGTCTCTCACATGAAAGAATCATTATCATTGGTGCTACAGCCTATTGCAGTCCTTGAGCATCTCTACAATGCACCTCCATTCGCTATCTTCTGCTTTCCTCTTCCACTCTTGTCCTTTCACATCCTGTTCAATGCTGTCCAGACATCTGATGTTAGGATGTCCAACTCCTCTCTTACTATCCACTTTTGCCAATGAGACTTTACAGCAAGCCTCTGTCTCATTTTCCCTATACAGGTGACCAGCCACCAAATTCTTGATCTTTTAATGTCAGTGTCACCTCATATAGTTCGTCTGTGTATCTAATTCGCCAGTTACTATTTACACATATTGGTCCAAAAATTCTCTTTAATATGTTTCTTTCAAATATCTTGAGCTCATTTTCTTGCATTTTTATGGATCTCAGCTTTCACAACTGTAGGTGATTACAGGTCTCAAAAGAGTTTGATATATTTTAGTCTTTGTCTAGAGACTAAGATATCGGGAACCAAATTGATTTTTAAGACCAAAATATCCTCTATTGCCTAGCATTAGTTTGTAGTTAATTTTTTTGTTCATTTTATTTATATTTGTAATTATTGTGCCTAAATATTTATATATATTCTATGATTATGTCTCATGACCAGAATATTGTACGAAATGAAAATATAAGAATTGGAAATTTATCTTTTGAAGATATCAAATATCTTGGAGCAACAGTAACAAATATAAATGATACTTGGGAGGAAATTAAACACAGAATAAATATGGGAAATGCCTCTTATTATTCAGTTGAAAAGCTTTTATAATCCAGTCTGCTGTCTAAAAATCTTAAAGTTAGAATTTATAAAACAGTTATATTACCGGCTGTTCTTTATGGTTGTGAAACTTGGACTCTCACTTTGAGAGAAGAACATAGGTTAAGGGTGTTTGAGAATAAGTTGCTTAGGAAAATATTTGGGGCTAAGAGGGATGACGTTACAGGAGAATGGAGAAAGTTACACAACACAGAACTGCATGCATTGTATTCTTCACCTGACGTAATTAGGAACATTAAATTCAGACGTTTCAGATGGGCAGGGCATGTAGCACATATGGGCGAATCCAGAAATGCATATAGAGTGTTAGTTGGGAGGCCGGAGGGAAAAAGACCTTTAGGGAGGCCGAGATGTAGATGGGAAGATAATATTAAAATGGATTTGAGGGAGGTGGGATATGATGATAGAAAATGGATTAATCTTGCTCAGGATAGGGACCAATGGCGGACTTATGTGAGGGCGGCAATGAACCTCCGGGTTCCTTAAAAGGCAGTAAGTAAGTAAGTAAGTAAATATTTATATATTCACCTTTTCAAATTCGTATTTATCAACAACAAAAAGTGATTCGTTTTGTTTGGTTTAGCGTGTTATTTCCATAAATTTTATTTTATCTTCGTTAATTTTTAGGCCAATATTTTGTGCTGATTTTTCCAATTTTAGGAAAGTCTCTTTAACTGGTTTTGGTGTTCTATCTCTTACGTCAATATCATCGGCATAGGCTAATATTTGGACTGATCTGTAGAATATTGTTCCCCTACATGAAAGATCAGGGTTTCTTTTTACAGAATCCTAAACTTTACTACACCATGAATGAAAGCTACTATTATGTTAAAGATTTTACATAATTAAACATCCACAAGGACATAATTATATTATCTAAGAGACTGTGAAGGAAATATTTCAAACGAAGAAAAGCAGGCCTATACACAGGCTGAAATAGTAGAAACATTATCTTGGACAGCAGTTATTTTTAAATGTAGTGTTATATCTTGCATCCATAATTTCTTATTAGGAAACAATGAGTTCACTTTGTATGATTGCGTCAGTCATATGTTCTCTTTATTGGCCTACAATACAGAATTACAAGTTTTCTGTTGCGCTCACAAGACCTTTACATCATCATTAATGTTAAAGATTATCATTCCATATTACTGATGTGTAATTCCCATTAGTGACAAAATGTTATTGTATCAGAAAACTGACATGCAAATGTGTTGAGTTAAAAACAAATTTTATTAAGTTAAACCAGGAATGCCAACACTTAATGCACAGCATATCTGAATGATAACCTTTTCCTGTATAGTATCACAGGAAGAAAGGGGCTATTCGTCAAGTTAACCTTTGTAGCTAATTGCAAAACTATTATGGTACTATATCCGTGCTAAATACCAGCAAAAGTTCTGCTTTGCATAAGCAACAAATTTACAAAGAATACGAAGGTTATCATACTGCAACGAAAACAGTTGATTTTTGCATTGTTGTAATTCAAAGGATAAAACAAGAGAACCCACATAAATCAGCATGTCAGTTCATTGATATCTTTTATATGAACTTATTACATTAAAACATCTCTAATTCAACAGCACTAACTTCCATACATCATGCCGATCACATGAGTTTACTTTTCTATGTATTACAAACACACCAGATAATGGCGGACTACAGTGGAGTTCTTCAGGATACAACAGTTACCTAGTCTGAGGATTTCGATAAGGAGTATCCAACTTTTCAGTTTCTATCTGTCGATCATTGCAAGTATATACACAAATGAATACTGTCTATATTTGTATACAAAACAAAGTACAACATTCTGATAAACAAACAATAAGCAACTTACTGATGCAAGGAAAGACTTCTAAGAATGTACAGAGAAGCTGGGAATTATGCTACAATAGACATTAAGACAGAGATTCAAATAACGTTAACAAATCAAAAGCAATATGCACGATAATTACTGATGGATACCCCTATTTTTGTATATTGTGAGAAATAAAAATTTAAATTAGAAAATAATTTTTTTGTGTTCGGTAGCTAATGTTTCTTTTTGTAAAACCTATCTTACATTAACTTTAATGTTATCATGAAAGTCAGTCAGTCATTGTATGCCTACAATACTAATTCATTATGAATGGAAATCTCGTAAATTTATCTAATGAGAAATGTGGGATACAAAATCAGGCCAACTTCCAAATAACAGTATATTCATTATACAACCTTTAATGGTGAGCAAGAAAGGAGGGACTTATGGGAAGGTAAGAGTATATTTTGAGCATGTAAAATTATTTTATCTCATAGTAAGTATTAATATTAAATTATATTTGGAAAATGATTAATTGTAGGCATTAATTTTTGCTTGCTTTCTAAAGGTGTGTTTACAGTATCAGTATCAATTATTTGTAGAATCTTAACTGAAACTCCATGAAGCAAAATTTGTAGAATGGGATCATGTTTACTGACGAATATTTTATTTTATATCCGAGGCTCTTATTAATAGGGTTACCATATTTGATAATGGAAAAACCGGCAGGAGGTTTTTCATAAAAGAGAACTTCTCACTCCCTTGAATCTTCCGAAGAAATGCAGTTCTAGATTTGATGCTGTGAAATATCTGAGAACTAGTGATATTTTTATAATTTTATAGGAAACAATCAGCAAATTCTTGAAACATTCTGTAAATAGCCTATCTCTTTCAACTGTCGAATCAACATTTAAGAAGGAAAATATTCTTTACATGGCTGCATTATGGGCAGGGATTACAAATAACAGTACAAATTTCAACAATTCATTGAATTTGTTTTTAGAGTGCCTGCTCATGAAATTACACCACCTATCCGAAACAGCCTTTTATAAAAATGTTACTCTATTTTCTTTTCCTAGCTGTTCACACACAAACCTTTTCAGATGGGTCATTTCATCAAACAGTGCATTGTCATCTACATTAATAGGTCTACCTTTCTTATTCAAGTATATTAGACAATTTTCTAGTTTCCCACTCTAGTATTTTAGAAGAGTTAACCCATTGAACACTATTAATTCACCATACTATCGCATCCATTTGCTAATGTAATCACTACAAACGATATAAAAGCATTAAGGGGAGAGGATGGTATTTTTTTGGTGAAAAATAAGTATTTAAAAAAAAAATTCTTTAAAATACTCTTGTGATATGTGTGGAATGCATGGCATAACATTTTATGGGTATTTGTGCCCTTATCGGATGTTGAGTCGCCATTTTTAAACTTCCTGCATTATGGATTTTTAAATCACTCGCCCACTTTTATTGTTATTTCCGGTAAATTAAATAAAAAAAAAAATCTTTAAAATACTCTTTGATATGTGTGGAATGCATTGCATAACATTTTGTGGGTATTTGTGCCCTTATCAAATGTTGAGACGTCATTTTTAAACTTCCTGCGATATGGATTTTTAAATCACACGCCCCTTTTATTGGTTTACGGTAACTTCATTTGCTACATTGCCTGACAAAAATGGATATATTTTCTGAACTATTAAAGATACATGCATGAAATTTAGAACACACATTCTTTAGACTATTAGGAAACTTTTCTCTGTTAATATAATTTTGTTAATTGATTTCATTTTAAAAATACGTCCGTTTGTTTTCAAGAAACGAAATCAGAAAATTGTTATTAAATTTTAATTGTTTATTTTACAAACGTAGGGACTAATATCAAAATTCTGTTACAGACAGTTTGTAGAACATGCTTTTGCAAATACGTTGCAAAAAAAAGTTTGAATCTATCTTTAAAAACGGTGTAGATATATCAGTTTTAGTACAATCCTGCATTGGGTATATTTTCTCAAATTTGGGCCCCCAAATATTTTTTTTTATATATTTATATTTGGTTGAGTTCCTACAGCTGTGAGCTCTCTACATACAAAAAATTAATATTTTACACCAAATAGGAAAAAAGTTAAAAAAAATACCATCCTCTCCCCTTAATATCTTTCTCAAATACAGGAACAAGCTGCTCATTGTCAGATTTAGAGCTTATATCTCGTACTTTGAAGGAAATGAATTGATATTGCTAGCCCAGTTTCAAGTACTCCCAGCCAGATGGCACATATATACAGAAACCACGGTATTTTCCTGTTTTCTGGAGGTTCAAAAAGCACATTAAAAACCAGGTGATTTGGTAACCCTACTTACTAACTTACGAGATTTTAAATGATTAGTATGAAAATAGAAACAGCAGACTCATCTTGGAAATGTTTGAAGTCCTGTCTAAATAGGTAAAGATAAACGAATATCAGAAATATGGTATTAAAAAAAAAGACTTCTTGTTCAAATATATGCAAGTGTTTACCTATAATACATGATAGTGTAAACACACCATAATTAAAATTTAAAATCTGAAGACCAACATTCAGTTGCAAAGTCAAGAGCCTTCTTAATTTACACATTCACTTGAAGACATAACCAAACTTTTCATTATTTCTTCTTTATGACACTGTTATTTATGACATAAGTATTTGTTTTTATTTTCATCAAAGTATCAATGATGAAACTGTAACATATGGTACACTATAAATAAATAAAATCAGTTTCTGACACATAAAATCCAAAACAAATTATTTATAACTATTTTCAATTACTAAAGTGAATACTTTGTATTAAGCATGTACACAGAGCAAACGACAGGGTGCTAACTTCACAATTAAGTACATACAGAACATGTTCAAATCAAATCATTATCCAAAGCACCATTTTCTTCTCACATATCTCAATATAATGTTAATTTTAACTAAAGAGCAACAGATATGTTAAAAACATAAGTAGGTTAAAAAGACAGTGAAAATATACACGAAAACCTATGTACAGGTACAGGGAAATACATCTTCTTTACAAATAAAACAATTTTATTTTCCACCTATAAAAACCTGTCTCAGAAATAAAAACTTTCAAATACATTTTATTGTTCACGTCCAGTTTTATTGGTATTTCTTTAGCAACCATTTCAGTTATGAAAGATGTGGAAGATGACTCAACATGTTTCATGTTTGGCACAATACATACATGCTCCACACTGACGAATTCAAAGAGCAGTCCATAAAACTTAGTTTTCTTAAATGTTGTCAGTGACATAATCAACACTGACTGTGTTAGTTGTATTATGTTTCTACGCTCAGCATTTAAGCTCCAAGAATATGAAATATGAAAGCATTATGATTGAAAGTAGTTACAACATATGACACGAACAGTGAAGCAAATTATCGACCTCTTTGAATATCTTCAGTCAACAAATAATGTGGCAGTAAAAAAGTATATGATAAAATGCATATCACTACAACAGGAATTAAAATAGTCCAAAACCGCTTCTGTTTATAACTTGTAACCAAATGAGGAAAGATTAAACAGGAATCTTTACCTATAAAGTCTTCTTAGAGTTGAATTGATTGAAGGATTCCAACTAAAAGTACAGGGGTTTGAACCAAGTACTTCGGTTTAATTATTCTCATTCCATTAATGCACGTTATCACACTGTATAGCTAATATCTCTCAATACAATAGTTTCTGTAATTTAAAAGGAATATTACATAAACATTGGGGAAAGGAACTGGCTACCTACCCCATTATCTCCTGGCTTAGTTGCCTCATTAGCGATGTCTTATTGGTGTTACTTATGAGGTTCAAACCTGTCTTCGAACAGTTCACTAAATAACAAGTAAACATTACATTACCGGTACTATTTTGGTTACGTTGCCAATAACAATGACGTACTGTATACTTATAATATTGATAAATACAAAAGACAGATTAATAGTCTTGTTTTCAAATGCTATAGCAGCACACGCAAATATGAAGAAAAAAAAACTTGGTTAGTTTTGAGGTTTGAAGCAAGACTTCCAAATAACATAGCCAGAAATGTTTCACTTTAAGACATGTGTTTAATCATACACAAACAAAATGGGAGACATCATAATTTCAACTGCTTCGGCACAAAGTATATTAATGAACATTCAACATTTCACTCGCAAATTATGTTAAGTAACAATTTAAAATGGCAGATGTTGCTTGTTTCACCCTATAAAGAGCAATGGAGTTAACATAGCTTTTAAAGTGAGATGGATTTCCACGCAATATATCTCCACTAATTTCATTCTTCAAGTATTTGACAACAGAAGAAATGTACAGTTAAAAATACTTGGAAGAACTGAAAAACAAACAAACCAACTCATAACAGACACATTAAAAACAACCAACAAAAACGTTTTGCCTTTTTCAGCAAATTGAGTTCCACTTCTTGAACGTGGTCGAAATCTGAAAAACTCCACTGCTCCTATAAACAATACTCACATTTTACATAATGATACACGAACAATTTTATTATATTTACAACTTAGGAAACTTAAATAACAGTGGTTTAACAATTAGCATATTTATTTTATATGATACGTAAATGGAAGAACCATTGTTGTACGACATATTTCACAGTCCCTTTAATCCTTGGAATGATCATGATATTTCTTTCGCAGTAGTGAGATTCTTCGTAATATCGGAAATTTGACTGAAGTAGGTCATTACAAAATATCTATTAAACTTGTT
The DNA here is from genome assembly GCF_040183065.1 of Periplaneta americana. Lineage (NCBI taxonomy): Eukaryota > Metazoa > Arthropoda > Insecta > Blattodea > Blattidae > Periplaneta > Periplaneta americana. Next base: position 11,348,647 of record NC_091131.1, on the reverse strand, counting down.
CATAAATGAAATATCTAGATTACCTGCAATAGCTGAGAAACTTGGTAAACAACAGTGCTAGAGAAAGGATGAGAATAACAAGCAAAAAATAACAGTGAAGATGGTTAAAAAAATGTATTTATGAGGGAAGGAAATAAAACATTTTGCAGTTATAAATATGACATCATATTAATGATAAAATTTGTCACATTTCATTATTGTTAAGTTCTGTATGGGGGGAGGGAGTGGGAGAAAAAATCTTCTGTATTACGAGATCTTGACAAAATGGATGACATTCAGATGTTTAAGAAATCTCCAAACTTTCCTGGAAACATCTGTCATACGGTCTCACATTGTTAAACCTTACTCTATTTCACATCCTACAGCTATACTCGTTTTCTATTCAAATACCCTTTCTATATATTTTTATGTTTGAGATGGGCAGGACATGTAGTACATATGGACGAATTCAGAAATGCATATAGAGTGTTAGTTGGGAGGCCGGAGGGAAAAAGACCTTCGAGGATACCGAGACGTATTCTCAGCATAGGGACTGATGGCGGGCTTATGTGAGAGTGGCAATGAACCTCCGGGTTCCTTAAAAGCCATAAGTAAGTATATTTTTTCATTGTTTAGACTTGCTGTTTAGTCTCAGAAACAACCAACATTTCATCCATCTCAGCTTCATTAAAACAGTCTTCTCAGCATTATTTGAAAAATATTTTTAAAAAGGAAAGTGTTTTGTCATGGCTTTCATTTAAATGTTTACTTACCAATATTATATCATACGTAAATAAAGTAATAAATTGGTACGTTACCAGTACATATTAAACATGGAATAGATATGTTTCAGATAGCTGAATTATGTTTATTTTGGTTCTTATCAGATAGCTGAATTATGTTTATTTTGGTTCTTATCAGATAGCTGAATTATGTTTATTTTGGTTCTTAACAATGCAAATGCAGGTATACTCTAAAAGGAAGGTGGCATGGAGCTGAACTTTACTAAGAATAATGACATAATCTTACATTTTAGTGGGTTATTTTACGATGCTGTATCAACATCTCTAGTTATTTAGCGTCTGAATGAAATAATAATGCCTGTGAAATGAGTCCGGAGTCCACCACCGAAAGTTACCCAGCATTTGCTCTTACTGGGTTCAGGGAAAATCCCGGAAAAAACCTCAACCAGGTAACTTGCCCTGACCGGGATTCGAACCTGGGCCACCAGGTTTCACGTACTGGTAAGCACAAAACGCAAACAGCACAGACTGGCTGACAGCCAAGAATGAAACACAAGCAATGATGCTTTCAAAACATTGTCATAAAGAAAAGAAAGCATAGCCCTAATTATATCACCATTAGATCATTATCTATATTTAATAAAATGTTGAGTGACCCTCAAGCATCTCATTTTCTACTTTGACACGAATAATTTCACCTCGTCTGCAAAATGTATGACACAATTTATATTTTTCATATATCGCAACAGTTCTGACTATATACAGCAGAGGTACAGAGGATTCTCGAGAAGCATATTGCTGCTGCCAATATTTGGAAATATAAATAAACGAATTTTTGTAAGGTCGCGGATGTGCGACAAGTTAGATATTTCTTTACAATTGCGTTACCAAAGAAAGGTATGATGTATTTAATATCTGACTTCTAGTCGAGTCATACACACTGTAAACAAAAGACAAATCGAGTGGCGACGCCAATTTCGCACCAGAATAAGGGTGGAAAGTTGCTGTAAAAGTGGTGGCTGGTGGAGAGGTGAGATCACATGCCTTGCATATTACTTTATCACTGTGTATGCGTATGTTGAAGAAAATAATGTCATACATATAAGAGAGGAAGGTTTTTGGTGGACTAATAGCTTTTGCAGTGTTCACATCGTGTCTCTATAATGGTGTGATAAAATTTTGAGGTAATTTTCAATTATTTTAATACCGGTACGTTTTTTCTTCTGTGTGTAGTTTGGGAGAACATCAAAGCTTCACCCTGTTTAGAAACAAAATATATGAACTCGTTTTTTGTATTTGCTTTAATAATTAACAATTCAGAATCGTCATTTGCCCTAACATTTGGTTTTCAGGCAAACTAAATATTGGATGAGACAACAAACGTAAATTTTATTTATTTTCTTTTTAAACTCTACGTGTTTCTTAAATTATCACTTTTAGAGAGATGATTTAGTTTTAGCAACCATGTATTAAGTTTAATTTCTTTAAGGTTTCAAAACTACTTACAGATCTCATTCTCAAGTTAATACTGTTTGAGGCCTAGAAGGATCGTCAACTATTTTTTGTCTGTTATGCTTAGCTAGCCCAAATGACTGTCCCAATTGAGCATACAACCTTTTCAATTCTCGAGCTATTAAACCACTCTTGAGAGATTTCGAACTGGTAGGGAAATTTAAGTCTCAAAGCAAGGTTAAAGAATCCCGAAATCTACTTCACAATTTAAGAACTGTGAATTCTTCGAATCCCGTAACTTCCAGCACCATTTTCTAACACCTAAAGTATCTGACATCAACTTCATTAACACAATATTTCCTCTTTCAATTTTTTTTTGTCGTCTTGTTACATTGGTACTGGAGGGTGTACATAACATCAGGTATATGATAAAATTCTGAGCTAAGTGTGTAGTATTTTTCTTTAAATAGACAATTAACTGGCAGAGGTCATACAGTTCATTCTAGCGGCTATGAACGTGTCATCAGTTGTGAACAGTGACACTGCCTTTCTTAAACTTGTGGGATTTGTAAAGGGCAGGGAAACCATTTAGTACACTAACACAGTGAACGTCAAGGTTATCTAACGAAGTTACACTGCCAAACTTCCTCCCTGCCAGTAGAGTTGCGCTATGTGTGACATAGCTACTGCAGCACAATCTTGTTTTACTATAAATACAAGGCTTCCAATGTGAAATACACTGCATAACAATATATTTATAACAGTACACATTTTGTTCTGTTCCTTTAGAATAAGAACAGCACTATATATAACAGATCCTTTGAAATATGGTCTAACTTACAACAAAACATACAAAGTTACAATTTTAATGCACAGTGACTAAATCCACGTGATTCAGTTATTCTATGACGTTAAATCCTAACGAAACGTTGTTTTGGGTGTTGACAGAATCTATGTCTCTGAAAGGGCTCGGTAATTACTCTTTGTATAAGCTTTATAATGGGTTTCTCATGTATGACGCAACTCAAGATCTCCGGCATTGCTCGGAAAGCATTAGCTTGGCAGGAAGGCAGCACTCACCGATTGTACAGCTGGCGGCCTCCCCCGTTTCTCATAACAAAATTACTGCCCGTGCCTCATTTCTTGAGCGGTTTCTTTGCGGGGCAAGACGCAGAGGGGGAGAGTGGGAGGTGCTGGGTACCGCATGTCCCTACTACTCTACGTTCAACACATCGGCCTTTTCAGGATTTCTTTCGTCAGCTATGGAGCAAGATCAGCCATGGACAAGCGAATGTATAAGCTATCCCCTCACAAAACAAATTATGTCCTTCTCATCAATTCCTGTAACTAAACACTAATACCAGTGGTAGACTACAGTCTCTACTTGAGGTTATCGACCTAATCGCGATTATGGTTATCACATGTACACATCTGTAAACTATTTCCTCTATGGCAGTGTTTCTCAAACTTTTTCCACCGCGAAACCCCTTTTAATCTAAAGTGTAACTGCGGAATCCTTGTAATATTTTATTACTATTTAATAGTTAACAGATAAGTGAAAGCTAGTATCTCAATAATTCTTCAGTGGGACGAATGTATTTGCTTTTTAAGCCTGCAATTTAGTTTTATGGCGAAAAGTTGTTGTCTCATTTCTACTGTACTTCTGCATTTTGTCTTTTCGGTATTTTGTTTTAGTGAACACATACACAGAGAATTCAGTGATGAAAGTGATAAGTATTATGGGTATTTTCCGTTTTAGATGTTCATCAAACATATTGTTATTACGCATATTATTATTATTATTATTATTATTATTATTATTATTATCATCATCATCATCATCATCATTATTGGTGGTTTCATGATATTATTGATTCATATTTTCGTAATATTTATATATGTTTATGGTAACCACTAAACATAAAATAGCCACCGGAGCAGCCGAGTTGGCTAAGGTGCTTGCCTATCAATCCAGAGTTGCGATCGGGCGCGGGTTCGATCCCCGCTTGGGCTGATTATCTAGTTGGATTTTTTTCCCCGAGGTTTTCCCCAACCGTAAGGCAAATGTCATGTAATGTTTGGCGAATCCCTGACCTCATCTCGCTAAATACCATTGCGCTATCATCAATCCCATCGATGCAAAATAACGTAGTAGTTCATACAATGTTGTTAAATAACCAAGTAAAAAAAACGTGTGGAATAAAATTTAAAATCATATAGGGATCACGGAACCCTGGAACATACTTTGAGAAATGCTGCTCTGTGGTAATTCAGCAGTTGTCCAGACTGAACAAAGAGTGACTTAGTGTCTACATACATTTTAGGAAATCGCCATCAGAGATAATAGCGATAGTGGTAACCACGATTACAGTATCCAGTATTATAAACAGTAAAAACCCCTGCACTGGCATAGGATAATGTTTTCAGCACATGTAATATGCTGCTGTGCTGCCGTGCCAGTCCGAGCAGACCTACGAGGCGTGGTTATAAGCACTAGGGAGCTCTCGGTCAGGACGTGAGACACGGGCAGTAGTCTTGCAGGCTCCTAGCTGTAAACAGCACGTATTACTCGGCCTCGTTCAGTTTCGTTTGCTGTGTGACTGAGTACACGTTTGTTCATTCTTATTGTGTTCACTGTGCTATACACTAGGAAGCAACGAGTGTTCATTGTGTTAAACTATGCAAGAACAGAGTTTTATGTGGAATGTCAGCTTGCTTTTACAAAGAAATTTTCAGGCATACATGTTCACAATAAATCCACGATATGCAGAGTACTAGAAAAATTGAAAGAGATTGGATCCGTGTTAAATGTAAAGAAAACCAGAAAACCTAGCGTTCTAACTGAGGAAAAATTAGACGAGATAGGAGCGGCCTTAGAAAAAGGTCCGAGAAAATCGTTGCCTTGTTTAGAATTTCAGTGATTGTGATTTCAACAATTTCGGCAGCCAAAATTCGTCAAGTGTTTAATGTATTCAAAAGGTGCCAGGCTTTTCTAGCAGCAGAGAGATGTCATTTTGAACACCTTCTGTAAATAAAGGTCCATGTATATAATGCCTGAAAATAGCTATTGATCCTTTGCGTGTTTGTTTTTAAAACAATGTGTTAAATCTGTAACTACAGTCAGTGTACTGATATTAGTATCTCTTTGTTGTTACCTATTGCTTTAAAAAGAATGTGTAATTTTAAGTCAATTTTTCTACTATTCCTTTACTGTTTACATTTGTTTTTAAATCTTTTGTATTGCTCCTACTATTATATATTGCCCTTCAAGAATCTCGTTAGTTATAAGTCATTACTTGTGTTATTATTTCAATTATTGTACCTGTTCCTGAATCACGTATGTAACTTGTAACCGTAAATCACTGCTTGTAATATCCTTTTATCACTCTTAACTGTTCCATTGTTCATGAATTAAGTATTAATTTGAAAGTGAAAGTCAAACTTTGTTATATTAATCTACTATTGATTTATCTTTTTAGGTCGTGTATTTACTCTGAAACGGTTAGACATTCTTGTATATCTATTGCATTGATTGTTCCTCAAACATCTCATTAATCTTTAACAGGATCCATTCTTTCATTAAGGTGCATTCTTCTACAAAATTCATGTGAATTGTAACCTTGATCACTATTTTACATTATAATTTTACTATTGTTTATCGGTTATAAAATATGTATTTTGATGCCAACTATAACCCTAATATACCTCAGGGTGAAATAGGGTCTATTAAATTGGATAATAAAAAAAAAAAATAAAGGTAAGCTTAATCTAGCCACATTACTTCTTAATTTACACACAACTCAGGGGAGACAAGCCGGGCCGTGATGCGGCAACTGTGCTAGATGTATGCAGTAGACGCCGTGAGAGATGTGGGCAGACGATTGCGTCGTACATGAGAAACCCTGTACCTTACTGATGGGAGTTAAAAAACTGGTCAATATAATTGTACAGCAATACTACAACTAGTAATCTGAATAAGTTCTAGCTTATTAATTACACGTCGTTTGCTTTGTTTATAAGATATCACATATATTTTAAAACATCTCTTTTCAAGGCTAAAGAGAACTTGGGTGAAAGAATCCTGCTTTCACATTCCACAACAAGAATTTTTTTATTCTTAATGGGGGGGGGGAAGGCATTAAAATAAAAAAATCTTTCACATTCCTTCACAACTATCATTTCTACAGTATTAATTACACCAAATACGTGTAGACTCATGAAAGATAGGCTATACGTAATGCACTTAACATGTTTTCAAATGGTATTAAGCTTCTTCTCATACATTTTAATGGGGGATTTTTATAACTTAACATTATGTGTCAAAATATATTCCATGCTACAGTTCAAAGCAAAATAATGTACTTTACTGTTCTGGTACGTGGACTGAAAGCAGCTCTCCTTCTTAGAGGTCCCCATTTCAGTACTCAAAATTTATTAGGAAGCCAAGAACTTCATGAATGTTCCCCAAGAAAACACCTCACATTAGGCCTGTGGAAGATGTAATGTTATGAAGACAATAATGTGTCTGAAATAAGCCATTTCACTAGCAGGCATATATTGTCACGATTTAAAGTTTTCTCCATACAGATATGTGAAACACAATATTTTTTATTTTATCATATTGTTATTCTGAAGGTACAAAAATTTTTGATTTCACAGTGTCCTTGTCAAGGACAATCATTACGGTAAATTATAATTTGTGTGGTATATTAAAAGTAAGGGTTTTATTTTGAATTTCAGTACTGCTATTAAATGTGCAATATTATGAACTAGTTGTGGTAATTGTCGCAGACTTTGGGTATGACTAACTTACAAAAACGTTTCAACTACTCCATAAAGCTATGAAAACAAATAGCACCAAAATTACAGTAGAAAAAAACTTTACTTTGGCTTAACTCAATGCAATATGACATATCCCCTTCATGCTTTAATATTACTTGTAATTAAGTCACTTCACAGTTTTAGTATTGAGTATTCATGTCTTACGTGGATATTTAATGTTTAATGTGTATGAAAATGTGTCAAACTATTATATGCATTATTATCTACGTTAAAAATTTTAACCATTCATATATTTACAAACAAGAAGTATTAACTATGACAAATTGAAACTTCGTAAATAATGCAATCCTTACAAAATATTATTACAGTAGAACCTCTATTATCCATGGTAATGAAGGGGGTGGGTTGAACGGTTAATCCAAAAAGTCGGATAATCCGTACCATAGAAGACTTTCATAAATTAAGTGTTGCATAATGCAGTTTCGTAATTTTCTCCGTGTTCATGTGTTTTAACACATTAGGTGGTGGATCAGAAGTTTTAAGTATAACAGCTCTGTTGGAAAGAGTGGGTGAAGAAAGAATAATGCTGAAACTGATCAGGAACAGACAAAGACGTTGGCTGGGTCACTGACTGAGAAGAAACTGCCTACTGAAGGATTCACTGGAAAGAATGGTGAACGAGAGAAGATTTCGGGGCAGAATATATCAAATAATAGATGGCATTAAAATATATGGATCATATGCGGAGACTAAGAGGAAGGCAGAAAATAGGAAAGACTGGAGACTGCTGGGTTTGCAGTGACAGAACACAATGAATGAATGTCAATGACGAGTTTCTAAGAGTCATGGAAACTTTCTATGATGGATTTCTGTGGGAAAATAGGAAAAGTATAGGTCTCATGTTATAGATTTAAGTAATCTATACACTTTAATCTTGTTTTTTTATTAAATCTCGCACAGTTGTAACTCCAACCTCGTATTCCGATATGAGATGAACCACAGTTCCTCTTTTCGATACTTAGAACAACATGTATTCTTTTGACACTTCTGGAAAACGTTTTGCAGAGAAATTAAACAGGTCACTCGAACAGTAGACCATAATTTGTAAGGACAAAGGAGAGAATGGCAGACGGATAATCCAACAATCAGTTAATAGGGTGACGTATAATAGGGGTTCTACTGTATTAAATTTGTTGTCACGACAAACATCAAGCAGCACTAAGAGGGAAATGGACATTATTTTATCTTGAGGGAATTAGGGAAGTTTGTTGCCAGTGCTTGAAGTAATCTTATCCATTCCAATGCAATAAAAAATTTTCATTCTCACCCAGTGGACAAATACGAGTCATTTGGAAAGTAAGGGCCTTTCTAATATTAATGATGATCAAGACTTCGGAATAGTTTTGCACGTCTACTGGTAGTCACTTAAATTTAATAATTTGAAAACCAATTGTGAGCAATCATAAACAAAAGCAATGGAATATGTATCATAAGACTTTCTTGTGTTAAATTCTAACATACCTTGTTTACATGTTTCGACCTATTTATGGGTCATCTTCAGAACTGGTCGTTGTTGGTCTTGGCGCCTCTTGTTCTATTTCCTGTGAGGGTGCGTTCGTGTGGTATAGTGTAGAGTCAACGAGTGTGTGTGTTTTGAAATTGAGTTGTGTGTTGAGAATTTCGTTGGGGTGTGTTTTCGTGTGTCCGTATATTTCATATTGTTCTAATGTGTTTAGTTTCTGGCTTTTTGATTGGATGTGTAGTATTTCCATGTCTGTGTTGATGTCTCTGTGGGTGTGGTTAGCATTTGACCAGTTCTGAAGATGACCCATAAATAGGTCGAAACATGTAAACAAGGCACATTAGAATTTAACACAAGAAAGTCTTATCATACATATTCCGAAGTGATACAGTGTTAAAAGTTGTGTAATCAAGATGTACAAAAGCAATGGTCTAATTCTGATGTCGTCCTCTTGCATGGTAACAGGATCTAGAAATTTAAGATAAATGCCTGTTCTGTTCCATTATGGGGAAGGTACAAAAAATTAAGATGTATTATTCATACAAAGCTCGGTCTATTGGAATGATTTCATGGCATCCTAAAATAATGATGAGCATCTGTCACACACTCACTCATATAAACACACAAAATAATCATAAGTGTAACCATGGTAACCTCCTTTGCAGTATTTGCAACTTCTTAAAAGTTTTGCAGACACATATGCCATAAAACGTGGGGAATCACACTTTGAGTTTCAGTCCTCAGAAAATGTGTTTACGTTAATTTCTAAGGATCTGAATTTTCCTCATTTGATGGTGTAGAAATAGTGACAACCTGTCAGTCTATTACATAGGAAGTAAGTAGTAAATCATCATTCACTGTGCTGCTTTTCCTTTCAGTCAGTTACTTAACAATGTTGTGTCATGTACTAGGTTATTTAACGTAGATGAGGACGAAAATTTGCTCCTAGTGTGAACTGACGATTATTCATTTTCACAAAATTGTCTTGGCTTGTATACTTTATCAGAAGAATTGTTGTATCTTACTGCAGAATACATTACAAACAATAATGCAAATCTCTGTGCTGCTGGAAGACGATTTACAGAGACAGGGTAGAAGTGAAATAATCCTGCACACTGAAAAGGACAATAGGGTATACTTAAATTAATAGGAAACCTATATTACGTTTTGTGATTAAATTCACGGTTAATTAGAAAATTGAGTTGGAAGTTTCAGCAGTCTGGCAACATTGCTGTTAACACACTCCTCTTTCTTCTCGTAATACAGATGTAAGAGGTCAACGAACTCAGGTCTGTCTGCCTTAGTGAACTACCTCCCATCTCCCTTTCTATCTACAATGTTGCAATCTGGTTCCATCAGTTAGTGGCTTTAAATTAGTGGTTTTTAAATTAAATTTACACGAAAACCGTCCATGCTATTGAAATACGCCAGAGGGATAAATTATTCTTTATTAGATTTTCTATCAATACGGACAAAAATCACATTATACTCACAATAGTTACCGAATAAGAGGGTGTTAGACATTTGGGGAAAAACATTTTTTCTGAGAAAACTATGAACTTCCCACCAATATGGTATTATACTTTTTTTTGTTACATAAACATGAGCTATTCGCTCTGAAAATCTGCAAGAGTATTCCACTTCCACTCTGTATAATAAACTGATATATTATGCTTATTATGTAATAATATCCAGCATTATAAACCAAGATTAAATACCAATTTCTCTGCCATATAATCTTCATTTCCTCCAGAACTGTTCCAATTTAATACCAGATTGTTGTTGTTGTTGTCGTCGTCTAATGCCAGGCGTTTGACAATAAAGTCATTTGACCTCTTGCACTCCAATATTTTTCAAAGATATTATCATGGCCAGCAACTGAAGCACAGATTTTGAGGTGTTCCGAATCCATTTCTTGGTTTGAGTTGCACAATGGGCAGTTAGGGGACTGATATATTCCAATTCTATGCAGGTGTTTGGCCAAACAATCATGGCCTGTTGCCAATCTAAATGCAGCTACAGATGATTTGCGTGGTAAATCGGGGGGAATTAACTGTGGATTTTGATGCAGAGAGTTCCATTTTTTTCCCTTGAGATTGTATTATTACCAGATTGTTAAGTTCTCTGTTGTGAGGCTTTCTCTGTTCTCCTAACACTTCATTTCTGTCTAACCAAAAGTTTTTCAAAATGCCATGTTATGCATTCGGTATTCAACCTCTATTAAGAGATAAAATTTTAAACATATTATGATATTATGCAAGAAACGAGAATTAAATGTTTATATTTAATTAGGCCTATTGCAATAAATTAAACGATTTTTTTTTCAAACAAACTCCATCTTTATTGATTTAAAAATATGTTGCTTATTTTCTTGAGTGAATATCTGATAAACAAAAGGACAGATCAAACTAATAATTAAGATTTACAGAAATTCATCAGTATTTTTATTAATTATTAAAAATTAATTTTATTTGCAAAGTTAAACAATTAATACGAGTTGTTATTCATTGGCATTCTTATTTTGATAGACTTCGTAACATTATGATTAGCAAATAATGAAACCACACAATTTATATAAGGTATATTCCATCCACAGTGTCTTGTTAGATACGTGAATGCACAGACTTCAAATTTGCACTAAAATTTGGCAAAATATGCACATCTATAAGAGTAACTATGGACTATTAATTGTTAAGCACAACATTGGAAATAACCAAGCAGATTGCAAGTAAACAACGTTTATGTGTTTGTCAAAGAGGGCGACCTACCATCGAATTTTGATAAACAAACCATAGAAATTTGTGGAAGCCATTATTTTTGCTGGAATACTGGATTATCAAGAAGATAAATTGATCATTACAACTGAAATTTTTACTTAGAATCATCCTGAATTGGGCACATTCCTTTGATGTGTTGTTAAGGGTTCTTGCAAGTTCCATAATCAATTTAATCTTGTTGTTTTTGCCATTCTAATTTCATAAAAATTAATTTTAAAACCATTTAATTGTATTTAAACAAACTAATAAAATCTAAAGACATAAAAAATAGCACATTAAAGAGAAATTATTGAAACGACTAGAGTTTATAAGGAGCCTTATACTTTAAAGCAAAGTTTCGAACATAAATATTTCAATACCGTAAGTAAAATTTTGTCTAATGAAGGTATAGAGTAGCAATTTCTGTAACACAAACAGTTTAATAAATAACTGAAGTTAGAGATTTGGCAACGTTTTAACAGAAAATTCAAGATGATGTGATTTATTTTCATTTTTGATAAGTCATTTAGACTGAAAATAAATCACTACATCTTGGATTTTCTGATATCTGACATATCTGAACAATCCCAAAATAAAGAGTAAAAAAGGTTTTAACAGACAAAATATTCTTCAGACTTCATTACTTAAAAAATAATGACAGACATCTTTTTTCATGTCTACAAAGAGTTTATCCGAAAAGAGGTTAAGAATATACCATAAAAACTGCTCAGTGACTTAATCTTAGAAGAATTAAGTTAGTTGAGTACAGTAATTTTCTAGAAAGATTGTCAACCAATATCTTGCTACCTTGTAATAAAATTTTACTTGTAAAATTGCACTGTTTAAGACAATATGGTTTACCACCTTATGCCATTTAAATACAATCAGCAAATATGGAGGAAGACCAAAATAATTACAATCTGAATTATTTCTAATGAATTGTACCTATGCATATTCAATTCTTATTAATTTATGTTTATAGGATTAACTGCACGTCTCTACTGGGTATTTATTTTCATGAAATATATTACATCACCGATCAGAAAACATCCATTCTCATAACTTGTTTAATGAACAGCCCAAAATATGATTACCGTATCATATTCTAAGAATCAATATCGCAAGATATATACCTGCTCTCGATATTTACGTATAGCAAACAGACTGCTATTGTTTGATACAAACTATTCATTTGTATCACCACAAAATGGTGATGTGACGACTCGGACACAGGAGTTAACTAGTTTTAAGCAAAGTTTGTGAAAAATATGGAAACTAAAACAAAATATTTTAAAATGATAAACAATTCAATCTCATATCATTAACAAGTGAATGAAGACAAAAAGGATTTATCTGGAAGCACAGATGGAAAATTTTCCAACCTACGAACACGTGGGAAAAATAAAATGAAAGATGCAGTCTCCAGTTAGTGACTTTCTTGAGATCCTTATGCAGGCAATTTATGTTTATTCTGTTAGTTGCATAGGCATACTAACAAAATACTGTATGTGCTCTTTAGTACTTTTAGCTAAAATACATTTTTGTCTCTAAAAATGAATAAAAGATGGTGTAAATAACAAATACCAATAACATCCTGGACTCTTTATCCTCGTATAAAACAGAAAAATTTCATTCAGACTCGTACGAATTTAATTTTCCTCTGTTGCATCACTGTTTACCGAGTAACAACACCCACCGGTACATACAGTCACTAACATGTACCGGATATGACAGACTCTCAGCTGTGATGTTGGCATGGCGCTTAGTAGTTGTATTATTGTACCATTATTAACAAAGTAGAAGCTGTTGCTCTTGTATTTATTTGCTGAAGTCTTAGCTCAAAACTTCGGCAAACAAATACAGGAAGTTCATCTTAGCTGGGCTTCTGCGCGGTGCCACTGCCCATGCGCTGCTGCACCATCGTGAGCAGCATGTCCGAGTACTGCTGCATCATGGCCACCACGTTCGCCTGATCGCCCTGTGCCCCACTCGCAACAATGTCCTTCAGTGACTCGGCACTGGTCCCCACATGCCGCAGCTTCTGCTGCGCCTCGTTGGCCGCCTCTTCCAGGCCGCGCAACATCTCCTGCTGGTCCAGCTGATCGCCTTCGAGCGCCAGTCGCTTGTACAGCTGCACCACGCTGTCGGCTGTCCTTGTCAGTTGATCTGCGATCGAGCTGCACAGTTGCTGCGACACTGCAACACAAACCAATGCTTGTAGCTTCCTTCAAGATTTCATCCTAGATATATAGGTTGGATAAAAAGTTTTGGCAACATTGCTGTCACGTGACGATGGTGCGTTCGAGAGCTGCCAGCTGTGTGGATATGAACAAGGACTGTTAGATGAGTTAGTGCAGCCAGCGGCTACAGTACTCTGTCAATCTACTGCAGTGTGTAGAACGTTGACTTTCATAAGGATAGTGTGAGTGCCCTAAGATCACGTTTACAAAACTAGAGCAACGTTCCTGGATCAAAATTGAAGTGACACGAGGTCGTAGTGCACAACAATGTTTTCAGGGACTGCGTGAAGCATGTGCCGATGCAGCGTTGCCATATCGCACAGTGGCACAATGGGTTAAAGCGTTCCGGGAAGGCAGGGATGCTGTTCAGGACGACCCCGCGTGGAGGACAACACAGTTCAACTCCTTGCTTCCCTGTTGGATGCTGATCGCCGATGGACTGCGCGTGAGTTAGCTGCGGAAGTTGGAGTATGTCACAAAATTGTGCTCCACATTCTGCAAGACATTTTGGGTTACCGCAAAATTGCAGGGCGTTGGATATCCCATGAAATTTCCGAGGTTTAACAATGGCACTGCTATGCAGTCGCACAGGTCTTGTTGGATTGGTATCAAAGGAAAGATGACGACTTTCTTGGACGAATCGTCGCTGTGGACGAAACCTGGGCTCGCTCATACGAACCAACCAAACTTGAAACGTCAATCAAATGAATGGAAGATCCAGGTTCTTCTCGTCCGAAGAAAGTGCGCCCTACACAAAGTGCTGTGAAGGTGATGTTCATTGTGGCGTATGACACTGATGGGGTAATACTGCACCACGCTGTACCTCCAAGGCAGACGGCAAATGCGGACTACTACTGCAGGTTCCTGCAGCACCACCTTCGTCCAGCCCTCAAAAGAAAACGACGACACTTGGTGGTACAGAATCCTATCATTCTTCATGTTAATGCAAGGAGTCACACCGCTGCTGCTGTCAAGGACCTCTTGCGCCACTGGCAATGGGAGATTCTGGAACATCCACCGTACTCACCCGATATGATTCCATGCGGTTACGATCTTTTCACCAAAGTGAAAGAACCACTGCGAGGAACCTGGTAAAATACCAGAGATGAACTTATCCATGCTATAGGGTGGTCAATACGAAAGATCAACAAAGATGGACGCGCTGATGGTGTACGACGCCTTCCAAACATTTGGCAAAAGGTAATAAATAAGGGGGGCGACTATATAGAAGGTACGTAAATGTTGTACCCCTGTGAATAAAGCCATGTCAGAAATATCGAACTGTTGCCATTACTTTTTATCCAGCCCTAATAGAATACAAGATAAATATTGTAAAAAAGTTTTACAACTTCCCAATTTGGCGCCTGGAGAACAGCAATTTTGGAATGTGATGGGTATAGCAGTAGGGGAGAAATTATAGTAAAAATAGCAAAATTTTGGTTCAGAATTTTAAAAATGGAAGAAAACGAGATTGTAAGGATTTGTTACAGATATTTGGTAACAAATGGCAATAAAATAAATTGGGCTAGCACTTTAAAAATGAATTTGACAAGACTGATCTGGAACAATTGTTGAGAGAAGATCATGAAAGTCAAAAAAATGTTTTGAAGAAGACAAGGACTATGGAGGAGGACGAGAGAGAACACAAGGAGGAAGTAGGGTTGTGCCGTTTTATTTTTGGCACTCTGTGTTTCTTTCATTCTTTTTCTTTCTTCTTCCTTATTCACGTTATTTCCTGTTGTTAGTTACCCTTACTTCTCATAGATGGCGTCCTATCCGCCATTTTAGGTCTCATTCTTTCTTTTCATAGATGGCTTTGTTCTTCTTTCCGCCATTCATGGTCTCTTACTTCTCACGTATAAGGAGCGAGTTTAATTTATCACGTGATATGGGTTTTTGATTTTCATTGGCTCTGTTCTCATTATTAATTAATTAGCGTCCGTTTGCCAGTGAGGAACAGTTGATGCGAGGGAGTCTGGGGGTCGACGCTCGAAGAGATGGTTGTGGGACAGCCATTGAGAGCTGGGGGGTTTGTTTAGCGGTGATCTGTGATGGAATCACGGATAACCTGGTCTGGGCAGAGACGTGAACTGCTGTAGTTGGGACACGATCTGGGATGGTCGCCAACTACATGTGGAAGCGTGGCCAGGCTGTGGAGTATAGGATTTCTTTGATGATGGCGGCATGATGGTTGGAGGGAGACCATTGTTGCTTGCTTTCGAAACTGGCCTACCTACGATTGTAACAGGTTTTTCAACATAAGTAATTGTATGTTTCTTTTAATTAATATATGTATATTTGCGTTCATACAGGGTATTACGTAATTTACATTACTTTATTATCTGTTAGTACAGATTACGTGGCTCTTGTGTGTCATGGCGAATGCCAGTTGAGCGAAGATTATTAGGCTAGCCAGTCCCGAAGGATTAGTAGATTGATAGTTTGCTTAATTTCTGCTACATCCATTTTGTTTATATTGTGACAGCGACGTGAGAATCGAACTCACGACCAGCGTCCCGCATGAAAGCAGATCGCACAGGCTCCACGGAACATTGAGTGACGTCGCGCGGTGGAGAGAAGAGAGAGGGTGTATTACGTCACGCGACGAGTCTGCGCGCGCAGCTGCTACTTAACGCAGTGAATGTGGAACGACCTTCTCGACTATTCCAGAAGTCTGTTGATGTAGAGATATCGAGATAATTCTCTACACACCTGTAGAAGGTTCTCGCAACTATGATTTTGCTATAAAAGAGCAGGCGCCAGCGAACTAGACAGAGTTTCAGAGTTTTCAGTTATTCAGTCAGTGAGAAAGCCAGAGCAAGCAAGCCAGCCGAAGTTCGACTCGAGTGTGCGTCCGCATCTGCGTCAGCATCCGAAGGCCTGAGTTCGAGTGCAGTGGACCGCAGTTGGAGGGACCTGAGTTCGAGTGCAGTGGACCGCAGTTGGAGGGACCCGAGTTCGAGTACAGTGAACTGTCTCTGAAGGTCTGTGGTTCGAGATACCGTGAACTCGAGTGACTGAGATAGAAGAACTGTGAACTGAGAACTGGTAGTTCTGATTTGTAAATAGTGCTTTGTAAATATTAGTTAAGATTAACAGTTCATTGTTGTGCGTAATAGTCCAAGTAAATTGTCATTGTCGTCGGTGGTGTGCTATAACGAATACGGTGTTGAGTGGAGATCCAATTGTTGACGAGAGCGTTTAAGGTGAATTGTAGAAAGGAATTATTGTTGTGACGAATAAATTACATTGTTGTAACTAATAAAATTCACAATATTCTTATTACCGGAAGTGTAATCTAATAAATGTTATCAGACAGTTTATTACTTGTGCTAAGTGTTTCATTTGTTCCACCTCACCCATGAGACTATCGACCCTATTGTACGGTTGGCGGCAGGGTACAATTATAATTAATACAAATAATTCAAATTAAACAGAGGCAGATCGTTTCAGGGTACTAAGAAGAGAAGTGAGAAAATAACTGAAGAGAGAAGAGGATTAAGAGTAGTACTAAGGTCGAAAAGAGAGAGAATTAGGACTAAGAAGAGGAAGTACCTACTGGAGGATAGAGAAAGAATATGCATAAGAACGAAGGAGACTTCCAAATACAAACTACACTTCTTCATCACTTACAAGGTGCACTGACGACATCGTACACAGGGGATGGCTGGTCTGTGTCCTTGACTGGCAGCTCGTGAGGACTGCGCTCCAGCTGGCTCTGCCTCGATGCTGCAATGGGCTTGCTCCCACCTTGGCGCCCGGCTGTGGATGACCGCTGCGGCACTGCGCGGTTCAGATCTCTGTCGCTGCCGTAACGACTGTGAAGAGACGAACCGCCAGGACGTCGTGGCTGGGGCTGAGGCTGCATCCCGTTAGCTGGCAGACTGGAAGGAGCACTGGAAGAAGCGACTGAGTTACAACACATTCAGTCTTGTAAAAACGACATATACTTAATACACAACTAAATTTAAACTCTCACACACTCTTCGATATCCTAATCAACAACACTAAGGCATCTCTTCCACGCTCATACACTCACACTTTTAGAAGGCAATAATTCAGAAGATGGAGCTTTAGTAAGATCAATGACAAAGAAAGAAAAAACTCTGAAATGGCCATATGGCACATTTAAGGTATATTACGTTTTTTTTTATCATATTTTAAGTACTGGAAGTGTCATAATTGAATTGAAATGAAGAAAAATGAAATGTATGTTCTAAAGAATACCGACAGTCATAAAAAGATCACAGTGCCAAGTTTTAAAAATTCGTGGCAGTAAGTTTGTTAATACCTTGTGTGTGAACGGTCGATGCTCGTGCTACGTGGCCTGATACCAGGTTTACCACCTACAGACGACGTCTCTTCCGAACTGGAATCTTCGTTATTGTTGGTGTTGCCAACTTGACTCAGATTTACTGAAACCAAATCATTTAAATCAATACATCATCAACTTATCATCTTAGTAAGCCAAACATGATCTTATGTTTAGAAATATTAAGAGTTTTTTCGTTAAGAGTAAGTAGTTGTTGCTGCTTAAAAGTTTTATAATTAATAATTTTTATATTACAAAATGGTGCAAAAAATAACCATATTCTCAATAAATACAAGGTGCAATCAATGTATTATTTCCGAACTGCATTTGTATTTATTGTACTGTTAAACATACATGGGTGTGTCACTGAAGATCATTGCTTCCATGCCTGTTGAGTCAGTCTATCAAACAGCGTAAGATTGTCTTTAACCCTTAGGAGTTGTGCGTCCAATATAGTGGCCAGCTAGTATTATGGTCATGACGTGATATAATATGTTATAAATTGTATGTTATATATAAAGTACGTTGATATTTTTTAATTTTATATAATATTAAGGACATTGTACTTGATTAAAACAATAAACAATCTTTTTTGTAATGTTTCTTTTTTCTTAAAGGAGCACAATCATTTCAACTGCAGTCAACTGAAACTCCATCAGCTTCCATGCACACTATTACACCAACTGTTTTACATGGGCCCTCCCCATCCTTTACCACAGACTCAATTGACTGCAGTGGGACGCAAACCTGCGATCTTAGGCACGATATGCTGGCCGGACATATCGTGTGCACCTTAAACCGCTTGGCTAAAGAACCCAACAAGAAATTTACATGATTATGCAGGTCTGTCGATTTGTGTAATCTTCATTTTGAACAAAGGTAATATGTACATATGTCCTTCATTGAAGAAAATGCCATAAAAATTATTATGACAAGATAAAATCCCATGATTGACTATACCAGTATTTCTCAAACTATGGTCCGTAGGTCTGCCCTTGTGGTCCTTCAAAAAACACAGAAAAAAAAATAAAATTCAAACGAATTGCGTATCTCACTATAGCCGAAAATCTCAGAGTTTCAAATGACACATGGCAATCGCCTTTCACTTTTTCTCCCAGTATTGACATTTAATGAAATTTATTACCCTACCTGTCTACTGACTTCCCACTCTACTCTCAACAACAAAAGAGGAATTTGAAGCACTATGAACGTTGTGTTTCTCGCCATCTTTTCCCTGCACATCTGGCGCCTGTAACCCAGCCAGGGACCACCCAAATTCACAACAGAGGACCAAAGTACTGAACCGTTACATGTATTTATAACTTTCTTAATAGTTTTGCCGATATCCAGTCTGCACATTGAAATGGTCACGTACTGTACGCCGTACACCAATCATACAAATCTGAGGTCACAATTTAAAACTTATTTTCCAAGTAAATATGACGAATTTTCATGGATTCGTGATCACTTTCATTGCGATATTGAAGATAATAAACTTTCATAGAGTAAAAGAGAACAGTTAATTGAACTTTCGAATGACACCGGACTTAAAATGAAATTCCAAGCAGAAGGTGTGGTTAATTTCTGGACCTCATCACAAGTGGAAAAGAGGATACAGTGAACTGTACAATGGTGCATTAGATATTATAATTCAGTTTGCTTCTACGTATCTGTGTGAGAAAAGGTTTTCATCATTAACTCTAATAAAAACAAAGTACCGAAATCGACTCGATGTATGTGACGATCTCCGACTTAAGCTTGCCAGCATACATCCAAGTATAACAACTGTGCAAGAATCTCATTAATGTGAGTACCAACATTTATTTATTTTTTTTTAGTTAATTAGTTAAAGATTATCTAAACTCTAATACTTTGAGTTATTAAAAAAAAACGAAAATGAATTTTCTTCTATTAACATTAACTTAATTAGTTAATACGAATATAAAATTAATTCAATTAAATTAATTTTAATTAATTGTTTCTATTTTTAAATATAAGTAACTGGTATTAAAATATGCTACAAAAATAATAAATTTGCTTTCGAAGGGAACAAGAGTAAGGTGGTCTGCGAAACTGTTCTGACTTAAAGAAGTGGTCCCCACTTCAAAAAAGTTTGAGAAACGCTGGACTATACTGATAAAACTTATTTTGCTATTTCCCATAAATTGTATTTTATGGAATACAACCTTCGTATTCTTATTCATCGAAATTACTGCATTTAACTTGAGATAGTGTACAGAATAAGATGAGATTAAAGAAGAATAGGGAGACAATGGAGGACTACAAGAGAAAAATAAGAACGAAACAAAAGATAAGAAAATGGAGCATACATACCAGAGGAGTAAGCAGCAGTGAGGCCTCTTCGCCGGGCATTCTGACTGCTGGCTGTGCTCTTGCTGCCCAGGCTGGTGACCTTGTTCTGGGAGCTGATTGTAGGCCGCATCAGACCGTTCACTCTGGACTGGGCTGCGGTGCTGGAGCGCTGAGCCAGGCTGAGGTCACTCTCTGAGTCACTCTGCGGCAATGTTACTCATGCTTAATAACATGACTGCAGGCTTCGCCACAGCAACACTCCCATGCTACTGTGACATTTATTACATCCCACACTGACGACACTCCTTGATTGCAACTAGCAAATTATAGAAACTATTACACCAAATATCAAGAAAGTAATATTGCAAAATGTCAATTCTTTGGTTGCTTTTAATCAGTGCCTCTTAGGATAACCCTTGACTTTCATAATCTCGTTTCTGAGGTGTGGGAATTTTTAAGGCAGAAATCATCCTTGATATCTAAATTACAGAGGAGAATGATTAACAGAACCTGATTTTGATGCGAGGAGGATTCTGATGCTGAAAGCTATTCCTCCTCTCTCACTCCAATCACATGCTAGTACAATTACGTGGTAGTCATTTCCAAATTCAGCATGATGACATCTTATCAGTATCAATGTTTACTTGTACTGGTAAAAGTCAACGTCCACTGTAAATTTTAAAACTTGTACGACTTAAATATACAGGGTGTCTAAAAAATAAACTCACAAGTTGGATCTGGTAGTAGCCACAGAGTATAGAAAATTTTACATTATGTTTTATTTAACGATGCTTGCAACTGCCGAGGTTATATCAGCGTCGCCACTGTGCCAGAATTTTGTCCTGCAGGAGTTCTTTTACATGCCAGTAAATCTACTTACATGAGCCTGTCGCATTTAAGCATACTGTATTTAACCTGTATCTTGTACTGAGTACTACAGATGTAACTTCAGAATAACAAGGGCTAAAATGTAAATATGAATGTTAAATTTGTTACTTATTTGTGTTAGCATAATATTTACGTCATGAAAGATCGAGGTAATGCATTTATTTCTGTTATGGTAACAATGGTTATTAAAGGAGAAAAATTCACTCCGGCACTGGGGATCGAACCCGGGTCCTTGTTTCTACATACCAAGTGCTCTAATCACTGAGCTATGCCGAAGTTCAATCCACAGCACCGGATAGAATTCCTTTCCTCTAGTGTTTTTCCCTTTGCGGCCTGACTTCAAGTTCGACATATATGTGAGATATATTAAGTTAACTGCCATTATACAAGGAGCGCACTCAATTAAGTGACTTGGTGACTGGGATTTCACAGTATTATGCACTGTTGAGCAAAGAATCTACGTAAAGATTAATTTCTTATTGAATGAAGTTTGTACATTGAATATTGCATTTTCATTGGCAGTGCGTAAAGTGAGTACTACATATTTTAAGCACTGGTGTTCTAAAGGCTCACTTTATGCACTGATAACAGTGGGTAAAATGTAAATGTTATGTTTTATTTAACGACGCTCGCAACTACAGAGGTTATATCAGCGTCGCTGGGTGTGCCGGAATTTTGTCCCACAGGAGTTCTTTTACATGCCAGTGAATCTACTGACATGAGCCTGTCGCATTTAAGCACACTTAAATGCCATCGACCTGGCCTGGGATCGAACCCGCAACCTTGGGCATAGAAGGCCAGCGCTATACCAACTCGCCAACCAGGTCGACGGTAAAATGTAACTTTACGCACTATCATAGAAAAAATACAACTACTTACTATCTTTTATTCAATTTTGCGGTATGTAGTTACCGCATGAATTCCTTTTGAGAGTGCTTTGATACATAATATTCAATTTTTTTTTTTTTGAGAGTGCTTTGATACATACATATTCTTTTTTTTTTTTTGAGAGTGCTTTGATACATACATATTCATTTTTTTTTAGAGTGCTTTGATACATACATATTCAATTTTTTTTTTGAGAGTGCTTTGATACATACACATTCAATTTTTTTTTTTTTTTGAGAGTGCTTTGATACATATATATTCAATTTTTTTTTTATGAGAGTGCTTTGATACATACATATTCAATTAGAATTTCTTTCTTTTAGAAAATACTTTTCGTTTTACTGTCTTATTGAGGTTATAATTCATAAACAGCTGTTCGTTTCAGAGCAGCCATTTTAAGGCCTTCTTCTTCTTCTTTAGATATTGGATAAACAATGCTGTTGCTAATAGTCATGAAATTGCTTTATAATCAGTCAACAGTCAGTTGAAAAATTCACCATTGTGAATAAAATTAATTCATTACAATAATTAATTGCCATAAACAAAACAAAGGCTTAAGGCCTATTGCCTAAATAATAGAATTACTTCATTAACCACGTACCTGGTTCAGCATGCCCATGGATGTGCTACGCATCATATTGGTGTTACTGCTGTGGCTGGAAGTGCCTGCTTTGAGTCCATGTCGAGGCAGGGTGCGGCTGCCAGCAGCAGCACCCCCACCACCACTACTACCACTACTACCCTTATTGGTCACTTTTCCTGAAACTGTCCATTACAAATGTGAACAATTATTTAGTTGGTAATAGTCTACAGATTACAAAGTGTAAAGTTTCCACTTTCTATTCTCCACAATAATAATGACAATGAACAAAGGTCAATTCACCTGACAGACAGATATTCAGATAAATAAAGTTTAATAACAAGCAAGATCAAAGTCACTTAATAGATTTTCAGAAAAAAAAAAAGTTTAATATGTGTAAATAATAAAAAACCACAAAAACGAAATGAAACAATTTAGAGAGTCCTTTGTTTTAGATACAGCTTTATATTTTTCTTTACGTATTTTTTGGAATATTTATTTTAAAATGAAACAGTTTTTTTGTACATCAGTATTATAAGCAGTCTTTATTGTTGCTCAAAATCGCTCATAAAATTTTATTACATTGCATAGCACGTAAGTTACGTAATGAAATTGCCATAGCAATTAACTAGTTTGTATTTATAACAGTGCTACACCATAATATTTTAAATTCATTGTTAACTCTTTAGCACTTATTAGTGCTTTCTGGTTGTGCTAACTGATGGTGTTACATGTCAACAATGTGACATTGAAACTTGTGCTCGGGTTTCTGCCTCTTCTTCAAGGAAAATTCCCTGAGAGCCGAGCCCGGGAATCGAATCTGGGACCTCCAGATGGGCACTAGATCACAAAGGCAGTCTAGCCATAATATTAATATTAATTGAAACAAAGACTTTCTAAAAGAAAATGAATATTTTTATTAATCAATAATTCAAACTTACTTCTGAATATTAAAATCAAACGTAAGAGTAAAATGTAAAATTTAATCAATTGACTTGTTGTGATATATATGATAAAATAAAACTACACACTGAATAAAATGTAAAATGTAATCAACTGATTTGTTCCAATAGATATGCCAGAATCAGAATTACTGTTACTGAAAACTCTAGTTTTCTTACGCCAGCAATTTAATAAATTATTTCTTATGCTTTTTTCATAACTATCACGGTTTTTTTAATTAAACTCAATTCTACTTTATAAGCTTCTTCTAACATACCTAATCGTAAATTGATTTCCACATTTAGCAACAATGTCAATAAATTCAACAAACCAAACAATGACATCACGAGTACACTGCAGGCATTTGTTTCAGAATAACTGATTAGAATTCGATAACTTATTTATCCATTTCGTCTATATTAATTCTGTTATAAAAAAGTGTATGAAACACGTTTATAATGTCACACAGGTATTGCATTCATCAAAATAAGGAAACTTATGATGCAATAGAGTACTGTCATAAGACAGTATACTATTTTGATATGTTGTGAAACTGTGTCAACTCAGGCCGTGTCTCAAAGCTACATTTTCAGCTGAAGTGAACTAGATTGTTGACTAAATAGCCGGATGTGACGTCAGAAGTCATGATCTGAAGCTACATAATGCATAGCAATCAAGTCCGTAGTAGCTAGTCAACGAAAATGCTTGCTTGATTGATGACTTGTTCACTAAACAAACATGGATACCTCATCAGCAATTGGGGTTATGAAATCTGAAAATGCTTTGGAAGTGAAATAATGCAAATATGATGTAGAATAACACGTTAACTTTGAACACTGACATTGTTAGTACCTTCTGTACAATGTTTTAAACATTACTGTAAATATTAAGCCCTTATCTTTTCCATATAACTCTAATGAAACTGCATTAGGACACTGCATTCTTAATTCAGTGCTGCACCGTGATGTCGTGGTTTTTAGAAAAATAATCTATGAAGAAGGCCATGTTTCAAGGATACATTTCCAAAGCTCTCTAGTGTATAGTTTACAAGTCACCAAGTAGTTAGTCACTAGTGTGTAGTATGGACTTGAGCTTTGAGACACAGCATCAGCTTTTACATTCTATATCTGATTATACTGCCAAAAATAATTTTTAATTTCAAATGAAGTCAAAAGAGATACATTACCGTTATTAATAAAAACTAAGCAACAAATCATACTGTAACATTACTACAAATTATAAACTGTTATTCTTGAGCCAGAATTTCAATATATAAAATTACATTTCCTAACCTTTTAGACAAGTAGACAATGAGATATAATTCCACATGTTTCAAATGAGCTTTGAAACACGTTCTTGGAAATGAACACTGAGGAGTTGCTAACAGTACAACATCGCGATGGAAAGCATTCCATGATACTGGAGCCTCATGCTATGTAAATACAGACATGCAGTGAAGTAACAGGCAACGCTGCATACACTGACAAGCACTGATATCCACAGAAGAAATTGGATTGCTACAATTCTTCTCCAAGTTCATTTATGTCTGTTAAGTGATAATGACCATGTCTTCCTGTCCTATTCTAACTCAATTATGGGCATTATACAATACATTTTTCTTCGTAGCAATTACCTACTTCAATTTGATTTTAATATGAGAACGTGTTTTATGTCAATATTACTCATTATAGTAAATAAATAAATAAATAATAAACTAATAAATAATTAAGTAATAAATAAACAAACAATTACATAAATAGTAGCTAAATAAATAAGCAAATAAATAAGGGTCATTCCATGTCTTGCATCTAAAAAAATATTTTCCATAAGTTTATTTCTGTATGTTAAAATATGCAACAAAGTCCATGACACATGGCTATATAGCATTTTAAAATAAAGATCTAACTTATATGTTACCATAAACAGCACAGTTGAACTTTGTTAAATGATTGATAATTTCAATCGTGGTTTTGTTTCCTATGTTGGCTATAATGGGAGTTCAAAAATCTGACCAAAGAAGGAACAAGTATCTCTGGAGAAAGCTTCTGTCATAGTTAAAAAAGTGAAACATACAAGAGTTATTAAGCGTGGACAGTTTGTTTTTGTTTAAAAACGATTAATTTTCACAGTAAAATCAAACAGTAGAACTTTGTGATTGCATATTTTGGAACAGATGCATTATAGGACCCACCCCGAGTATTCCATAGTATCGATTATATATTGTATATTTTCGATTATTATATCAAGTATGCCATCTTAACAATACTAAATACATAGTACTATAAACATGTATAATTTAAAAAAATCAACAATAATGATATTAAGCTCATATTAGTCACCTTTGTTATACAATATATTAAATTTTATTCAAAATAAAGTTAAAGAAACAAACCAAAGCTAAACTTTAAACACAGTAACATTAAACTTTCAAACAATACAACATTGGTATTAATACAACAATAAAATTAAGTTCATATTAGTCATATTTACAATATATTATAAAATACTAATTCTACTCAATTTATACTGCATTTTTGGTCCAGGGAAAATACTAGTCTTTCACAAAAACACATTTTTACTAGTATTTCCCCTGGACCAAAGAATTAAAAACAAAACTGGTGTAAAATTAGCATTTTACCATGGACTTCACTGGAGATGTTCCGTTTTATCTTCTCCGTTATCCGAGTGATTTCACGAAGTGCTACGATACGGCGTTCCTGTGTCTATCATTTAATGCCTTGTAATTTCCAATGACATCTCCACAGGAGTTCATCTCGTTTACTTTTAAATTTCTTCAGTCTCATCCCAGGATTGCATGTTTCACAAAACATTTCACTCCTAAGTAAACCACATTCGCATAAAAAAACCATAAACATAGCCAACATGTCTCTATTCATGGATAAAGCTATAAAACGTTTACAACTTATTTATAATTCCATAATTTCCATTTCGAAGTCTACATTTTAAATCAAGAGGGACAATTTGATCCACTTCTTTTTTATATTTAACTATAGCATTCGAAATTGCCGCCATGATTATGATCAAACTAATTTACAACAATATTGATTGGTTGGCAACATAATGAAAACAATATATATCGATCATTTAATTGATCGAAACGCAACTTACGTTGACCTTTTTTTGTGGCTTAGCATATTTTTATATTTAGGGTGGGTCCTATAATGCATCTGTTCCCATATTTTGTTTCCTTTTATATCTTTAATTAGTTGTATTTTCAGATGTTTGGAGAAAATAATAATAAAATAATTGAAATTTTATATTTTAACTATTTCGTCACACTCGTAACATGTTCTAAATATTCTATATGTTCTTGGTCAAATCCAAATCCAAGTTTAAAAAAGGTAATCTTGTGCCAAAAATCTTACAGATACAGAAAAAAATGTCTTACTCTTTCAGAATTTACCAATTAGCAGAGTTACCAAATGAACTAAAGGAATGCGCACTGCCAATGGAAAATTTTGTCACACCCGTAACATCTGGTCTCGGATGAAGATGCAGATGAACATAATAATGACAATGAAATGAGCCCGAAGTTACAGCAAAGCACACACAAGCTCAAGCACAATTATGCTTGTGTAGTTCTGTGTGCTAGTTGTTCTATGTTCTCGTAAGTCTGCACAAATGATATTACATTTGAAACGTTCTGTCAACTACTTTAAAATGTATAGCAAAAATCGTAGTTTTAAATACATCAGTTTTACTTCGAAAAGGATGAAAATTACTACCTAAACTGCCAATGACTGCTATGATTCTTTAATAAAATGAAATGTAATTATTTTATTTATATTACAACAAAAACATAAATATGTGTGTGTGTAATGCTCAACATTTAACAGTAAACTCATTCTTCTTCTTGCTTCCCAATATTTAGATGTAAAGTCCATAAAATTTTCCAGAGATTCACAGATTTTTAGATATTCCATGTCCATGCCATCTTCTTTATTGCACAATGAACATTTAGCAGAGTCCAATAAGCCGATTCGAAAAACATAAATATAATTATAACTGAATGATAAACTGAAACAGTAACTTACAAAATTAAATGCCACATGCCTTTCGTCATTGAAAACAGGATAAAAAAATGCAAACGTTTGTATGAAATTCTCGAAGCAAATTGAACATAAGTACCTTATTCAATAATGGAATGTAATGCTTTGAGATGAAAGACAAACAAGCATTTAGGACTAGTTATATGAATACATGATATATGGCACAAGTAAAATGTAAAGAGCAGAGTGTACCTTTGATAAATACTTCAACACATGATTCTTAGATTATGCACAAATATTCTACATTGTTTTAGTGAGTGAATATGTCTTTAAAGAAGAGTATTTATTGGAAAATTAATAATTTTTTTTAAATTATTTCCACCATTCTACGACTTAATTTTGTTATTCTAGGTTTAATTTGTAATTCAGTAAATATAAAATATTCTTTGTTTTTCTATGATAAATTATCTAGCTTTCATTAGTCAGGTAATCTTTTCGTACTTTGATTTTTATTGTAATTGTAATTGTAAATTTAATACTAATTGTAATTTTATTTGTAATTGTAAATGTAATACTAATTGTAATTTTATTCTTCATATTATAGTTGGAATCTTCTGGTAGAGGGGCAAAGAAGACCTGATGGCCTTATCTTTACCAGGTTAAATAAATAAATACTAAATACTAATACTACTTAGATACTGTTTCCAATTTCTAACTTTCGAACACTGTCTTCTGCTAGGCCTATAGGATTATATCTTAAGTTCTTTGAATATTTTCATTGACTTAGTCTGAATCAAAATTAGACGAAATTTCAATCGTGGACTATACTTTTCTGATCAGACTAAAGAAAAAACTTAAGAAAATATCCAAATATTAAGAAATACACTTGATTATGTTGGTTTTAAAGTGTAAAGACAGTAATTTCTCTTTATCAAACAGCTGTTTCTGATTGAAATAACTCTTTCTTAAGGTATCATTAGTTTACATGTAACACAGTGAGAAAAACTGATGTGACCAGATTAATTTCTTGAGAATAATAGGAGAATAACCTATTAACTTTATCTTCTAGTGTAAAACAAAAGACAAACATGTGATTGTCACAATTGCAATGCTTTCTGTGCTCTTGATACGCAAGTGCTTGTGAAAGACATCCAAGCCTGTGTTGTAAGACCTCCTACCTTGAACAGGGGCGGCATGCAAGAGCTTCCGAGGTGCTGTGTTCGCCAGGTCACTCAAGGAACAAGCTCGGCGCAGACCACCTGACTCACTTGCCTGAGTTCCTTCATCACTGTCTGCTATTCAAACCGAAAAATAGAAACAAGCGTGCATTCTAACTACACAAGCTAAGAAAGTGCAAAGGCAAACACCTTTCAATTTGTCACACATAAATGTGGAAGTTTCAATCTACTGTAATCCAAATAATATTTTAAACCTCAGTAGACAAGATGCAATAACCACAAAATAATTTGCTTCAAAGGGGAACAGGAAGCAATGGTGGTATATTCAGGAGATACTTTGATTGAATATTTTGCAATTCTAATGCATGGAAGATTGACAATACGATGTTTCCAAGAGTGGATCCATCTTCAGGTTGTGGCAATAGATGTTAATGTGACCGGCCCTAACTTCTCGGGAGAAATATACAATTTAAAACTTTTTATATTGCGAAAATCTACGGTTTTTGTATCATATCACATGAGTGGATGTAGAAACATCCTGTTTTTTTTAGTCATGCATTAGCTTCATCAACAGGAAAAGTAAAGATGGGGGAACCTATCTGTTCAATTCTGGAAGGAGCCAATTCCAAACATTTGGATGTTTCTACATTTATGTAAAAACCCGAAAATTTTGTATTACCGTTAGAAAAACATTATGGAAGAACAGTGGAACAGAAGACAGAAAACGAAGAAAGTCAATCCCAGTGCATTTGCAACAAAATAAACTGCGTCTTCTGGTGAAAAAGGCGAAGGAGTGAAATATATGAGCCGTTCAGAGCAAAAGTGGTGTAAGTCAAAACTGGGTAATGAGGTTTAAAGTAAAAATTCTGTAAAATACAGCTCAAAGTATCAATTAATATGTCCTTCCTGCTATTCACTGACTACGAATAGTTTAAATAAATTGAATATTAATTGCTACTTTGCGCTGTATTTTACAGAATGTTTACTTTAACCCTCACTACCAATTTTTGACTTACACCACTTCTACTCTGAACGGCTCACATCTTAATTATCGAGGCAATTACAAGCGGCCGAACTCACTTGACTGACAGATAGGAGAGAATTGAAAGTAACAGAATGTAGAGAACTAAAAGATAGAATAAAAAACTATTACAGATGGTATAAAGTTACAGAAGGATAGGGAGCAGGGATTATTCGTACGTAAAAAGTAGGTAGAACGAATCTGCAGATAGAAGATAGATCCAACCTTGAAAACAAAGTTCTCCCCTCCCACCCATCAATGACAAAGTTCAATAAAAATTTCTCCTGAATAATACAGTTATATCAACTCCTCTTTTTTTACAACAATGTGCAAACAAATACAATGAGTTGATAACAGAAAATTATTTCATACCACTTGATGGATACTCTAGTTCAAGTATAAAGCTAACCTTGTAATAAAACACAGCATTTAAGCTACTCTAAAATAAAACATAATAATCAATTCAAAGGTCGGAATTTAAAACACTGAATAAATCAAAATATAAATAAATAAGATAACACAATTTGCTTATGTAATCACACTTTTACATGAAGAATGTATCCAAATTTAACATTTAAATTTCTGTAAGTGATACAATTATTTGATATGTAATCATCACACTGAAACAAGAGAACGTGGTGAATGGTGAGCAATAGGTATGGCATGCTAGCTGTGCACTTGTTTAATTCAGAGCGCTAATTTAAGCAATACCCAGTAAGAACAGTTGCATACAGAAGTTAGGGATGTGATGAGGAATCATATTCTTCTTCAACATCTTATATTATAATAATAGTAATATGACTGTCTATTTATTAAGTGTCTGCATGCAAGTAGCAGGGTTTACTTCAGGTTACATGTAATACTTGGACCTTATTAGTCTAGACGGGCACACAGTGTAACTCCTGTGATGTACAAGTTAGCATAGTGCCAGGCTTCCACCTAGGTAATACAAATTCGAATCTTCTTTAGATCATGGATATGTTGTTGTTGTTGTTTTCTAATGCCAGGCGTTTGACAATAAAGTCATTTGACCTCTTGCACTCCAATATTTTTCAAAGATATTATCATGGCCAACCACTGAAGCACAGATTTTGAGGTGTTCCGAATCCATTTCTTGGTTTGAGTTGCACAATGGACAGCTAGGGGACTGATATATTCCAATTCTATGCAGATGTTTGGCCAAACAGTCATGGCCTGTTGCCAATCTAAATGCACCTACAGACGATTTTCGTGGTAAATCGGGAATTAACTGTGGATTTTGATGCAGAGAGTTCCATTTTTTCCCCTCGAGATTGTGTTATCAAATTTTGTTTGTTGAAGTCTAAGTATGTAGATTTAATAAATCTTTTCACAGAGTAATACGTAGATTTAGTAACAGGTCTGTAAGTAGCAGTGCTGCCCTTCTTTGCTAAAGCATCCACATTCTCGTTTCCCAGAATTCCACAGTGGGATGGTATCCATTGGAATACAATTCTTTTATTGAGTGATATTAATTGAGAGAGCATTTTAGTTATTTCTGCTGTTTGAGATGAAAGTGTGTGTTTAGAGACTATTGATAGAATAGCTGCTTTGGAGTCTGACAATATAACTGCATTCTTAAATTTATTGATGTGACATAGACGATTCCTGAGACTTTCACTTATTGCAATGATTTCTCCATCAAAAGTTGTAGATCATGGATATCAGTCTTTTGACAATGTGATTCTCCTTGTCTTGGCGTGAAGGCCTGTTGTAAGGTTAACTCAGAATTACAGGAGATCCACCATGTATCCATCTAGAAAAACTTCAGATATGGAATGAGGTCAGGACCTGTAGAGGGCAGTACTGTCTGATACGGAGGGAATCTATGTCATAGAGAATCTAGCCAGGTTGTCCGTCAGAAATATGTCAGCTATAGAGAAAGTTCAAATATGGGGTACAGCCGGCGCCAGCATTTTTGGCGTATGTGCTAGATATATAGTGCCCAGTTTGTGAGCATATTGCTAGTGCAGCTGAGAATGGTACCACTTCCTATACACGTCACATCAGCCATTTGCCAAACACAGTTGTCAGACTGACTGTGGCAAATGGAAAACACTCGCACTTAACGTTTCCATTACTTATTTCACATGCCAAAAACGGTGACGCAAGGTTGCAGTGCAAGAATTAGTTATAGACTCCTACCTCCTAGATCTCATGTTATCCAGAATTAATAATCAATGAGTTGTTACAGATACTATTTCACCTTTTCTTTGTCGGTTATTTAATGACACTGTTATCAACTACTAGGTTATTTAGCATTGATTAAATTATGTTTTAATTAACGACGCTCGCATATGCAGACTTAAATGCCATCAACTGCGGCCGGGATCGAACCCACAACTTCGGACACAGAAAGCCAGTACTCTACCGACTGCGCCATCCAGGGCGACTATTTAGCATTGAAGAATTGGTGATCGCGAGATGGTATTTGGCGAGATGAGGCCGAGAATTCGCTGTGTGATTATCTCACATTCACCTTAAGTTGGAGAAAACCTCGGAAAAAACTCAACCAGGTTATCAGCCCAGGCAGGAATCGAACCCATGCCTGAGTGCAGCTCCTTATCAGCAGGCAAACACTGTCTGAGCTATGTTGGTGGCGACATTATGTTTGTGTAGATGTGAAACCATATTAAACCAATAAGGAGTGACTCTGCACTTTAAGTGGTCAGGTACAGCTACCCACAGTTTACATGTGACTCTGCCATGCAGTATTAGAATTTCGAATCAGCTATGAAAATAAAAATGAATGTGTGTTCACAATACTTCTCCACAAGAGAAAAATGCGTTCGGAATTTTGTAAACATTGACAATATCTGTGCTCTGGTTAAAAATATTCGAAGATCGCATAACATGAGATAAGAGTTTATTATTCCCGCCATCCACTGGTGGGTACAACTTGAAATCGATTTTCTTATCCAAGCTGCATACCGTATCATAAAAATTGTAATTTGTTTCAATTCCAAAGAAGAAGAAGAAGGAGGAAGAGGGGGGGAATATAAGAAAAAGGATAAGGGGAGAAGAGGATTCCTGTTGATCCTAGGCTTTCGTAAGCCTCACTATATGTCTGTCAAAATATGAGCCAGTTACAGAAAACTTAAAAAAATATATGGATGTAACCAAAGCTCTGGTATGACCCATAGAAAGGTAGTTAAAAATAAATGATATTTAATGTTTAAAATATGATAAAAGTTTAAAAATGTAAAAGTTTCAAGACTTCACTGTGTTAAAACATTGCACGTTGCATTATATCTCTGCCAATGAATAACCATCGAGTTTGAAGTGACTTGACTTGGTCGTTGGCAAAACAAAAGACATATGTTTGCTTTCATTCCAGTGCTCTGGCCACTGCTTGCTTGAGTGTAAGCTGAGAGTTTAGACAAACTTTTTCTCACACATTGGTACAATCTTTTGCTATCTTTCTTTCCCCTCATTGTAACTATGATGTTGCACAGAGGCAGATATACAATACAAGATTAGTGCCTTGAATATGCCATACCAATACGACCATTTCGGAGTCTGTATGATTTGAGGCTTTCTCGGCGTTGGTTCGCTAATATGTTTTTGCAGGATATCAGCCGAGTTAAAATTTTGGAATGTTCCAAGCTTTCAACTGCTACCTCTGCAGCCATCTCCAGAAGCTAAATATCAAAACCATACATAATCCACAGAGCAAAATCCGGAGTCATCTACGTCAGGTTAAAGACAGTCAGGGCCTAAGGACACCAGGGATTTACAAGATTCCATGTGAGTGCGGCGAAGTATACATAGGGCAGACTGGCCGCACAATAGAAGGCAGAATAAAAGAGCATAAGAGGAACCTGAGGCTGTATTACCTGGAAAAATCTGCAGTGGCGCAACACAGCATAGAAAAGGAGCATAAAATACTGTTTGACCACACCAAGGTCATTAACAAATCAAGCCACTACTGGGAAAGTACAATCAAGGAGGCCATAGAGATTAAGCTGGAGATACACAACTTTAACAGAGACGGTGGACTATAGCTCAGTCAGGCATGGACACCAGCCTTGGACCAGCTTAGGCCCTCTTACAATCAAGGTCACGAAGATCACGGATCGAGGACAGCAACCGATTCCAACCGGCGGAACAGGACTTGTCGCCCGCCAAACTTCACACAGGAATCCCGGGAGGGGTGGAGCTTACGAAGGAATGATAATTCCCAGCCCCGGATTGGCCAATCCGCCAACCAATCCCGTATCACCTGAGAGAGCCTAACATCTATATAACCTACGACTTTCTGTCCAGACACAACTTCCCTGAAGATGGCTGCAGAGATAGCAGTTGAAAGCTTAGAACATTCCAAAATTTTAACTCGGCTGATATCCCGCGAAAACATATTTGCGATTTCGGAGTCTGTTTACTCATCATCAATGATCTTAAAAGTAAGAGTACGTTACCTTTTAACAATATTTAAAAACTTTTATCATATTTTAAATATTATAAGTGTTATAAAGTGAATCAATATCAAGAGAAACTGAAGAGCACAGGGGAAAAACAATCAAATTCTCTTAAGGATGATTTCATCATCTAATTCAGTATATTACTGCAAAATTTACCGATGTTCCTAATGAAAAATAGGAAAGGATGACTGTATACGCGATGATAATTAATAAGAAAATATACTGAATTAGATGATGGATCACCCTGATTGTTTTTCCCCTGTACTATTCAATTATACTTAATGTTCAATCATATAATATAGCATGTGCAGCAATACTTGGTAGTAATTTAACATTTCGTTTAGAAGTGAAGAGTTGAAATAAATACAATTACATAAGCAAACAGTGTGTTAGAAGTGTGTACAAAGAGGAACATTAGCTAGTGACGGTTTAAAGTGACATCGTAAGGAAAGGGTTAACATATTACAAAGGAATATCAAGAAGCAGGATGCTCAAGAAGTTATTACAATCAACTACAAACAACGTAACATGCGTCAGAAAAAATGTAAGCTGTGAAGGTAAAGATATCCCCTTCACATGCCTTGAAGGCTAATGGGGAGCATGGATGTCCGGAGTGAAAATTAATCAAATACAAAGCGGAAACCGTATTACATGAGAGCACACAATAGAACATACTCAAAAGCAGATGCATTACACAATAATATGCATAAGTGTGGCAGTAGAGAGATTTATCTTTCCTATTAAGCCTTTCCATTTCGTTTATTTTTTCAACACCACTGAATCTAACAGATAACATGAATTTTACACACACAAAATACAGTCACTGTTTTTCAATCTTTTAGAATCAAAATAGTTTAGCAGTCTTTCAATCTAACACTTACACCATTTGGTACAGCAACATTTCTCAAACCTCCTGGAAATAAAAGCTTACTTTACAGTAGTTTAAAAATTCCTCAGACCTCCGAAAAATATCAATATGTTACAATCCACTTTTCTTAATCTTTATAAACATTCACACTATTTAAAAACGCACGGATTTTATATTACAGATTGGAATATGTTACTCAAATAATATTACACTGTGGTTTACCAAGCCACATACGGTATCGTGAAAAGCAAATATAGTCTGCAGATCATGGTTTGAGAAATACTGTTGTACAGGACACACAGTGCTCTTGGAATGACTTTGTTAAAATAAAATAGAAAGTGCATCCAGACTAGACTGCTATATGGGTCTTTCCAGGAAAGAAGTCTACCTATTGCAGTTCTCTGTTGAAGAAATATCTGACGATATCTAAGATAGGAAAGGTTTAATATACGAACATCTTTACCATTAACGTCTTATAGTAAACTCCTGATTATTAATTTGTGTTCGAATTAATGGTTTCGTGAATTATTCATAAGTTCTTATTTTATTTACTTATTTTTGCATTTAATTTATTATTACTTACTTGCTTACTGGCTTTTAAGAAACCCGGAGGTTCACTGCCGCTCTCACATAAGCCCGCCATTGGTCCCTATCCTGAGCAAGATTAATCCAGTCTCTATCATCATATCCCACCTCCCTCAAATCCATTTTAATATTATCTTCCCATCTACGTCTCGGCCTCCCTAAAGGTCTCTTTCCCTCCGGCCTCCCAACTAACACTCTATATGCATTTCTGGATTCCCCCATACGTGCTACATGCCCTTCCCATCTCAAACGTCTGGATTTAATGTTCCTAAGTATGTCAGGTGAAGAATGCAATGCGTGCAGTTCTGTGTTGTGTAACTTTCTCCATTCTCCTGTAACTTCATCCCTCTTAGCCCCAAATATTTTTCTAAGCACCTTATTCTCAAACATCCTTAACCTATGTTCCTCTCTCAAAGTGAGAGTCCAAGTTTCACAACCATAAAGAACAACCGGTAATAGAACTGTTTTATTAGCTAGCATATAAATATTATTATTATTATTATTATTATCATTATTATTATTATTATTATTAAGTTGCAATGCAAATGGAAGTTTTTATGATACGATGAAGCATTGCCTGTATTTAGTTTATTACAGGCTTCAATTACAATTTGCCTGCAACTTAAGCTGGAAAACAGACCTAATTGCTAAAAGTTGACGACAGCTCCATCTTGTCATGACTTTAAAATGAACAAAATGATTCTAACAAAAAGAAAACTAAAAGTGACTAAAAAGTTTGAGAAAAGAGATGTTGTGCCTAGTTATTAATCGAGTAACAGATTTTTATATAGATATAATATTTACTATTAAAATAGATTATACAACTTTTCTGAAAATCTATGCAATTCCACCCCTTAACAAACCCTAATAATCAGGAGTTTACTGTACTTCTATTTTATAGAATCGCGTTCTGTACAGTTCTGAAGACAGGAAACAATAGAAAGAGGGTTTATTTGGGTATTTCAATTTCTATTGAAGGATTAGCTAAAGTTTTGTGTCTACTTTTTTGTATTTTGATGTCGTCCTTTAAGTATTAATAATCTTTGTGTTATGGAAATAAAGTGAAGTTTATATGATTAGTTCACCA
Source organism: Periplaneta americana (assembly GCF_040183065.1). Classification (NCBI taxonomy): domain Eukaryota; kingdom Metazoa; phylum Arthropoda; class Insecta; order Blattodea; family Blattidae; genus Periplaneta; species Periplaneta americana. The sequence goes on along the minus strand of NC_091131.1, from coordinate 11,312,062 downwards.
AATCACCACTGATTCAGAACTAAGTGAGAATGATGGATTGCTCTCTTAAATAGCGAAATAAAGCTGGTGATTCTACAATGTAAACTTACAAAGAAAAAAATCCTTGTCTCTGAAATACTCCAGGCAAATCTACTGACTGATTCTCGTCAATGTCAGAATTCAAATCAGAATCCTTGGCTATCATTTTTTTTTTCGTAATGACTTTTTAATTTATAATTGTTCACGCTGCATGGAAAACATGAATTAGTATCAATGCTAATAATTTCGAGGGAAAAATTGTTCCGGAGCCGGGTATCGAACCCGGGACCTTTGGTTTAACGTACCAACGCTCTACCACTGAGCTACTCGGGAACTCTAACCGATACCGATCCAATTTTTCCTCTATATCCACAGACCTCAAATTGGGCTGACAACCGTCAAGCAACCATCTTCGAGTGCACACTAACTCTGTGTGACTTAAATTGTGGTTTTCTGTTAACGAACAGTGACGTGTATTATGCAAATCAAGATTTCAGGTATAACTCCCTGTAAAGTTGATTCGAATAATTTCGAGGGAAAAATTGTTCCGGAGCCGGGTATCGAACCCGGGACCTTTGGTTTAACGTACCAATGCTCTACCACTGAGCTACTCGGGAACTCTAACCGACACCGATCCAATTTTTCCTCTATATCCACAGACCTCAAATTGGGCTGACAACAGTCAAGCAACCAACTTATACCTGAAATCTTGATTTGCATAATACACGTCACTGTTCGTTAACAGAAAACCACAATTTAAGTCACACAGAGTTAGTGTGCACTCGAAGTTGGTTGCTTGACAGTTGTCAGCCCAATTTGAGGTCTGTGGATATAGAGGAGAAATTGGATCGGTGTCGGTTAGAGTTCCCGAGTAGATCAGTGGTAGAGCGTTGGTACGTTAAACCAAAGGTCCCGGGTTCGATACCCGGCTCCGGAACAATTTTTCCCTCGAAATTATTCGAATCAACTTTACAGGGAGTTATACCTGAAATCTTGATTTGCAGTATCAATGCTTTTTATTTATTGCATTTCGTAGATCTTATATTAGCACTGAAGTTTTAAGATGTGGAACTAGTAAAGATTTTACAAAATTATAATTTTTTGGCGAGAAGAAGCGAGGTTGAGGATTCGCCATAGATCACCTGGCATTTGCCTTATGGTTGGGGAAAACTTAAGAAAAAACAAACATGACTGAAGTAGATCCAAAGCCTCGAAACACTTTAAAACACACAGAACTAAGATTATTAATACAATAAGACATAACGAATATCAAATACGCAGCACAATACTCAAACCAATTCACTCAGAAATATTCCAAACAAACCCTCTTTTCCTTATGTAACATTCGATCATTGAAAATTATATTCTATCACACTTAGGGTGGAGGAAACTGAACTATTCTGATATCAGTCTTGTGCTACACAACAAGAGACAGTTGTCGGCATTTCAAGCAACATCATCTCAAATGTGCAGAAGTACATGCCAATAGTATACAAAGAGTGAACTTGCTGTGGCCACACGGGTTACCTGGGCCACTACATTTGGATGGCAGAATCTGATGTCTTGTGCCAAGTCTCTTGCCGAGCTGACGCTGGTTGGGGGCACGAGATGCTGGAGGCCAGAGACGCTTTGGAGAGTTGGCGGCAGACGAAGAGGTTGCAGGAGTCGAGGATCCCGACCCCCCCAGCACCGGGAAACTGTCTTCCTCGGCACAGTCATCGGATATGTCATAGTCCTCGATTGCGTTCTCGAAGCTACGACACAAAAGCTTGACACCACCTGGTCTGCTTGTTACAGACAACGCTACCTCTGACCTATGTGTGAAATCGGCAGACTGTGTGCGCTCTCTAGTATACATTAATTTCCTTGCACCATCTTTATCCTTGGATTCCCCTTGCTTTGCGTCTTCAGAACTCCCTTGTTTTGCAGCTGTCTCTCCCTTTTTGGGTTGATCGTAGTCAGTTGGACTCAGAGCCGCAGAATTCATTCCAACTAGATGGTTTGCTCTCAGCGGTCTCTGCGAATGCATACCGCCAGATTCTACGCTTTGATTCCAATGTGCCCTCTGTTTCATTTGCTGTTGAGATGGTTTTTGCCTGGGTTTTAAGGGTGGTTTATGAGTAACTTTCCCTGTAGGTTTAGGTGCAGTTGGGGGTCGATTAGAGCGGTGTTGATCAATTTTGTCGCCTGCACTCTGAGGAGATTCCTGCGTATTTCCAACACTTGACTTTCTGACCGGTTCGTGCCCTAAGGAATGTGATTGTGACGTCTCTTCGAAGCCAGTCGTAAAAGATTTGTTTAATGTCGAAAACTGTGAATGCATCTGTAAAGAGGTTGGGGTCTGAGGTCGACTCCTAGGATACGAATTCTTTCTTACTAACGATCTGGCAGGAGGTCTCTCATTACCTTTCTGTAGCAACAGGTTCTCGTCGTCGGTCTGTGAAACTCTAGATGGGGTCTGTGGCCTGCTATTGGAAGCACTGGGAGACACTTCCGTAGTAGAGAGTTCCGTGCAAGTGTCTTGAAGACTTCGAGTGCGGAAAATCGGCCTGTGAGTATTCTCTTTGGGAGTATCAGTTTCAACTTTCACCTCTTTTTCGGACAGAGCTTTCTCTCTCCCTGTACTTGGCGTTTCTGACTTTGGCTTACTTGTATTCCCGGTCGAGGGGAACAATCTGTTCTTCACCTCCAGTTCCTTGCATGACGTAAAGACTTGGCAGTCGCTGTCGTCTGTCAGGATGCTCTCTGTACTTTGACAGGAGTCCCTGTGCCTTGCATTCTCGTACTCCGCAAGGTTGCCTCGCTGCATTGAGAAGTGGTAGTCGCTCTCCAAGATGCTCTCGGTGCTGCGACAGGAGTCTCTGTGTCGATCTCGGTCACGCTGGTAGTCGCTTTCGTCCGTCAAGATGCTCTCCTGGCTGCGACACGCATTTGTGTTGCGCCGACGCAGCGACAGAAAGAAACTAGCGCTGCTGTGGCGATCCTGCTCATAGTTTGAACACATCTCCAGGATATCGCCGCTGTTGTTGCAACTCGACAGCTGTCCACTCGTGTTGGACAGAATGCTCTCCTGACTGTGGAAGGCCTCTCTGTTCCTCTTGCACTGTCTGCCGGCAGCACTTGCTGAGCGACGTTCAAATTCGAATCCAACCAATTCTGGCGGACGTGTAAATATCTGGTAGTCACTGATGCATCTGCGTGGAGTTCTGTTGCTAAATTCGCTTGGCTCTTCCAATGAATCTGAACTGAAGTCGCCATTCCCGTCCTCCTCGTCACAACTGTCTAGAAGATTCTCCTCGCTTGACGCGATATTATTTCGTCCCAATGTGGCTGGGAGAGATTCTGAAGACTTTGCAACATTTTTAGTATTTTTACTCTGAAATTCTTGTTCGTTATCAGTCAGTGTGTTCAAATCTATGAAATAACTACAAGACCTGCGTTGCTGACCAAATCTAGACGACTTAATGTTGCTTTCTGTATCTGTCAAGTTCTGAAATAAGCCAGTTGGTGAATTGAGATCCTCGCACACTGGTGATTCTGGTAAAGACTGATTTGTAAGGGGAGTCTTTGATCGAGTCTTGCTATATTTAGAACTACCACCACCACTACCACCACCACCAGAACGTAAATTGAGAAAAACGGGTCGTTTACTTGGTGACAGTTCACCGTGTTTTAATACAAAATCTTTTTGCGTTTCCCTAATGGAGTTACCACTAATGTTAGTTCTAACAGCATTCAAAGCTTTAGTAGCACTATTGGCAGTAGGATATAAAGCATTGTTAGTACAAGGTGACTGCACCCAAGCTAAGTTGTCAGTTGCAGCACAAGGTTCAGGGTCGTCACTGGACTTCACCCCCACACATAGCTTAGAAGGAGAAGCGTTGCCTTGTGACAATCCAGAAGAATTAGTGCCTACAGGTTTTTTATTAGACAGGACTGAAGAAGAACAAATGTTACCAGTAATTTCCATCACCACAGCAGACCTATTGCTGGCAGAGCCAGTCTTCAGGACAGTGGCAGACTTTTTAGTTGTGGGCAAGGTGTGGTATGTGGAATACATGACAGTTTTGGTGGTTAAAGAAGCCGTTTCAGTGTAGTTCTTTAAGTCCTTTGGGATGTCGGAGTAAGGAAGTGAGGTATAAGCAGAAGAAGCTATCTTGGGATCCGTAACCGATACAAGGGATAAAGTACTTGGGAGTGGAAGAGACCGTAGCCTAGCAAGCTCGGATTTATTTCCGGGGTCTTTGATGCCCTTTGGAGTTTTCGTAACTGGAAGTGTATTGTAGAAGCTTGCAGGAGATTTTGTGATTGCGTTTTCGAGTGTAATTTTTGAGATGTGGGTGAAGTATTTACCAGGAGTAGGAGCGATAATGGATGGCACAGGATTGTTTGCCAAGTTCTTTGGCTGCTGGATGATGACAGGAGAAATGGAAGACTGGATTATTTTAGACGGCTGCAATATGGCAGAGTTCAGTTGGTGGCGCATTAGAGAAGCAGCATATTGTTTACCTCCAGCAGGAGTGTACCGATGAACATGGTTTACCCCACGTGGACCCCAGCCATCTTTCTCGGGGATTTGGCTTAGATCAGTGATGCTTTGGCTGCTCTTCAGATTTGACCGGTAGCCAACCTGCACAATCGACAAACACGTATGTTCAAATAATTTGCTCTTCATGCATCTATCACTTTTACTGCAAAGTACTGTAAATGTATAGGGTGGGACAGTCTGATGAAAAATTCGGAGAACAGTTTGTTAGGCAACAAAACACACCTGGTATTTTAAACTTTAATCTCTATCTTTTTATGGCGAATACTTGACTTTTCGTCATTCATCCATATGAAGTCAGTTGTGTAGACCAATTTACCAACAGAGTCGTTGCCCAAGTGTGCCACGCTGAGATGAGATGAGATGATGATGGAGATTTGTTGGGATTCCACAGGAGAACTGGAGCTCCTGTGTTACCTAGACCACAGGCTTGCCCAACACAAGTTATAAATCGGGAGTACACCAGGGATCGAACCCGGGTCCATAGAATTATAAGTCCTGCATTTTAGCCACTAGACCACCGTGGCAGCTGAAAAGGATATCTATTTTGATGTAATAAATCTGAAGTGAAGAATACAGACAACAGAAATTGTGAGCTTTTATTCCAATATTATACAGGGTGGAAGAGGTATGAGTGCATTAATTTTAGGAGCAGATTCAGGTAAGAAAAATGTCAAAAGATTTTGGTCTCCAAAGAAGGATTTGGCCTAATGAAAATAATTTGTGTTTAATATGTGCATCTTATTTATTGACAAGATTTAGGTTTTGGATACGTTTTCACAAGGGAATATGTAAGAGAAAATTCCCTCATAATTTGTTCACGAATTGCTTTGTTTTGATGTTATTTCGTTTTAAGATAAGTGATTAATAATAAATTTATTGTGCCAGGTTAATCTGACAACTATGTAAAGATCTTTGCCAGTACAGCTGTTTAGTTGTGTTAATACAATGTATGCAGGCAATAACAAAGTCTTTTCGCAGAATAAGTTGTGAATCAATCAAGGATGATGTCATGGTTTTTGATGCATATGTAGACAAACTTCTTATTTAGGGAGACTCAAGACAGAATTCCTATGAAGCAGGACTGATTTCCTACCAGAAAGCTAACCAATCTCAAAACGTTTGTTACTGTGAGAACGCGAGTCTTACGAACAGAGAGTGTTTTGTTTTTGTATGCTATTAGAATGGTCCCTATCCAAAAATTAGCCTCTGTAATGTACGTACATGATCTGTTAACTCACGTTACCTACATTCATTATTACGAATGTGAAATATTTCGTCTTTTAAATCAGACAGCACAATGACCTGTGTCAGTGAAATATCATGATCTGATGTACAGACACATGGTTATAAGCTGCGTATCTGTCCATCAATGTTGTAAACAAATCACGACAGTGCTGCAAGATTTATAACTCCATCCTTTAAAAACATTTAATTTATTTCAGTAACACTTACAGATAGAGAAAAGTTTATTTGGAAATTTTCATTAGTTCTATTATTACCTATTACCAGTTGAAATTATTGCACTTATACTCCTTCCTCCTTGAATACTGTATTTTTGTTTTCTGATGAAAAGGATCAGTGTCATTTGTATGAAACTCCCAGGAGTAGAATGAGTGCCCCCCACCTAAAGATGAAGAGACGTCCATATTTTAAAAGCTTTTCTTTTCTTTTCATATTCATCAGCAATGGAAGAAGAGAGAAAAGCAATCTCAATCTATTTTATGATTAAATAAAGATTATTTGACTACCAACAACTCATTACTAGCCAACCTATTATTCATGATAACAAAACACTAACAGATGTAGAGATATAGCAAACGCATTTAATAAACATTACTCAAACTCTCACAGATTACATCCCAATGTAAAAAAACTGACAAATTTATCAAAAGAGAATTATATAAAAATAATAAAAACAATATTACTAGTACAAAACCTGAAATATTTCATCAAAATTTTACTTCCAAAGAATTAACTATAGCTATACAAAATTTAAAAACCAAGAAATCTCCTGGCCCTGACAACATTCATTCCGAATTTTTTAAACATCTGGGGGAAAAAGCCAAGTCTGTACTTTTATCCATTTTCAATTTATCATGGAACACCTCAATTCCTGCAGCTTGGAAAAAAGCAATCATTATACCAATTCACAAAAAAGGGAAACCTGCTCATGACGTTAATAGTTATCGACCAATAGCACTATTAAGCATGATAGCAAAAACCATGGAGTCCATGATCTCCAACAGATTAACTTGGTATTTAGAATCCCAAAATCTTTTATCAGCAAGACAAGCCGGCTTTCGACAACTACACTCTACCAATGAACAAGTCATACGCCTTGGCCAAGAAATAAAAGACAGTTTTAACAAGCAAGAAGATATCTTGGCAATATTTATTGACTTTCAGTTAACATATGACTCTGTTTGGAGAAATAAATTATTACTAAAACTCAGGGGCGGCTTTCGAAGAGGGGCTGCGGAGCTGCAGCACCCCCAGACATTTGTGGCTCTTGTCTCGTTTTATGTTGTGAAAAACATTTATTATACAGTCTCTATTTAGCGGCTCGAATTTTTTTAAATTCCGCTCTCATTGACATGCACGCAATCGTTAGTGAAGTCACTTCCTCCCCTGGAGCTGCCAGTCTCGTCTCGGATGCTTTGCGCGTTAGTTTTACCCCTCCCCCTGGTGCCCCTTGCCATTAATCCAGAGCATCCAGGCGCTGCAAAATTTGCAGCAGTTTGTCAGTAGCGCGCAGTTTTAAATACAGTTTCTTTAATGTTGTGAGTATAACAAGTGCAACAATGTTTAATTCTGTACAATATTTACAGTCTATACGGTTCAGTACCTTAACAATTCAGGAGAAATGTGAAATTAAGTGCCCATCAGTTCAATCTCATAATGGAAAGAGCCGCTAAACAAAATACAAAGGCTCGCATATTTTTTGATAATTTATCCAGTATCCCTGCTTTCTTCTCTCGATCTCCACTCAGTCTGTATTAGATTAATGTGTTTCAAAGACAATTTCATCAGCTGGGGCAACAAGATGGATTTAAAATAAGAACAGTAAATGTTGTTCATGAGAAGAAGGAGCCATTGCTAGAATGTTTTCAAAATATAATGCAATCTGAAACATCTAACAATATGACAATAAATAAGGCAAGCGCCCTGGTGCGTACTCTTGAAGATCCTGAATTCAATTTCTGGCTTAATTATTTTTTTCATTTATTGAGATATATATATATATATATATATATATATATATATATATATATAAAATACAGCCAACTACAACATCGCCAGTTAGATATTTCTAAGGTTCAAATCTGCATATAAAAAATTAAATTATGGTTTATTTAACGGCACTCGCAACTGCAGGGGTTATATCAGCGTCGCCGCTGTGCAGGAATTTTGTCTGCAGGATTCTTTTAAATGCCAGTAAATCTACTCACGTGAGCCTGTCTCATTTAAACACAACTTACAAGATAAGGCGCATGGAACTAATCTTTAAATAAAGTAATTTGCTTGATTTATTTTTGTATGCAGCCCCCCTTATATCAATACCCACGAGCCGCCACTGCTAAAACTCCAGAAATTAGGTATCTCCAGCAATATGTTCAGATGGATATCAGAATTCCTTAGTCAAAGATTCATTACCAACAACTCATTTCACGAGGCTCTGAAACTAATAATTTCACACAATGTGCCAGATTGCCAGAACTTACACTCTGCAATTTCCTGCGCGTCTCTTCTATTCTGCGTTGCAGTTCTTCGCGTTTCTTCGATGTCTCGCTGTCCACACGGGTTTGCTTGGCAGCATTGATGACTGCCACATTACGAAGAGTGGACGTCGAGAACATTCCACCCTGGTTAGCACGAACTAGAAATTGAGATGATATGCTTGTTCCAGCTGAAACAGAGAACTGGACCTTCAGGAGAACATTCCCATGCCACAGAAACTACAATTACAAAACATCCAACACCTCTATCAATTGCTTTAAAATTATGATCAAATAATATCTTTATCATATTCATACCATGTTAATAACTGTTAATATTTTGTATGTCACAGTGCTTGACCAAAGACATGTTATTTAAGTACATATCTAACCTGCATCTTTGGTGGCTTCTTGCTCTGCCCCACTGAGAGATTCAAAGGTATTCTTCAGGTACTTTTCTCTCTGTCCTACACGATCCAAACTTTCTGTGCTGCTAGAATGCACAAGATTAAAAACCAATAATGAAGATACGAAAAAGAAAACGCAGTTAAAATATTATAAAAAACTCCACTAATGATACTTAATGCGTGTGGAGCATAAAGAAATAAATAAATAAAGAAAAAGTAAGTATCATGGTGACACATATTTTCTCACATGTATTACAACAAATTAGTACAATAATTTCAAGGAAAAAGTTGTTCCAGGGCCAGGTATCGAACCAGGGAGCTTTGGCTGAGCGTGTCAATGCTCTACCGACTGAGCTACCCAGGAACTGTACGAGACAAGTGGACTGACAAGACATCAAGCCCAACAATGAGTGCACACAAACTCTTTGCGACTTGAATTGAGGAGTTGTATGTACAAGGGGTGTATACCAGAAAACCGTGTTCGGAGGAAATGACATCTGAAATTTTCACTTTGGTTTAGTGCTTGTACCAAGTACTTAAAGAAACTGTTTCAATGAATGCAGTAATGAACATAATCATTTCTTATTGAAGACAATTCTTTGAAATAGATATTGTAATATTTTAAATAGCAACTTGCATTTTAAAATGTGCCAGTATATGTTCTTAGTATATATAATATTAATTACAGGAATTTAATATAACAAAACTAAATTCAAATAGCTGTTTTAAGTCACTTGTAATAATAATAATAGTCATAAAGAGTGAAGGTAATTCAAAATAAGTGAAAAATTTATATTTTCCAATAAATGTGGAATCAATAATAATTCTGATGATAGTTTAACAAATGACATACAAACTTTTCTTGCTTGCCAATTTTCATCTCAGCAGTCTTCATTGTTTGAGTCACTTCGCTCCCTTCCTCCTCCTGCCATTTTTGTTGGTTTGCTTTGGTGAGTATTTCTTCAAACCCAGCCACCCCCTCTTCAGAGGGGTATTTAAAGAGACTCCGAATATCATTTTCCTTGGCAGTATTAAGTTGTACAATGGAAATTGATGGTAAACTTATATCCAATGGAATGGTTTAACATCTTTCTATGAAGGAAAGTGGTTCATAAGACCCAAAATATGAGGAACGTACTGCAGCTCCGTCATATGGAGAATATGTCATTCTTTGATAAGACTGAATTTTGAAGAAGAAGAGGGCAAAGACAAAGGCGAAGAAGAAAAAGAAGAGAAGAGGACAAAGACAAAGACCAAGAAGAAGGAAAAAAGAAGAAGAAGAACAAGAGGGAAAAGCCCAAGAAGAAGAAGAAGAAGAAGAAGAAGAAGAAAAAGAAGAGAAGAGGGTAAAGACAAAGGCCAAGAAGAAGAAGAACAAAAGGGAAAAGCCCGAGGAGAAGAAGAAGAAGAAGAAGAGGGCAAAGCCGAAGAAGAAGAAGAAGAAGAAGACAAAGCCAAAGGCCAAGAAGAAAAAGAAGAGAAGAGGGCAAAGACAAAGGCCAAGAAGAAGAAGAAAAAAAAGAAGAAGAGGGCAAAGCCCAAGAACAAGAAGAAGAAGAAGAAGACAAAGTCAAAGGCCAAGAAGAAAAAGAAGAGAAGAGGGCAAAGACAAAGGCCAAGAAGAAGAAGAAAAAAAAGAAGAAGAGGGCAAAGCCCAAGAACAAGAAGAAGAAGAAGAAGACAAAGCCAAAGGCCAAGAAGAAAAAGAAGAGAAGAGGGCAAAGACAAAGGCCAAGAAGAAGAAGAAAAAAAAGAAGAAGAGGGCAAAGCCCAAGAACAAGAAGAAGAAGAAGAAGACAAAGTCAAAGGCCAAGAAGAAAAAGAAGAGAAGAGGGCAAAGACAAAGGCCAAGAAGAAGAAGAAAAAAAAGAAGAAGAGGGCAAAGCCCAAGAACAAGAAGAAGAAGAAGAAGACAAAGCCAAAGGCCAAGAAGAAAAAGAAGAGAAGAGGGCAAAGACAAAGGCCAAGAAGAAGAAGAAAAAAAAGAAGAAGAGGGCAAAGCCCAAGAACAAGAAGAAGAAGAAGAAGACAAAGTCAAAGGCCAAGAAGAAAAAGAAGAGAAGAGGGCAAAGACAAAGGCCAAGAAGAAGAAGAAGAAGAAGAGTGCAAAGCCCAAGAAGAAGGAGAAGACAAAGCCAAAGGCCAAGAAGAAAAAGAAGAGAAGAGGACAAAGACAAAGGCCAAGAAGAAGAAGAAGAAGAAAAAGAAGAAGAGGGCAAAGCCCAAGAAGAAGAAGAAGAAGAAGAAGAAGAAGAAGCAGACAAAGCCAAAAGCCAAGAAGAAAAAGAAAAGAAGAGGACAAAGACAAATGCCAAGAAGAAGAAGAAGAAGAAGAGGGCAAAGCCCAAGAATAAGAAGAAGACAAAGCCAAAGGCCAAGAAGAAAAAGAAGAGAAGAGGGCAAAGACAAAGGCCAAGAAGAAGAAGAAGACAAAGCCAAAGGCCAAGAAGAAAAAGAAGAGAAGAGGGCAAAGACAAAGGCCAAGAAGAAGAAGAAAAAGAAGAAGACAAAGCCAAAGGCCAAGAAGAAAAAGAAGAGAAGAGGGCAAAGACAAAGGCCAAGAAGAAGAAGAAAAAGAAGAAGACAAAGCCAAAGGCCAAGAAGAAAAAGAAGAGAAGAGGGCAAAGACAAAGGCCAAGAAGAAGAAGAAAAAGAAGAAGACAAAGCCAAAGGCCAAGAAGAAAAAGAAAAAGAAGAAGAAGAAGACAAAGCCAAAGGCCAAGAAGAAAAAGAAAAAGAAGAAGAAGAAGACAAAGTCAAAGGCCAAGAAGAAAAAGAAGAGAAGAGGGCAAAGACAAAGGCCAAGAAGAAGAAGAAGACAAAGCCAAAGGCCAAGAAGAAAAAGAAGAGAAGAGGGCAAAGACAAAGGCCAAGAAGAAGAAGAAGACAAAGCCAAAGGCCAAGAAGAAAAAGAAGAGAAGAGGGCAAAGACAAAGGCCAAGAAGAAGAAGAAAAAGAAGAAGACAAAGCCAAAGGCCAAGAAGAAAAAGAAGAGAAGAGGGCAAAGACAAAGGCCAAGAAGAAGAAGAAAAAGAAGAAGACAAAGCCAAAGGCCAAGAAGAAAAAGAAGAGAAGAGGGCAAAGACAAAGGCCAAGAAGAAGAAGAAAAAGAAGAAGACAAAGCCAAAGGCCAAGAAGAAAAAGAAGAGAAGAGGGCAAAGACAAAGGCCAAGAAGAAGAAGAAAAAGAAGAAGACAAAGCCAAAGGCCAAGAAGAAAAAGAAAAAGAAGAAGAAGAAGACAAAGCCAAAGGCCAAGAAGAAAAAGAAAAAGAAGAAGAAGAAGACAAAGCCAAAGGCCAAGAAGAAAAAGAAGAGAAGAGGGCAAAGACAAAGGCCAAGAAGAAGAAGAAGACAAAGCCAAAGGCCAAGAAGAAAAAGAAGAGAAGAGGGCAAAGACAAAGGCCAAGAAGAAGAAGAAGACAAAGCCAAAGGCCAAGAAGAAAAAGAAGAGAAGAGGGCAAAGACAAAGGCCAAGAAGAAGAAGAAAAAGAAGAAGACAAAGCCAAAGGCCAAGAAGAAAAAGAAGAGAAGAGGGCAAAGACAAAGGCCAAGAAGAAGAAGAAAAAGAAGAAGACAAAGCCAAAGGCCAAGAAGAAAAAGAAGAGAAGAGGGCAAAGACAAAGGCCAAGAAGAAGAAGAAAAAGAAGAAGACAAAGCCAAAGGCCAAGAAGAAAAAGAAAAAGAAGAAGAAGAAGACAAAGCCAAAGGCCAAGAAGAAAAAGAAGAGAAGAGGGCAAAGACAAAGGCCAAGAAGAAGAAGAAGACAAAGCCAAAGGCCAAGAAGAAAAAGAAGAGAAGAGGACAAAGACAAAGGCCAAGAAGAAGAAGAAGAAGACAAAGCCAAAGGCCAAGAAGAAAAAGAAGAGAAGAGGACAAAGACAAAGGCCAAGAAGAAGAAAAAGATCAAGAGGGCAAAGCCCAAGAAGAAGAAGAATAAGAAGAAAAAGAACAAGAGGGCAAAGCCCAAGAAGAAGAAGAAGAAGAAGAAGAAGATGGCAAAGCCCAAGAAGAAGAAGAAAAAGAAGAAGAACAAGAGGGCAAAGCCCAAGAAGAGAAGAAGAACAACAAGAGGGCAAAGCCCAAGAAGAAGAAGAAGAAGAAGAACAAGAGGGCAAAGCTCAAGAAGAAGAAGAAGAACAACAACAACAACAAGAGGGCAAAGCCCAAGGAGAAGAAGAGAAAGCCAAAGGCCAAGAAGAAAAAGAAGAGAAGAGGGCAAAGACAAAGGCCAAGAAGAAGAAGAAGACAAAGCCAAAGGCCAAGAAGAAAAAGAAGAGAAGAGGACAAAGACAAAGGCCAAGAAGAAGAAAAAGATCAAGAGGGCAAAGCCCAAGAAGAAGAAGAATAAGAAGAAAAAGAACAAGAGGGCAAAGCCCAAGAAGAAGAAGAAGAAGAAGAAGAAGAAGAAGATGGCAAAGCCCAAGAAGAAGAAGAAAAAGAAGAAGAACAAGAGGGCAAAGCCCAAGAAGAGAAGAAGAACAACAAGAGGGCAAAGCCCAAGAAGAAGAAGAAGAAGAACAAGAGGGCAAAGCTCAAGAAGAAGAAGAAGAACAACAACAACAACAAGAGGGCAAAGCCCAAGGAGAAGAAGAGAAAGCCAAAGGCCAAGAAGAAAAAGAAAAAGAAGAAGACAAAGCCAAAGGCCAAGAAGAAAAAGAAGAGAAGAGGGCAAAGGCAAAGGCCAAGAAGAAGAAGAAGACAAAGCCAAAGGCCAAGAAGAAAAAGAAGAGAAGAGGGCAAAGACAAAGGCCAAGAAGAAGAAGAAAAAGAAGAAGACAAAGCCAAAGGCCAAGAAGAAAAAGAAAAAGAAGAAGAAGAAGACAAAGCCAAAGGCCAAGAAGAAAAAGAAAAAGAAGAAGAAGAAGACAAAGCCAAAGGCCAAGAAGAAAAAGAAGAGAAGAGGGCAAAGACAAAGGCCAAGAAGAAGAAGAAGAAGACAAAGCCAAAGGCCAAGAAGAAAAAGAAGAGAAGAGGACAAAGACAAAGGCCAAGAAGAAGAAAAAGATCAAGAGGGCAAAGCCCAAGAAGAAGAAGAATAAGAAGAAAAAGAACAAGAAGAAGAAGAAGAAGAAGAAGATGGCAAAGCCCAAGAAGAAGAAGAAAAAGAAGAAGAACAAGAGGGCAAAGCCCAAGAAGAGAAGAAGAACAACAAGAGGGCAAAGCCCAAGAAGAAGAAGAAGAAGAAGAACAAGAGGGCAAAGCTCAAGAAGAAGAAGAAGAACAACAACAACAACAAGAGGGCAAAGCCCAAGGAGAAGAAGAGAAAGCCAAAGGCCAAGAAGAAAAAGAAAAAGAAGAAGACAAAGCCAAAGGCCAAGAAGAAAAAGAAGAGAAGAGGGCAAAGGCAAAGGCCAAGAAGAAGAAGAAGACAAAGCCAAAGGCCAAGAAGAAAAAGAAGAGAAGAGGGCAAAGACAAAGGCCAAGAAGAAGAAGAAGACAAAGCCAAAGGCCAAGAAGAAAAAGAAGAGAAGAGGGCAAAGACAAAGGCCAAGAAGAAGAAGAAGACAAAGCCAAAGGCCAAGAAGAAAAAGAAAAAGAAGAAGAAGAAGACAAAGCCAAAGGCCAAGAAGAAAAAGAAGAGAAGAGGGCAAAGACAAAGGCCAAGAAGAAGAAGAAGACAAAGCCAAAGGCCAAGAAGAAAAAGAAGAGAAGAGGGCAAAGACAAAGGCCAAGAAGAAGAAGAAGACAAAGCCAAAGGCCAAGAAGAAAAAGAAAAAGAAGAAGAAGAAGACAAAGCCAAAGGCCAAGAAGAAAAAGAAGAGAAGAGGGCAAAGACAAAGGCCAAGAAGAAGAAGAAGACAAAGCCAAAGGCCAAGAAGAAAAAGAAGAGAAGAGGGCAAAGACAAAGGCCAAGAAGAAGAAGAAAAAGAAGAAGACAAAGCCAAAGGCCAAGAAGAAAAAGAAAAAGAAGAAGAAGAAGACAAAGCCAAAGGCCAAGAAGAAAAAGAAGAGAAGAGGACAAAGACAAAGGCCAAGAAGAAGAAGAAGACAAAGCCAAAGGCCAAGAAGAAAAAGAAGAGAAGAGGACAAAGACAAAGGCCAAGAAGAAGAAGAAGAAGACAAAGCCAAAGGCCAAGAAGAAAAAGAAGAGAAGAGGGCAAAGACAAAGGCCAAGAAGAAGAAGAAAAAGAAAAAGAAGAAGAAAAAGAAGAAGATAAAGCCAAAGGCCAAGAAGAAAAAGAAGAAAAGGGCAAAAACAAAGGTGGAGAAGAAGGGGGAAAAGACTAAAACGAAAAAGAAGGCAAATACAAAAAAGAAGGAAAACAAGGTAGGCAAAGAAGCAGATGGCACTAAGGTGAAGAAGATGGGAAAGATGAGGATAAAAAGACGGAAATGATGAAAGAAAAGAAGGCGAGCATGAGGGTAAAGGTACGTGATTAGTGCTGCTGATGTAGGCAATAATAATTTCACTTTGACTATAAACAGGTCTACAATGACTTCATGAGAAATCGCCAGAATGCCCTGGCTGCTCACCTGACAGACAGCATTGAAAGCAGATTGCGCTCGGCTGTGTCTGCACTTGGAGTCGACACCTCGTCGTCGTCCTCGTCACTCTCCTGGCTGCCCGATACCGACGCAGACACGGAGATGAGTGGCAGGTCAGTCAGACGCTCCGGCCGCTGGTTCTTCTTCATCCGCCTCTGGGAGCGACGGAGCTCCTCCACATCCATGGCATTCACGGTGTAATCACTGCAGGCAAGACAAGTATGCTCTGGTTATATTTCCAGAACAAAAGTTGTTGTTCTTAACTAATGCTGAGTTCTTGCCTAGATCATATATGTAACAGATATGTCGGGCTTATAGGCTAACAATTTTTGTCAGGTTTACTACGCTGCCATCTAGTTGTTACATAAGGAGTCTCGTCATAATTCCCATTTGAAATGCATTAGCGACTGTGCTGCCATCTCGTGTTCGTTTACGGCAGACGGGTGGCGATCCTGGCGGTTGTTCTCTTCAAAGTGCTGCTGATTTTAACGTAGCGAGGAGTTATCTGTTACATATATGATCTAGGGTTCTTGGCAATAAAGCCATTAAAGGCTGGTTCACAATAAACTGGAAATGGAAACAACAACGAGAACTAGAACGAAAATAACGTTAAAATACATTTAATTTAACAATATTTCCATTCCCAGTTTATTGTGGACCAGCATCAACTCTCTTGCTCTCCAATATTTCTCACACACAGTGGGTTTAGGGGAAAGGGCTGGACATCGCTGAAGATGATACTGATCCATTTCTTCGTGAAGACTGCACAGTGGACAAAGTGGTGAAAATATTTTAAAATGTTATGTTTTATTTAAAGATGCTCGCAACTACAGAGGTTATATCAGCGTCGCCGGATGTGCCGGAATTTTGTCCCGCAGGAGTTCTTTTACATGCCAGTAAATCTACTGACATGAGCCTGTCGCATTTAAGCACACTTAAATGCCATCGACCTGGCCTGGGATCGAACCCGCAACCTTGGGCATAGAAGGCCAGCGCTATACTAACTCGCTAACCAGGTCGACAAAGTGGTGAAGAAATAACTCCCGTTTTGTTCAAGTGTTTTCACAGTCATGCCCTGTGAGTAATCGAAAGGATGGAACTCTACTTTTGCTCGGATACTCAGGAATTATATTTTGTTGTACACTGAGACACTCCCATCTTTTACTATTTGAAATTTTGTGGAAATGATATGATATTATATCTTGATATTCAGAGTTGATATATCTTCTAACAGATTGAAAAGGTAAAGTTGACATAGGGTTTTGTGAGATTTTACTTCCCTTCTTAGCAAAACGGTCACCAGTTTCATTACCAGATAATCCACAGTGTGCCAGTACCCATTGAAAAAATATTATCTTACCTTTCGTCAGATGGTGTATAATTTTCCAACAAACCAGAAGAAAAGTGAGATTTAATCATCAGGGCTGTGAAGAAAATTTTTATCCACTGACAATGTTTTCCAACCCTGATGATGATCCATCTGCTCACATTTTTCTAATTCTGACCCTGACTCTATCCACAATTTCCTTCAACTCTGACTCTGAAGTGATCCCAAATTTCTTACAATTCTTTTCCAATATCTCCTAAAATTACTTATGATTCTAAGAGAATTGATGCCAAATTGCTTTTGGCAGTCTCTGACTCTAAATCCTCAAAGATATTTGTACCTTCATAATCCTCAGGAAGATATTTGGACCTAAACTAGCCAATGGAACATGGCAAATTAGATACTCATGAACTATATGCCTTACATAATGCTATAGCATCATCCACATTTAGATGTATTAACCTTTAAATTGACAAAGTATCCTATAGGATACAAAAGGTTAACAGGCTATATGCTATAATTTTAATAGAATAGAAAAAAAAAATTTCCATTAACGATATACTTCAAACTATACAGGTCTTTCCTTATAACTTTGTAACACATAAATAGTCAATCAATGTCTTTTGCAAATGTGACATTGTAATGTTGATTTGAATAACAATAGTTACTTCGATATAACGTTAAATATTTCAGTCACTTCAAGATAATTTATCGGCATATCAATAACAACCTCATAAAATTACGTACAAAAAACACTCCCAAAATAATATACACTTATGAAAAAAAATAAAATAAAAAAATAAAAAATAATTTGATTAACAATATTTTCACCGTTACAATTACACATGTATAAAAACTAAATATAAACATTTACATAGAAGAGAAAAAGTTTGTCCAAAGGGCTGGACTCGGGAAGAGTACCCAAAACGCTCTGCGTTGAATAGCAATACTTAAGCATTGATGCAAATAAGTAGTGCAACGGTGATCACCAGTAATGGAGATCAAAATTTGGCCAATTTGAGATACCAAAACTTTATCGTCATGACTCCAAGGACCGAAGGTCTCCACAGCAAATGGGACAAAGATATAATTGTCTAAAAGATGAGCATATTTATTGACTTAAAAAAAAGTTGGTTGGAAAATTAAAATTTCACAATACTATACTATTGTACAACATATAAAATATGGACATTGCAATATTTGTTTTCTTCACAGTCCGACAATGTTTAATAAACCAGTATGAGAAATGAAGTTTTGCCAATTTAAGGGTTAAGAGACTCCAGTGGGCTGGTCACATTATAAGAATTGAAAGTCAACGCATCCCCAAAAAATTACTTGATAGACACATTGATGGGAAAAGGTCAGTTGGAAAACCACGTAACCAATGGGAAGAAACGATACAGAAAGATGCAGCCAATCTAATCCATATAAGAAACTGGAAGGCAACTGCAAGAAACAGGGAGAAATGGAAGCGTATAATGGAGGGGGGGGGGGGTTATCATGGTACGAAAATGGGCCAAAGCACCTTAGGATGATGAGGATGACTCTAATCATAATTCCTGTCAACTGTACCTGAATTTGATTCTGATCTGACTCAGATCTAACTAAATTACTTCGAATTCTGATTCCGACTTCACCCAAATTTCTTCCAATTTCCAAGTCATCATTCTGACTCCACTCAAAACTAGTTCTAACTCTTATTTTGAACTCTCCAAAATTGATTTTGACTAACTTCATAAAGAATTGAATAATTTTGAGGGAAAAATTGTTCCGGGGCCGGGTATCGAACCTGGACCTTTGATTAAACGTACCAACGCTCTACCAACTGAGCTATCCAGGAACTCTACCCGACACCGATCCAACTTTTCCCTCTATACCCACAGACCTCAAAGTGGGCTGACAACCGTCAAGCAACCAACACTGAGTGCACACTAACTCTGTGTGACTTAAATTGTGGTTTTCTGTTAACGAACAGTGACGTGTATTATGCAAATCAAGCTTTCAAGTATAACTCCCTGTAAAGTTGATTTTAATAATTTTGAGGGAAAAACCAAAGGTCCTGGGCTCGATACCCGGCCCCAGAACAATTTTTCCCTCAAAATTATTCAAATCAACTTTACAGGGAGTTATGCCTGAAAATTTGATTTCCATAAAAAATTGCTTCCAACTATGACTCTATTCCATCCAAACCCACTTCTGAACCTGACTCCAACTCCACAGCACTGCTAAGCACTCAATCGACGCTTGTTGAAGTGTTACCTTCCCGTCTCCTCAGCAGGTGGGTAGTACATGACACGGTCCCCTTGCTCTGGTTCCGTGGACTCCCCTTCCCCCTCTGAGTAGTCTTCCACATCGCCATCATGCTCCGTACTCTCCATGTCCTGTATCACACAGCATCATTATAATAAATATCAATAAACAATCGTATCAGCAATAGTAAAGAAAAAAAAGTTATTCCCATAACATGCCATGAAGGCACTTGGGGGGCATGGAGACAGAGCCCCATGCTTTCCATGACCTCGGCACTAGAATGAGGTGGTGTGGTCGCCACTACCTTTTACTCCCGGGAAAGACCCGGTGCTCAATTTTATAGGAGGCTGAGTGAACCTCGGGGCCGTTCTGAAAGTTTGGCAACGAGAAAAAATCCTGTCACCACCTGGGATCGAACCCCAGACCTTCCAGTCCGTAGCCAGCTGCTATACCAACTGAGCTACCCGGCCGCCATCAGCAATAGTATGAAGGATAAAATCAGTTTTAGTTTCTCAGTTCAATACTTATTTTTTGGATGTTGGAGATTGTTTGTACAAAACAGAAAATGAAAATGTTTTGTAACCCAAAGAAAACATTGGTGTGCAATCAATCTTAACATTTTTTTTATCTGTTTTCAGATAAGTCAAATAGGAAACCCTTTCTATTTGGCACAAGAATCATCAGTAGTAACTTAATAGCTACCATCTTTGACAATAGATAGATGATAGATGTAAAGTCCATGTGTTTAAACACAGACAAGGACAATGAACGTTTATGGCATGATGAACATCCTTAACATACAGTATACGCCAAAATAAACAATACTGAAATTATCGCTCATCTGCTGTTCATGTTTCCCTAGCAACCAAATATTTATTTATTTTATATGATAGTTTAACATATTGTGTATTCAGTGTTGAGGTTAGTGCAGCAATTATGTTCTCACAACAGAGGAGAAGGAGTTTATCATCGAGCATTATTTCCGGTCATATGAAGTGGGGTGTTAGAATGGGCCAAGCTTGTGCCAAGTTAAAGAGCAGTATGAGGAGCGATTTAACAATGCGGCACCAAATAACACAACAATGTTAGCTGTCGTCGAGAAGTTCTGTCGTACGGGATCAGTCTTATGTCGCCTTATATGTTATAATGACATCTTGATTTTCAGAGTATGTCTGTAATTTCAGTACTCCGTATGACTGGAAATAAAGCTCGATGATAAACACCTTCTCCTCTGTTGTGAGAACCATAATTGCAGAAATCAACACAACACTGAATTCACTACTATTGTATACAATAAATAAATACTTCGTTGCTAGGGAAACGTGCACAGCAGATCAGTGATAATTTCAGTACTGTTTGTTTTGGTGCATACCGTAGCTTCCTTCAGAAGAAAAATAATGACAGGAATGGTGTTCCATAGGATTTAGACATGTATTAAGAACTCTGACTCCGATGACATGGGTTTCACACAAAATTTCCGGCCAACTACCCATCACTCCAAGTTAACACCTAGCAGACAGATGTTTTTGACTTGAGAGATCACAGAAACCTTTGTTTTACATGTCTAGAAAAATTAAGCCGAGAACAATTAGCTAATTGTTTGCACCATGTCATTGGTGTAAAGATATTCAACATTTCAGAGCTATGTATCAGCTCAATAACCAGGGAAGGCAGGGAGGAAAAAGTGACAACCCCACAATTAGTGTTCTGCTCTAACAAGAACAGGGTGTCTCAAAAATAAACTGACAAAGTTTTCTGGTATGTTCAGAAAAAAAAAAAAAAAAAAAAAAAAAGGGAGAACAGGCAAGATGTTTCTAACTTGCCATGGAATCGGACAACACCTCTCCATACACTGAGTTAGGTTGAGTTTGCATAATTTTACTTATTAAAAACTGGAAATCATTTGAGCAAAAAGAAACAAAGCATCAGGAATGTCTTTCCTATAAATAACATATAATTCTTCTCTTCTTTAAGCCTTTCAGAAATTATACGATGAAAGAGTAATGGAACGGAGAAAAACTCTCTCTGGCGCCGGGATTTTAACCCAGGTTTTCAGCTCTATGTGCTGATGCTTTATCCACTGAGCCACACCGGATACCTACCCCGGCGTCGGACAGAATCGTCTCAGATTAAGTTCCAACTCTTGGGTTCCCTCTAGTGGCCGTCCTCTGCACTACATCATAGATGTCTATGAACGTAGGACTGAAGTCCACACATGTGCTGAGGTGCACTCGTTATGAGTGACTAGTTGGCCGGGATTCGACGGAATAAGCACTGTCTTAAATCACGAAGTAATTTACGCATATCATATATATTATTTTAATGTACCGAAGTACATACGATATTTCCATGCAGATATTCTGCATCATCATACAATGAAAGAGTAATGGAACGGAGAAAAATTCTCTCCGGCGCTGGGATTTGAACCTGGGTTTTTAGCTCTACGTGCTGATGCTTTATCCACTAATCATATCATATCATATCATATGTACTTCGTTACATTAAAATAATATATATGATATGCGTAAATTACTTCGTGATTTAAGACGGCGCTTATGCCGTCGGATCCCGGCCAACTAGTCACTCATAACGAGTGCACCTTAGCACATGTGTGGACTTCAGTCCTACGTTCATAGACATCTATGACTTAGTGCAGAGGGCGGCCACTAAAGGGAACCCAAGAGTTGGAACTTAATCTGAGACGATTCTGTCCGACGCCGGGGTAGGTATCCGGTGTGGCTTAGTGGATAAAGCATCAGCACGTAGAGCTGAAAACCTGGGTTAAAATCCCGGCACTGAGAGAGTTTTTCTCTGTTCCATTACTCTTTCATCGCATGATGACGCAGAATATCTGCCTGGAAATATCATATGTACTTTGGTACATTAAAATAATATATATCTTTCAGAAATTGCCTAACCTTCATTTTTGGAACTGGGTTTTAACAAATTCACAGAATTATAACTTGAAAAAATATTTGAAATAGGATTGTGGGGTTTTCACTGGCATATTTCTTACTGTGTGGTTACTAACACACTGTATACAAAACAGCTATTTTCTAATATGTTTGTTTGAAGTGACTGTAATGCCAGACTATTTTGTGGGTGGAAATATCAAACAAAAACATGTGTCAATAGTAGCAGATAGTACACTGGTCAAGTGGCAACAGCACTTAAGTACAGTTCGGTGGAACAGTTTCTGATATATCATTCAATATTGTGTCTTGTGTAGTACACAAAGTTACT
Organism: Periplaneta americana; assembly: GCF_040183065.1. Classification (NCBI taxonomy): domain Eukaryota; kingdom Metazoa; phylum Arthropoda; class Insecta; order Blattodea; family Blattidae; genus Periplaneta; species Periplaneta americana. The sequence goes on along the minus strand of NC_091131.1, from coordinate 11,290,065 downwards.
GGCTACACTGTACATAAAACATAATGTGAACATACAGTGCTGGGAATGCTTGAGAAGCAATTAGTGTGCGTATTAATATCCAAGCCATGCAATTTTGAGGCATAATTAAAATTTACTTCAATTTGCAGCGGATTTAGTCTAGTGCAATAAATAATACATACCTCGTACTTGTAACTGCCAATACTACTGTCATCAGTAAGGTGACGACTTCGAGAGAGGTCTGTGATGTCACTTCCCCTGGATAGCGTTACTTTACTGCTCGACACCTGCAAGTCACATCCTCAAATGTCAGCAAATTTGATTCCAGCCTTTATAATGATGCCTGAAATAATTTTGGTTACCTTACAATAAAATGAAGTAAGTCAAGAGTCATGAATGACTTGCAGGAATCTACCATCTGAAAATAAGGATGCTCATATTGTCACATTGACCAGTCTCATGGTCTAGTGATCACAGTTGATGGCTACAGTTCATGAGGTCCCGGGTTTGATTCTTGGCCATAGCACAGGAATTGTTTCTGTGTTCGTCCATTGTTAGAAAATTAGGTTAAGGGGAGAATGTACCTCCTCTCTCCGCCATGCACTATGCTAAATTTGTTATTTTCTGTTTTAAAGAACTATAAAGTGTAGAGCGAATCCAGAAATGCATATAGAGTGTTAGTTGGGAGGCCGGAGGGAAAAAGACCTTTAGGGAGGCCGAGACGTAGATGGGAAGATAATATTAAAATGGATTTGAGGGAGGTGGGATATGATGATAGAGAATGGATTAATTTTTCTCAGGATAGGGACCAATGGTGGGCTTATGTGAGGGCGGCAATAAACCTCCGGGTTCCTTAAAAGTAAGTAAGTAAGTAAGTATAAAGTGTAGAGCAATGAATTTTTTCATATACACTTACTATATCCTTTGCTAACAAAATGTCTTTTTTTTTTTTCAGAGAAATAACTTAAAAAATATAATATGAACAATTTTTTGTTTATTTTTCCCATAACTTTGATTTTTTTCCTATTCTTATGTTCGTTTTCTATGAAACTATCCATTCCAGAGCATCGAAATTTTTACAGTGTATTAATTTTATATACAGTAAAACCTCGATAACTTATTAAGCTATCCCGTGTAATACGCTTTTTTTGACCGGTCCCTGCACATTTCATATATAACACCTTTATGAAATATCCCATTTGTTGCGCTCAAGTCCCGCATAATACGCTGATTTTGTGGTATATTTTCAATGTAATTTTCAGCAATGTACTGTAACAGCAATGAAACATCTTGGTCATTGAACTCACTGGTGCCATTAACCTGAAAGTATTGGTATTCGGCCCTTTACCTGCGCATTTAAACCTTCATACTTCATACCTTAGTATACCCCACCCTCTTGTTACGCTCTCTTATTCGACTCCTTATCTGCGTGGTTAAAGCCTACATACAGTTACAATACCGCACCCTCTTGTTAACTCTCTCTCAATCAACATTCCTCACTCAGCCGTAATGAAATTCTGGAAATTTTTGCTTGGCAGTTTGTTATCCTTTTGTGTATTGAAATGTCTGTGAATGTGATTACAATGAGTGTTAAACGAAAAGTCCTTTCTGCGTCAGAAAAGTTGGAAATCTTACGAAAGTACGATGAGAACAGTACTCTTACTCAGAAACAACTCTCTGATGAATTAGGAATCCCATCATCGACATTAAGAATGATAATAAAAAATCGCGACTCAATCACTACAGCTGCGACGTCGGGAGGATGTAATCGCAGAAACTGAAGTGTGGTAAACATGAGGACTTGGAGTACATGCACATGGCAAACAACTATAAATGTTTTTTTTTTTCGAAAGAATTAAGTACAGTACATATTGTAAATGTCTTTGATGTACAGTACAGTAATTACATAATGGAGTAATACTGTATTACCTTTCATGAATCATGTATTTCAATAAAGAAAAATGCTACTAGATACTATATGTAAGTCAAAATAAGTACACCCGCCTAATACGCGGTCCTGGTTAATATGCGTTTTACACCCGGTCCCTTGAACAGCGTCTTATCAGGGTTTTATTGTATATGCTTGGTTGCCATTACATTTTTTAAGATACTGCTCTGAAAAAAAATGTAATTTTGTTGGCAAAGGATGTAAATATATGTGGAAAAAATGTATTGCTCTGCAAGGAACATTAAACATTACAAATTTAACATGGCGAGAAAGAAGATTCCTTCTCCACTTAAGGTTTAAGACCTCTCCTGATGCTACATAATCATGATCATCCTATGATATCGGGGTAATGTAACTCCGTCTTTCAGACATCCCAACCTCAGAAGTGCATTACACCTAAGCCACTGCCAGGAGAGAAGACCAGAAATGTCGAAAGACAACCTCGTGGCATTAGGGAAAAAAAGTTGTTACGTATCTGTTACTTGAAGATTCCACTCTAAAACGTTTTTTGCCTACAGAGATTTCACATTAGAACAGTACTGGAACTTATAAAGCTGGTAATTGCTACAGCTGATTCTGCTGAGAGTTATGATTTATGAATTATTAATGCTCACAGAACTGCACAATGCAACAAACCTTTTGTCCTCAAAAAATGTATGGCCTTAGTTGAAACATATTTCACATACTTACTTCCCTTGCAAGTCACAGTATAGCGACAAGACATTCGACAAGCACGAAACATTCTCGTGCAATGTGTGCATGGTGCTGATAAGTGACTATTTTAAAACTATTTACCTACTTGTGAAAAAGTCAGCAATAACAACTACTGGTACACGACTATTTTTGCACAAGGTCTTGATCTGCTGTATTCTGCATCAAAACATTCACACTCCCTACACTCTGCACCACTCTTTATGTTTTCTTTTCGACATGTGCTCTAGTCTAAGCCAATTTCACACCTTCCACTTGTTTTTAATCTGTTCAGCACTTTTGGAATTACAACCCCTTTCCTCTATTTCCTCCACCATGTGTCTATATTTCAGAATTTTTAATCGCTTTCCATCAAACAATTTGTGGATTTGCTTTTCACAAAAGATTTCTAATAAGCAGTAGCGGCCCGCAGTTACAAAGATTGGCAGTTCTGCATGAAAAATAGTGTATTTAACAAACGCATGCTGTTTATTGCATCTAAATCGGATAACGCGTGTAATTACAGCGCCTTCTCGGAGTTGACTGGGCACCCGAAATTGTATTCCAACCATTCGGGCGCTACACCTCTTCCACCTGGTACAACTAGTCACGTAGTGGAGATGTGCCTCACATGTTTTTCTAGTTTTTAAAGTCAAATTAACTAAATCCTTCACTCCAGTGTTGGTCCATGTAAACAGAATACACGGGTGAGGGAGAAAGCGTTTTTATGAGCTCAGCAAAAAACCAATCATTTCCATTACACATTTCGGTATTAAAATGACTAGTAGGCTATATGATTTCCTCGACTTTTTCCAGAAATTTCAATATTTAAATTTTGTGTAGGACGTCCTAATTTCTTAAGTTAACATGCAATTTCTCTTTTAATTTCGAAAAGGGTTGGTCAATTAGGTTTCCATTTCATTCATTTTTAATATAAAATATTTCCTTAGACACACTGACTAATCACATCACACCACTCACAGTATACTATAACACACTGGAACTATATACAGTAGTCCAGAAGCCTATGTGTTCTAACGCAGGTCATAAGGAGATGAGGGTGTCGGCGGTTCTTTTGTATATTTGGAGAGAGCTGCTTCGGTTGCAGCTCTAATGCAGTCTTATGGGATGGTGAAGAAAACCAGTTTCCTGCTGCCGACTACCCTGCATTGAGCTTCAGGAACTGCCAATCACAGATCCGAAAAGTACACTACAGCTAAAATTCTCGAGCAGTTCAAGGCTCCTACAGACAGTAAAATCTCGAATCGAAGGAGAAGGAATTGGAAAAATAAATGAAATAATGAACTAGATTACATAAAAGCACGTCTTACATTTTTAATTTTTTCAGGTCCATTTAAATGGTGGTTCTGCAGCTCTGCAGTTCTTATTGTAGAGCCGCCCTTGCTAATAAGGTTATTATTCCCTTTGTTGCAGTCTACATTTTCAAAGCTCCTTGCCTCCTTGCTTGAAACCTTCTAAATTAGGCGCGCTAATATTCGGAACATCCGAACATATTCAGTCACACTCAGAAAAAGAACGACGATTGTTAAATGCAAAGCGTATACAGTTCAGTTTCAATACAGTAGGGGTTTACATGCCAAAAGTGTTGCAGAAATTTCGATCTGAACCTACTATCTAACAGGATCAAATTTGAGATTCAGTTCGAACTGAATCCTCGTTTCCATAAAGTATTCAGTACTAGAGGTCTGCATTGGACGGTTTCGCTCGAGCGCCAAGTAGTTCATAGCATAATTCGATAGATAGTGCACATGCATGATGGGTAAAATTGTCGTGAGCGATAAATCCTTGAACGGTATAAGCTGAGCGTTACGCATCGTTCTTGTTACTGGCAAGAAGTACACTGTCAAAAATGGAGAGCTAAAAGATGTAGTGAAGTTGAAACTACTCATCAAGGAATACAAGTTAAGTCCTAAAGAAGGTATGAAGAGTGATGTGTGGGACAAATTCTTATTTGTGATACTTAGTGTATCAATCTTTGCGTCTGTAACAGTTGTGCAGCATGATTATTAGTTTTATTATATTTTCTGTGACGTTATCTCTGTACTAATATTGTTATTAATCTACTGCTATATCAATAATATTTTGTAAAACGTTTCTACATTGTCGCAGTATATAGGTGGAACACTATGTATGGACCTATCATATTATATATGTGGTAAATCAAATATTGAATAATTATTAATTAGCAATAATAACTGTATATCGAAGTTTTTCATACTATTTTATTTATAACTCCATGTTCCTGTTTTGGTACGTTCCATTAGACGTTTGTCATAAACGCAGAAAATAAAGCCTTATCTTTACCGTGTGAGCAAAACATATGTGTATCTTATCTGTCGCCTTCCATACAAGATAAGACATGTCGGTGATATGACCTTGTACTGTGCTTCTATTTATTACGAGCGCATCACGACCGATCGTATCTCACTCGAGGGTGCGACATTCGACCAAGTTCAAGCGAGCGATTTAACTGTTCAGTACAGAAAGGGTATTCAGATCGATTTGAATTCCCCATGGAAAGGTAGTAACTGTTTCAGTTTACAGCCTGTGTACATTGACATTGCTTCGTAATTTATACTTAAAAATTATCGCATTTTTATATTGAATACAATTTCCTGTTAACATTACAAAGTTATATTCTAATGTAACAGCAGCAAAATTATTATAGTTTATCTTAAGTTCGTAACAATTACGGTATAAACAAACCAATGAGTCAAGACTGGATTAAAAGTTTAGAGAAATACAAATATGAATGCCCTTCATAGACAGGACATTCACAAGATGCGGTGAATGTTAATAATTAGTTGTTTACTCGTAAGTAAATTACACATTTTACTATTTTAAAATGTTGTTATAAGTTATGCAATAAGGTAAATAACCTTGATGAGAGCTGTTGTTATTGTAGTTCATATTTAATTGAATTAAAATATTGAAGTGAGTGAAAGCCATCTATTTAGTGTTTACATATATTACAGCAGTGTGACATCAAACAAATTAAATTACAAATATATACAACACAAAATAAAAAACTTAAAATAAATAACAATACTTGTTGTGTGGTTATTACTAAAAAGGAGTTAACAAAATACCTGTTTAGTTGGTTGGCCATTAGTTAGTTCTTGGTAACTCTCAGGACAAGGTACAAAGTCGGTATTATCCCTTTCACCCTGCAAATATTACATAAGAGTAAGGACTAAACTGTACGTAAACTTAAATTTGGTATTACATACGAGGAAACATGCAAAAACATAATATAAACCAACAAAGCATCTAACTCAAGTTACACTGATAATATATTTTAAGTATAATCAGCAAATTTAAATAATTTAAGTAACAAAAACCATTACACACAAATGCGCAATTCAATATTACCCCTACCATTTACCTCTGCAAAACAAATTAGCAACTACATTTCTATTTCATCTTATTTATGATTCATAGTTACAAATTAATACACCAGGTGTTTCATAATTATAGGTACAAACTACAGGAGTGACTACAGGACAATGGAACAAGACAAAAAGTCCTAATAAACATTATCCAGAAACCAACCATTTCAGAGATATCATGTCATCGCATCATTGTGGCTACCAACTGAACACACCTCGTACATTTACAATAAAGAATAAAGAAGAATATAATTACAAACAAGAGAAATAGAAATAAAATAATACAATCAATATAAAAAAGGAGATACAGTAGTATCAACAAAATTTGAGACCGAATGAGCAGCGCTCTTGTTCGGTCGCAGTTCAGATATAATATTAATAGGCCTATAAGAGAATATAAAATAAAATAAAATAAGAAATAAAATTAAAATTACAGTTACAGAAATTATATAATACAATATTAATATAAGAGAAATATAGAAAATAATAAAAAAATAAATAAAATAAAATAAAATAGGAACTAAAATTTAAATTACAACGGCAATGGAATTATATAATATAATATTAACACTAGAGAAGAATAATATCGCAGTGAAAAGTAGGACAATTTATATATATTTCAAAATTATAGAATACAAATATAATATAGGTTGAGTAATTTATACACATAGGCTATAAATTTATTTAATCAAATTGAAGATATTAACACGTTTCTAATTTTCTTGTTATATGTTAGTGGGTTAGTTACAACATTCGGACTTCGTGGCTGACTTAATGGTTGTGCATATCTCCATTTTTTTGCAACAATGGCTATGCAACCTTCTGGGTGAAGCGTCTCTTTGGGAAAGGCGGCTGCAGATGGAGCACTGGCCCACTTCCATTTGAACATTCGAAAGTTCTTATGCGCAAGCTCCCACAACAGGTGCATCGACTGTGGTTTACCAACATCGTGGCCTCCCAGGTCCCCTGACTTGAATCCTCTGATCTTTTGTTTGGGGATATTCGAAATGTTTTATGTATTCCACTGCTATTGATAATGTTAAAGAACTCCGGGAACACATTGGCAATGGTTATTAAGGCATTAGAAATACGTGGGATATTCGAATGTCTATGATTATTGCTGAAGAAATGTGATGATACCCGCTTTATCATGAACGATGGTCATAATTGAACATATGTTATAATGCTATCTTCATCCAGTGGATATCGGCTGTTATGTTACCCCAGAGAACCTGTACTGACAAGGCATACTAAAATCTCATAGATTTCGGATATGGTTGGTTTCCAGACCTATGTTCATTAGGACTTTTTGCCTTGTTTCATTGACCTCTACTTACCCCTACAGTTTGTACCCATAATTATGAAACATTCTGTATAACAGTTTCATTTTTTGTTATTGCTATTACAAACAAATGTTAATGCATACGAGTTTATAATTAGTATTATTACTGCATAATTGCATTAGACGTAATATATTTTTATTTGTGTTATAGATCTGTAATCAATACTAATTATATCAAAATAAGTAAAAGGCCTTTTTCTACTGTTATTACTATTGTGCTACAGTTACCATGGAAACAAAACATTTTATTTCTAAATGATGTTAAAGGTTCTTAAATTAATATTAATACAGTTATTATGATATATCACATTAAATGTATTAGAAGGAAACTAAAGGGATTTACATTATGTTTTATTTTCGGATTAAAATAATATTTTACAATATCGAAAGAGCAGTAGGGATTTAATAAGTACAGACGTGGACAAATTATTAGCAAAATTTAAGATTTTTATTATATATTTTTACAAAATATGATTCTTCAATTTAGACTACAGTTGACATTTTTGTGCATTTCCAAATTATTAGCAAAATTGAAGATTCGTATTGTATATTTTTTAAAATTTAACTCCTCAATTTGGACTACATTTGATATTTTTCCATATTTACAAATTATTAGCAAAACTGAAGGTTTTTATTATATATTTTTACAAAATTCGATTCTTCAATTTGGACCACAGTTGACATTTTGTATATTTCCAAATTATTTGCAAAATTGAAGATTTTTGTTTTATATTTTTACAAAATTTGACTCTTCAATGCAGTTAACATTTTTGCTAATTTACAAATTATTAGCAAAATTGAAGATTTTTATTATATATTTTTACAAAACCTGACTCTTCAATTTAGACTACAGTTGACATTTTTGTGCATTTCCAAATTATTAGCAAAATTGAAGATTCGTATTGTATATTTTTTAAAATTTAACTCCTCAATTTGGACTACATTTGATATTTTTCCATATTTACAAATTATTAGCAAAACTGAAGGTTTTTATTATATATTTTTTACAAAATTCGATTCTTCAATTTGGACCACAGTTGACATTTTGTATATTTCCAAATTATTTGCAAAATTGAAGATTTTTGTTTTATATTTTTACAAAATTTGACTCTTCAATGCAGTTAACATTTTTGCTAATTTACAAATTATTAGCAAAATTGAAGATTTTTATTATATATTTTTACAAAACCTGACTCTTCAATTTAGACTACAGTTGACATTTTTGTGCATTTCCAAATTATTAGCAAAATTGAAGATTCGTATTGTATATTTTTTAAAATTTAACTCCTCAATTTGGACTACATTTGATATTTTTCCATATTTACAAATTATTAGCAAAACTGAAGGTTTTTATTACATATTTTTTACAAAATTCGATTCTTCAATTTGGACCACAGTTGACATTTTGTATATTTCCAAATTATTTGCAAAATTGAAGATTTTTGTTTTATATTTTTACAAAATTTGACTCTTCAATGCAGTTAACATTTTTGCTAATTTACAAATTATTAGCAAAATTGAAGATTTTTATTATATATTTTTACAAAACCTGACTCTTCAATTTAAACTACAGTTGACTTTTTGTATATTTGTGTCTTCTATAATGAAGGAAATATGCAAAATTGTCAACTGTAGTCTAAATTGAAAAGTCAAATTTTGTAAATAGAATTATCATAAAAAAATCGTTAATTTTGTTAATAATTTGTCCACGTCTGTAAAATCTTTAGCTTATATGCTAGTATGGCAGAAAAGTTAACAAAATCTATAAAAGAAATCAAAGAAAAAATCTTTCCTCTTTACCATAAGCATTTCCTTTAAGCCTCGCCTATGATATAAATTTCCAGTCATACCTGTTTTGATATAATCACCGTCTCACGTCGAAAATCAGCATAATGCCGCACCTCTGTACCGCTGTCAATGGAACTATCTTTTGAGCCATCAGAATCCAGTCTCTTCTCTGCACACAGACAAAAAACATCATTAGCATAAAATACAGAAAAAGAAGCATACTTCTGAGCAAACAAGTAAATAATAGAGAACAAAACAAAGCTGTCTGAAAAACAAATACAACAAGTACTCGAAAATTTTATCAATATACATAGATACACACACTATCCCTCTCTGTAGGTACATCTGCTTTTACTTTCTCACAATACAAAGAATAAAGAGTAAGTTTTATGATTATGAAAAAAATCATTCATTGATTAAAGTTCTCGTTAACACTTTGTTAAAAACATAAGATTTATTTTATTTTTTAAATTTTATGTTTTTAACAAAGTGTTAACGAGAACTTTAATCAATGAATAACGACGATATAAGTCATTTAGTTCACCAATATCGAACCACGCGAGTGAAAGTAATCAAGACATCCCACAACATTAAATTTAATCAAGAATGCCTCAAACGAGACGTAATACCCAATTACATAACAACATAAAAAAACAATTCATACCCAGCACAGAAAACAAAATGAGTAAATTTTATGTTTTTAAAAAATCATTGTCGAAATTTTCATAGAGAAATACACTGTTTCAGCAAGCCTAATACCAAAGAAGAACTTTTTGGCATGCTATCTGTATGTTTATGCAATGATTTCTCATAAACCTAAAACGAATTTTATTTATATTTCAGTATTCATGAGTTAATTCCACTAGGAATTATACATTTGAAATATAGCAATTTTTACTAAAAATGTAAGTCTTTATTTGAAGAAATAACACCATATGCAATTTACTTCAAAATGGATCTGAAACGTTTTTCTTGACATAAGATAAAGTGATAAATTAAATAATACTATCAGTTTGTCCTCAAAAATATTAGCACAGAATTAATTACTATTTGTGTAATTGTATCTTCTACAAAAAACTTAAAATAAAAATGCTGATACTGGTAGCTTTATTTCATATGAACTGCTTTGCAAAATTAACATAATTCTAGCTGTTACAGAAACAGTGCAAATAAAAGATTTCAGTTTCCTCGAAAAATATCTATAGAATTGAAGACCTCCCTGGAAAAAGGATGCAACATTAAATTAATGAAATATGTGACTTAGGTGGAAAAAGTAATTTTGAAGCGTCCAATAGCTGAATAAACTTAGTCAAATGGTTCTGCTAGTAAATATGTTGTTGTTTTCTAATGCCAGGCGTTTGACAATAAACTCATTTGACCTCTTGCACTCCAATATTGCAAATATAATAATAATAATAATAATAATAATAATAATAATAATAATAATAATAATAATAATAATCCGTGGTGCTACAGCCCATGAAGGACCTAGACCGACCAGCTGGCTGCTGACCTCACGCCCACATGCCGAAGCAGAGGTGGACGATCATCCAACCAGAATGGAGGTATTGTGTGGTTAGCATGATGATCCCCCCAGCCGTTATAGTTGGTATTCGCAACCGAATTTCGCTATCTATTGTAGCTCCCCAAGTGCATCATAATGCCAGGTGGGCACCAGTCCCATACACTGGCCGAAATTTCATGAAAAAATTTCTTCCCCCATGAGGACTCGAACCAGCGTGCATTCCATAATGCGGGTCCTAGGCGGGATGCCTTAGACCGCGATGCCACGGCGCAGGACGCTAGCAAATATAGGCCTAACGAAATATGACCCTGAAATTATTTTCCTTTCCCTGGAAAGTGTATTACAGATTTGTTGGATACATCCTATTTGAGGGAGGTCTTCAATTATACCTACAATTGGAAACTTTCTGAAACAGAATTTCTACGATTCATACACATGAATTAATATTTAAAACTAATAAAACTAGCTGTAACGAAAATACAGCAACATAAGGAAGACTTGAACGAAACGTGAAGAAATTTGGAAGAGATACTATAATTTAAATCTCAAATTTGAGTCAGAATTCAGAACTTTCTTGAAATAATTTAAAAGCCAGACAAGATCAGTTAAATAGAAGGGATGTTTCTTGTATTAAGGATTATCTGCTTTTTTTTTTTTGTCAATTATCAATTTTTAATGGAATTCTACTTTAAATATTTTCACTAACTGAATTACTGTGAAAAGAGGAAAATATCTAATGACAAAATACCGTATTTCATCGTGTAACATTCACCATTGCATAATGGTTGCATCTTATTTATACATAAAATGATTAGGAATTTAAAATTTCACCGCATAATGGTCAAATGGATATTTCTGTTTACCACGACAAGAATATTGTTTAAAATAATGTGTCGCCTCTACCCTTATGTTCAAGGTCGAATGTGCGAGAAAAAGTAGTGACTGCTGACGAAAGTGAATGAAGTGGAGGTGTTAGCATCAACTCAATAGCCATAATACCTTCAGTTCAGTACAATTATTGTTGGTTATAAGTGGTTGTTGTTTATGAGTGTTCAAACACATTCTTTAGGCCGAGACAAATCATCAGCGTGAATATGTTAGGAGAAAATCCACAAACGATTAGGAAAAACACGGGAATTTTACTTGAACAAGTAAAGAAATAGGTTTGGAAGTAAATCCTGAAAAGACAAAGTATATGATTATATCTCGTGACCAGAATATTGTACGAAATCTATCCTTTGAAAAGGTGGAAAAATTCAAATATCTTGGAGCAACAGTAACAAATATAAATTACATTCGGGAGGAAATTAAATGTAGAATAAATATGAGAAATGCCTGTTATTATTCGGTTGAAAAGCTTTTGTCATCCAGTCTGCTGTCAAAAAATCTGAAAGTTAGAATTTATAAAACAGTTATATTACCGGTTGTTCTGTATGGTTGTGAAACTTGGACTCTCACTTTGAGAGAGTAACAGAGGTTAAAGGTGTTCGAGAATAAGGTTTTTAGGAAAATATTTGGGGCTAAGAGGGATGAAATTACAGGAGAATGTCATAAGTATGTAATTTTCCCGCAGACTGGTCCAGTAGTCAGTGTCTCAGATGTACTGGTACATATGATTCAACAATACTGTGAATGTTTTTAGTCAATAAAAAAATGTTCTTAATTCAATAACATCACAGTAATTTTTAAAGGTATTCACAGAGTGATTTCAGTATCCACACTAATATCGGTTCCCCTCCTTTCCCTCTCCTTCCTCTGCCACTACAAATCACGCAATTTGGCCCAGCTTGTTTGTACAGCTCTCCTTTTACATGGAAGCTGATCACTGAAAGTTGATGCTACCAATTGTTATAATTTTAATGTATTCTTCACATAATGGTCGCACTCTATATTTTCACTTGAAGAAAAAAAAAAAAAGGTATTAAAAATGCGATGATTATGTGATGAGATATGGTATGTGTCAGATTCGTGAGGCTTACTGACTTTTAATGTAATTGCCACTGTCCCTATGGTTCCTAAATTACCTTGTCCCAGTGGAATCTGAATGATGCTGTCACTGTCGTACACAGACTTCACAGTAATGCCCCCCGCATCCAGTCTCTGAGCCCAGCGCCCTTTTGGAAGGTCCATTTGCCTGTTGGCGAGACTTGCTGGAGGTGAGCTGTTGTCTGCCATCTGCTTCTTGGCCCACAGTGGCAGCTGGCCTACGCTAAACCTAGAAAAAAAAATGTTATCCATTCATGTGAAACAGATCACATCACATTTTTATCTTTATCATATGATAATTACGAGATTTATACCATTACTGTCGTAAGAAGAGACTCGACTTATGAAATTTCTAGTTAAGCTCTGAAATACAATTACAGAGACCATTGAAAATCAATAAGATTATCACAAGGCAATAACAGAGCAATGGTGGAATAAGAATAGGTAAATATTCATGATAGCTGCTAGGTCCCACAGAACAACAGTGTATTCAGTGCTTGCACTACAGACGCGTAGCTACCTGTAGTCTGGCTGATCCACACTATTCGCATTGGGATCAAGGAAGTCAGGAGGAGGCGGGCCGAAGGTCTCGTTGTCCAGGTGCAAGCCATTCGGGATCTGGGCCGCGATCCTTCTGCCTGCGCGGGCTGCCTGCTGGGCGAGGCGTGCGTGCATGGTGACCACCATGTCGTGCGGCACCTTCCATATGAAGATGCAGCCATCCCCGGAGGCAGACACCAGCCGCCGGCAGTCATTGGTGAACCGCAGACCCGTCACCAGCTCAGAGTGGCCAAACATCGTCGCCATGCACTCGCCTGAGTAGTAGTCATATACGCACAGTGTCTTGTCTGTACAGCTGGTGGCGGAGTAGATGCCACTGCTGTCCAGGACAACCTGCAACACAGGATGGGTATATCATACAGGAAAGCTTCATTTATACGTTTCTTTGGGAGTCTGAAGAAAGAAAGCAAAAGTGAGGAAAATGTTGTTGTTGTTTTCTAATGCCAGGCAATTGACAATAAAGTCATTTGACCTCTTGCACTCCAATATTTTTCAAAGATATTGTCATGGTTAGCCACTGACGCACAGATTTTGAGATGTTCTGAATCCATTTCTTGATTTGGTTAAATGGCAAGTTGTAGCCGATTTAAGCGAACACCATATTTTAACGTTTTGGTGGCTACTTCATTCACACACAACCCCCAGAATGTCTGGAGGACCACAAGTGCTGTTGGTCGACGGGTCCACTGGACCTAGTTGTGAGATCTTGCTGATCACCAGCTTTCCCTCCTTAAGCCACTGGAGGATGATTTTAGTGTCATAACAGGTCAGCACTAGGAACAGAAAAGTAGGAAGGGTAGGAAGGAAAGTGAAATGAACCCCTAGGCCTCAAATGCTCAAATGTCGGGGTCGAAGAAAGTAAGAGTTCAGTCAAAGGACTGGATAGGAAAGGGTAAAGAGAGAATTAGGTATTGAATAGAGGTAAATTATACCAAATTCGGTCATTAACTCATCAAGCTGACCAGTGCTAATTGATGAGTAGCCCCTCCCTTTAGTTCAGCTTGTAAAATTATGCTTACTAACAGCTGCACCACGGGAAGGTAGGGATGGGACATTGGGTGAGGAAAATGTATAATTACAATAGCATTTAATAACATCTGAAATAGCATTATTCAATAACATGTGATTATTTAAAAAAAAAACATTCAATAATATGCAATTACTTTTTTACAATAAAAGATCAGTTGGTCTATTTTGGGCTGCTTACTTTTGTTTGCTCCTAAGGAACAAAATCATGCCCTCAAATTATGATAACGGTTCCAACAATTTGTTCATAATATTTCCAGTTTGTACGGTGTCAGGATAGTTTTATTCAGCGCAGTCACATCTTTGGCACCAGATCCTCACTGTTTAAAATGTTCCATTTCTTCCTTCTGTGCGACAAGCTGAGGTGGGAGTTCACACACATACACATACATCACTCCCTTCTGTGAATGGATTTTCCCACTCGTGCATAACCAGTTTACTGAAGCTATGAAGTGTTGGGCAGCTTCGAATTTCCACGAATTTCAAAACCGGTAACATCTTAATCCAGTGGTCGAATTGAGCCGGTATGGCATACCAAGAGTAAATTAAGATGCCAAAAAGTATACCAGCAGTAAAAATTTAAAATTGTCTGTTACTTAGTGAAGCTGATCACACAATCAATTACGGTAATCAATAGTGTCGTCATACTCTGTACCATCTCTTATACATTCCTGCAGTAGGGTGTGATGTCTCATATAGCACGTTATTTAGTTCACGCGTGGGAGCGATATCTTATTTTAAAAATCTGCAAAAAAAAAGTCGTATTATCACAAGTCTGTGCATACCAGCAGTAATTTATTTCCAATTCGACCACTGTCACTTAACCATGAACACATACTGTATTTTCGGGTTCTTACATTTTCACGGCAAATCTAATTTCGATCAAAATTGAATTAGAACGTACAAATGACATTTTGTATCTCCTGGAGTATAAAATACGATCGTAGAAGTGTAAAAAACGATTAAATGAAGAACGAACATCCGAAATAAAGTAACATGAAAAGCATAGGAATTTTGCTGGGACCTCAGAAAAAAACGAGTGAGTGTGATAAATGCATAAATGCATACAAAAGAAACTTTACTGTACATGATTCTGAAATTTGAGATGAACATACACAGTATTAAAATAAGTTTTATCAAGATACTCCCATCCATCCGCCCATCTATCCATCCTCCCAATCATCCACACATTAATAACAAACTTTCGAAAGTACACAATATGATGTTTCTGCAAATCACAACTACATTTCTACAATCTTACTTCCAATCAATGCATACTATCGATCACAATATATACTGATGCAAGCAACGAACTGGTGTGATCATACCAGAACTCGAATATAAGAATTTGGAATAGGTTCAGAATTTTACTAAAATGGGTTGTGCACACTCAAGTCCATTAAAATGAATTCCTTAAAAGTAGGACCTTTCCTTAAATGGGCTTCCTTAGAAAAGAGACTCAATTACATCGTTTTTACAGAAGGACTTCTGAAATCATTCCTTAAAAACAGGAACGTTAAAACGAGGTTATACTGTTTATATTTTCAGATTTACCACCTGCTACATTTATTTTCAAAATCAAAACATGCAACATCTTACATGTGTGCCAAAACAAATCACACAAATACTGCTTTTGTACATTTATCTCAACATAATTCTATGTTACTTCTTTATTTATTGTAAATACTCCAGTGTCAAGAAATTAATAAAAAAATGAAAGGATCCAAAGATCATGTATGCACGATATACTACAAGACTGCTGGATTGAGGATACAATAAACACAAAATTCAAATAATTATATAATATGATTGATATTCATTACATATAATTTTAAATATTACATTTTTTTTTTCATATAAAATTAATCATTAATACACACAGAGAGTTACGTAGATGGGAGGATAATATTAAAATGGATTTTAGGTAGGTGGGATATGATGGTAGGGACTGGATTAATTTTGCTCAGGATAGGGACCGATGGCAGCCTTGTGTGAGGGCGGCAATGAACCTCCGGATTCCTTAACAGCCTTTGTAATAAAATTAATCATTACATTGGGATGAAAAATACTATTATTCTAAAAGCAATAATTTTATTTATTGTGCAAAACGTATTTCATATTAGAACAACAAATCTCCAATATAATCATACTCGCCAGAGAAGTAATGCCTAAAATTAAAGTTCTATATAAAAAAAAACATTCCTATTGATACATAAAATGAGGATGCACACATTTTTAGAAGTGTATTAAATTTTAGAAAATCATGAAATGTTTCGGAAAAAATAAAATAAACTTCACCTCTATGTTTTAAAGCAATCCTGTTCAAAAGTGAATTCAGCTTACCAATTAAAATGTTTTATTTCAATGAAATTACAGCAAATATCCTTCATACGAAACTAAAGTATTATTAAAAAGATTAAAGAAATCTAGACAACCAAGATAATCTTAATACATGCAACACATACCTTGATAAGGGAGCCATCTTCACCAACTGATCCTTTATATGTTTTGCTGTGTTTGCCACTGCTGACATTGTAGACACGAATGTTTCGATCCTGACAAGCTGTTAGGATGTGCTTCTGACCAGAATCAACCTCCATGTCATACAATGTTGTCTTGCCGGCGATATTGTGGCCCCTTGCAAATTGGCACTGTGTTCCTCCTGGAGTCTGAAACCATCAACAAGTAGCACTACAGGTCATATGCAACCAAACATTTGTTTTCTCCATGACATCAACAAAATACACAGAAATCCAAGTTACATCACAGTTTCTGAGAAAGCTAAAACTGTGTAAAAAGGAAATTCATCAACAAATATTTACTGAAACAATGTGACAAATTCATTTGTTTAAGAATGAAATGACTAAAAATGCTGACAATTTACCCCTTGTAACTGTCGGAATATGATGGATTTATCAGCTCCACACGACACCATTTGCAGTTGGTCATGAGTGTTGAGGAAACGAACTGCAGTTATGGAAGAAGAATGGTCGTCCAAGGTTTGGAGGAAGTTGTACTCCTGAAACAAGGAAATAATTTGTTAACAATTAGTAACAAAAAAGTGTTACAGTGAACTTCAGTAGCAAAACTATTAAATATGAAAGTACACATCCTGTCACAGAAGTTATGATTGACTAAAAGGTTCAAATACACTTTTTTAACACCATTACATGAATGGCCAGTCTGAATTTTATTTTCTTGGGTTATTTTACGACACTGTATCAACATCTAGGTTATTTAGTGTCTGAATGATATGAAAGTGATAATGCCGGTGAAATGAGTCTGGGGTCCAGCACCGAAAGTTACGCAGCATTTGCTCGTATTGGGTTGAGGGAAAACCCCGGAAAAAACCTCAACCAGGTAACCTGCCCCGACCGGGATTCGAACCCGGGCCACCTGGTTTCGCAGACAGACACTCTGACCATTACTCCATAGGTGTGGACAGCCAGTCTGAATTCAGAAAACTAGCCAATTGGCTATATAGTCACACTACTATAAAATATAGTCTGAATCATTATCAACTTTACAGGGACATGGGAAATTAGTCACGCTATGAGATATTGTTAGAAGTATGTAGGCAGGACTATGGAAAAACATGAACACATCGTGGTTATTAGAATTCCTGTTCAACTTATCCATCTATTGTTGAATGAAATTAACACATATTCTTAATACTGTATTTATATATTTGCATAATTATGTATTTGTATATCTTTCCCATGAAATTAATTTCTCTGTGGCACATATTAGATTGCTGCTAACATACAAAACAACTATATATTTAAGTTCATAGAAGAAAGTGAACATAAGTGACTACCTCGTCCACGCTGAACACGTGAATGAGGCGATCTCTGGAAGCAGAGGCCAGCAGTTTGTGTCCACTCTCATGACGGCTGTACTCCAGGCACAAGACTTCCGCATCATGAGCTTCTATCCGACAGAGTTCCTGTAGATTCTTCAGTTCGTGAATTCTGAAAATTTATGTTTAACTTCATACATACTGTGAACATTCCACATTTATTTGTAATTCTAGTTGAAGCTTAGGCCAAATGACTAATATATATCGACTTCCTATATCATCAGTCTTGATACAAGAAGGAATCGCTATGGACAAGAACAGTGTTTGGGGCAAATTTTATTAAAACACCCCATTTTCCTTGTAGATAATCAATGAAAAATGACAATGGCAATTTTATTTCTATTATTATTATTATTATTATTATTATTATTACACTGGTCAGTCAATTGTATTATAATTATACTCATGGAAATTACATCTATACACAACGACTATGTAAAGATAATCTTGAACCAGTGGTGGCTCCTGGGTATTTCTTAAGAGGAGGAAAGAAGGTAACAGGACGAAAAGACACCTTCTTGAATGAAACGTGCTACAAATCAGCCAACATGCGTATATGTAAGCCCAGGTAGTGTTGGGGTTGTCTTCCCTTCTGTATCACAATAATCTGTTCTTGTAAACAGAGTTTCCTAAATTTTCCAAAATATATGTTTTCACTTCCATTCATTGTTGAATAATTGCACAAATTAACAATTACAAGGAAATTCACCTCGCAGCATTTTTCGGGCACACTACAGCATCACACGTGTTGGAAGAGACTATAGTTACTAACACGTAATCGGAACTGCGGAAATGGGAATGGGAAATAATCTGAGGAAAGCAAGAACACTGCACCCACCCACGTGGTCTGTGTTGCCACATGTACATTTTACAAGTTCAGTATCACATGACTTTGAAGAATATCAGTTCTTGTAAAGTCATACTACCATTAATGTTCAAAGTTGCCGGTGGCCAATTAATTCTTTATGTTAAAAATAATTTGTAGTTTGGAGTACTACTTTCAATTTCAAATATATTTGTACAAAACTGACAACTTGGTTGTTGCCCTGTCTAGTACACAATGAATGGAAGTGAATTTCAGGGGCCGAAAAGGTCTGCGATACTAAAGTAGAACTACTTCCTCTTTGTTTTATATAAACCTGACTTTAACTTTCAAATATTCTTGAAAGTTTCAAACCATGAATAATAGCTTATATAAAATGCAATGAATAATATTTTTTATTTATAATTAAAAAAAAGTTTATATGGTGTTTTTCTTAGCTTTGCGTTAAAACTGTTTTTATTGTGCCTCCTCCTAGATGTGTTATAGTCTGGTTGAATGTACCATTGTTAGATGGCAGCGGTAGCAAGCTTGCTGCACGACCAGTCGGTTTCTATTTCCCGCCCATGACTGATTCAGAGGAGGATCTCCTCCCTTTCCGTTCATTTACTTGCTTTAAAACTCTGCTTCTTTCTCTGGCCGCTAGTGCGCTGTTGTCTATGTGTGTTAACTGCAGTAAAGGAGGAATGGATTGGCTTTCCTCCACACAAACAATCTCGCATCTTTCTCACAGTTTTCTAGCAGCACATGAGCGCGCATCGTTTAAAACTCGATCAACCGAGGTTTCCTTATAGCTGTAAAAATGATCGAATCTTCCTCGAATTTCAAGGCACATATTTTATTTGGTATTTACTTTCAAAAGAAGAAAAATGTGAGGAGGACGTTCCTCCCTTCCCTCCCCCGAGGAACCGCCACTGTCTTGAACTATTACTTTACTAGTTGCATATGCAGAACCTGAGTCATTCAAGTGAAGTGAGAAGGTATTAGATACACACACTCTTTACTAGCTTTTTTCCTAAAAGACAATGCATGTGTTAATCATCATTACAATATGGTCATGAAAATGATTCATAAACATAAAGAACACAACTGTTTTTGTTTACATGCACATAAAGCAATGAGATGAAAGAATTTAATATTTGTACCTGGGTATACCTTTATATTATATCTCTTCATTAATTTATAAGGCAATAAAATACAATTCATTTTGAATGCTTATGCTACCGGAGTAAACATGAATTAAACATTGTATCACTGTCTTTGTTATTCATTTTCGTTAACTTTCAATATGCCAAATTAACTGAATAAGACAACAAATTGCATTTATGCTTCTCATCCTCGCACCTTATATTGCCAGCTCTGTCCCCTGAGGCAAGGTGCTTGCCGTCTGGACTGATCCGTATTGATCTCACACCATTACGACCGTCATATGAGCTGTCAGTCTTTTCTGCAGTGCCTGCACCGGATAACTCCAGGTCTTTGAGGTAAGTGAGCTCGGGGTCTACGTATAGCACCTTCAGAAGTTCCTGTAAACAGTACAACAGCATGACAATTGTCACAGAATTCCAATAATGGAGACAGTGACATCATTTATGACACACATTATGTATTATGTATTAGAGCTCAGACAGTTGGTTACATATTTTAAAGGGAATAATTTGCTAAATGAGTAACAGTTTTGTTTTAGACATGGGAAATCAAATACCTTAGCAGTAAAAAGTGTTGTTTCATGGGTGTTAAATGCATTTGAATTAAAACAGAATTCGATGGCTTGTATGTGTGATTTGAGTAAGGCATTTGATTCCCTATCTCATGATGTACTGCTGGAGAAACTTTCATTCTATGGTGTACAAGAAAACGAGATTTTAATTGAATACTATCTTACAAACAGACAGCAAGTCGTTGAATTTGAGGAGAACATTTATCTTCCCAGTGTACAGTTAATGCTGGAGTTCCTCAAGGCTCAATTTTGGGTCACGTTCTTTTTATTATTGCTGTCAATGATGTACTGCTGGAGAAACTTTCATTCTATGGTGTAGAAGAAAACAAGATTTTAATTGAATACTATCTTAAAAAAACAGACAGCAAGTCGTTGAATTTGAGGAGAACATTTATCTTCCCAGTGCACAGTTAATGCTAGAGTTCCTCAAGGCTCAATTTTGGATCACGTTCTTTTTATTATTGCTGTCAATGATGTACTGCTGGAGAAACTTTCATTCTATGGTGTACAAGAAAACGAGATTTTAATTGAATATTATCTTACAAACAGACAGCAAGTCGTTGAATTTGAGGAGAACATTTATCTTCCTAGTGTACACTTAATGCTGGAGTTCCTCAAGGCTCAATTTTGGGTCACGTTCTTTTTATTATTGCTGTCAATGATTAATAGCTGCAATTACAGACTCACAATTACGTAGACTCACATTGCTGTAGATGTTCCTCTTGTACATGGTATCATTATCTGGCGGCAGGTTGGAGTCCAGGTTCCACACTCTGATGGTGTCGTCACTAGAGCATGTAACAAACGAACCTGGAGGCATTGCAGCTATTGCACTGCCACCCTCGTGCTCCATTGGAGGAAACATCTCTACTCCCCAAATGCAGGCAGAGTGGAAGAGGAAGGAATGCGACTTCCCAACCTGCGAACACAATTCTTAATAAAGCACCAACTATAAATATATAATATTGAAATGCATAAATAAAATAAGTAAATAAATAAATAAATAAATAAACAAATAAATAAATTTTTCCTCTCAATGTAAGATTTTAGGAGTCCATATTAAAATTATTATTTCTTTGATAATAATACCATCCCATCGCACCTCCTCATACTCATCCTCTTTCACAATAGCCCTGCCAAGACACTGGAATTCGCTACCTGCTAGCATCAGGGACTGTCGAAATAAAATTGAATTCAAACAAAAACTTACTAGACACTTGGTCAGTAATTGATTTCTTGTAAATAGTTTCTTTAATCTGTCACAAAATATTTCAATATTCAGTAATTTCATCACTATACAATTTTGTTATTCTAGATTTAATTTGTAATTCAGTAAATATAAAATATTCTTTGTTTCTCTATGATAAATTATCTAGCTTTAATTATTCAGGTAATCATTTCATACTTTGATTTTATTGTAATTGTAAATTTAATACTAATTGTAATGTTATTTGTAATTGTAATTGTAAATTTAATACTAATTGTAATTTTATTGTTCATATTGTAGTTGGAATCTCCTGGTAGAGGGGCAGAGAAGGCCTGACGGCCTTATCTCTACCAGTTAAATAAATAAATAAATACTAAATACAAATACTAAATACTACAATGCAAAGATTCATGCTTTTTGATCACGTTAACTGATTGTCTACCATTTTTCACTTATAACTGATTTGTTAGTTATTTAGTTATTAATATTGTTTTCATGGAAGATAAAAAATTCTGGCTTGTGGATGTCATTCTCTCCTATCCAAAGAAATGGAATTAAACTCACAAGGAAGGTTCACCAAGTGATAATGGATTTTCACGATTGTTTCCCCATGCATTCCATTTGAAATAAGAAACCTCCCTGTAAATTTCTACATCCAGTGAAAGCTTAGTTTACGAGATATGATTTTTTTTTTCATTTTTTTCAATCCACAGTTATAACAGTTAATGCAAACAGTGCTACGTGCTAGACATATCAGACAATAAATCTCTTCTAGCTGCATTCTGTACTGTCAGAATCTCCTTGAATAATATAAATTATGAAAATGACATATCAGATAAATAATATTAATGAAATTGACTATAGATTAGTCTATGAAAAAATGATAACGAAATGTAAGCATACCTGAAATTACTTACTGTACTGATCACAGTAGTGAAAATCGTTATAAAAATGATCAAAACACAGTGAAACTTTGCACCACGAACATTTCAGAAAAAAAAAAATTTCTCACAGTCAGCTTTAGAGCAGTTCTGCATATCAACGTAAAAACAGAATTCTACAGTTCTACAAGAGTGACGAATTTATCAGGTTTGTTGTCAAAGTACCCGGCTTTATGCCAGTCATATTTAAACATATTTACATATCTAGGAGATGAAAACTGATAATGTGTTAAGGACTGCAATTTTATCACATTATCTCTCTGATACAATACAATATTCGTGCCATGTAACAAAACACTATCAGAGAGCTTCCAGATGAAATTTTTCCAAGACCTAAAGCCATAAACATCAAGAGGTTGAACAATCGAAACTATTTGCTTTGGAATTGTTAACACTTCCACCGTTTTATGTTCTGGAGTTATTCTTTCTATAGCCTGTTTACATTGGCAACTAGTCCATGAATCTACGAAAAGAATGTTATGATCACTGACAGATGGAAAGTATACTTGTTGAAACAGCTTTAAGAGGTAAGTTTTCATAAGCTTCCCCGATTTTTAAGCATTTGGGGTCTTAAACATTTTCTTCTTCACAATGGCAATGAAGATATGAGACTTATATGAACGTCAGGCGAATTATTAATAATTGGTATAACTATTATATTATTAACAATAATTCAATGATGACGAGATATTGTCCGAGAAGGGACTTATCAAGGATTACATACCAAAATAGTAACAAAAGGATTACGGTGAGGTATAATCCTACTTATTATTTCAGAAGTATTTTTCTTCATCTCATTCTTTTGAGCATTTTTTCACCTCGAAGGCTAGGCCTTCTCCAGATGTAGAAATTTATAAAGAGATGTCTTATTTCAAATGGAACGTACGGGGGAAAAATCATTGTGAGTATCCATTATAACTTGGTGAGCTTTCTTTGTCAGTCAAACTAGAGACACTAAAAATGTAACCAGTTTTGTAGGTCACTGAACCATACATTTTATTTTCTGTCCTTGGTAAACTTGATAAAGCTGTCTGCATACATAATGTGCCATTACTGTCATTTGAGATAAATGGTGAAAAGCACACACTTGCAATTCTTTACGTGTGTGTTGGATTAGTAACTATCGTACTGTCCATCAAATTAAATTTTCTATTTCCCCGGGAACATGAAGGTACAATTAGCATAATATATTTCTTGAGAAAGAAGTCTGTACTCATAAAAGAGGACATTTCATCAAAGAGAACATAGTCAAGATACTTGTATTAACTATATATACCAGGTGTGTACAAAGTTATGCCCGATTTCTATTTATGCAAGCATAACCCATGTATAGTTTGACAACTTCAATTGAACCCTGTAAAACACGCCAACTTCTGGAATCTCTCTCTTTCTTTCTTCTCTCTCCCTCGCTCCTCGTCATTCAGTCACCAATCACCACGTAAATATCTGAGAGGGTGTGTGTGGACATCGCGACCAATAGAAGAACCACTCTCCAGTATTACCACAATAACGGATTCTTCATTTTTGCCTTGACTGTCGGCTAGGAAGGTTCCATTATGCTAGCATTGCAGGCAACTAGTCAACCTTTCAATGCTTTTGTTAGCAGGTTTGACAAATTGTGAGTGGACCTGCAAGTATAGTGCATAGTGCTCTCTCCCTTCCCCCCGTGCTTTCTCACTTGCTCCTCCCCAAGACAGCCAGCGCTCACGTAGTAACTCGGTCAGGGTTTCAGTTCGATTTGTCAATCTATACAAGGATTAGTATTATTGTTATTATTTTGTGAAGCTGTTATTGAAAGTGAGTGGAATTACTGTGTTATGATTATGGCTCGTTTCAAGTAAGTGTGGTGTTGAAAGAAAGAAAGAAAGAAAGAAAGAAAGGAAGAAAGGAAGAAAAAAAGGAAGCAGGAAAGAAAGAAGGAAAGAAAGAACGAAAGAAAGAAAGGAAGAAAAAAAGAAAGCAGGAAAGAAAGAAAGAAAGAAAGAAAGGAAGAAAGAAAGAAAGGAAGAAAAAAAGAAAGCAGGAAAGAAAGAAGGAAAGAAAGAACGAAAGAAAGAAGGAAAGAAAGAAAGAAAGAAAGAAAGGAAGAAAGAAAGAAAGGAAGAAAAAAAGAAAGTAGGAAAGAAAGAAGGAAAGAAAGAACGAAAGAAAGAAAGAAAGAAAGAAAGAAAGAAAGGAAAAAAAGGAAAGAAGGAAGAAAGAAAGAAAAAGAAAGAAAGAAAGGAAGAAAAAAAGAAAGCAGGAAAGAAAGAAGGAAAGAAAGAAAGAAAGAAAGAAAGAAAGGAAAAAAAGAAGGAAAGAAAGAAGGAAAGAAAGAAAGAAAGAAAGGAAAAAAAGGAAAGAAGGAAGAAAGAAAGAAAAAGAAAGAAAGAAAGGAAGAAAAAAAGAAAGCAGGAAAGAAAGAAGGAAAGAAAGAACGAAAGAAAGAAGGAAAGAAAGAAAGAAAGAAAGAAAGAAAGAAAGGAAAAAAAGGAAAGAAGGAAGAAAGAAAGAAAAAGAAAGAAAGAAAGAAAGAAAGAGAGAGAAAGAGTGAGAGAAAGATAGGAATAAAGAAATAAAAATAAATAACAAATAAATAAAAATAGATGAAAACAAATAAATAAATGAATAAATACTACTTGCATTAAAAATCGGGCATAACTTTTTACACACTCGGTATTTCAGATGTAAAGGAGTAATGGATTATTAACTTGGACTTCATAACTAGTGTGATCAGCTCATTTTCAACCAATATTCACTACAAGCATTCACACGAGCTCACAAAGTGACTCTTGGCTTTCCAAAGGTTCACCTTAACAGACTGTGCATATGAAAACCTGTTTGGAACTCTCGAGCTTGACAATATTCGACCAATCCTGACTTTGTGAATGCCCTCATATAATTTTGGAACTCGCAGATAAGGAATTAACAATTTTTAATCATTAGTGAGGCTTCACTCACCCTTTTGATGTCCCGTACATCCCACACATACAAGCTGTGGTCGTTGTACACACAGGTCAGCTTCAGGTTGGTGTGGTCGAAAGCTAAGGCCACGGCATCGGGATATTTTGCGTTATTGGGGTGCGTCGCCATGTGACTGAAATCAAACAGAGCATTCATATTAGGACTGTGTGGCTTTCTACAGCAGCTTATTTAAGACGAGTAAATGCGTACAAATGGGCCCCATACCAGCTCAGCAATAATTACTCCAGCCACAAAACAGTTTTTTTTTTTTTCAGACTAGTTTACTGAAGTGATTTTCTCTTAATAGGTTGAACAGTGATTATATTTAAATATCTAAATAATTGTATTTTTACTTTATAAATGGCAATTCTGAGTAACTGTCTTTACACTTCTAATGTATTCAGCTTAACTGGTAAGTTTCAATTATAGTATTTCACAACACATCTATTATTATTACTATTATTTATTTCGGAATATGTATGATAAGACTTTCTTGTGTTAAATTCTAACGTACCTTGTTTACATGTTTCGACCTTTTATGGGTCAACTTCAGAACTGGTCGTTGCTGGACTTGGCGCCTCTTGTTTAGTTTCCTGTAAGGGTGTGTTCGTGTGGTGTAAAGTGGAGTCAAAGAGTGTGTGTGTTCTGAAGATGACCCATAAAAGGTCCAACATGTAAACAAGGTACGTTAGAATTTAACACAAGAAAGTCTTACTTACTTACTTACAAATGGCTTTTAAGGAACCCGAAGGTTCATTGCCGCCCTCACATAAGCCCGCCAGCGGTCCCTATCCTGTGCAAGATTAATCCAGTCTCTATCATCATACCCCACCTCCCTCAAATCCATTTTAATATTATCCTCCCATCTACGTCTCGGCCTCCCTAAAGGTCTTTTTCCCTCCGGTCTCCCAACTAACACTCTATATGCATTTCTGGATTCGCCCATACGTGCTACATGCCCTGCCCATCTCAAACGTCTCGATTTTATGTTCCTAATTATGTCAGGTGAAGAATACAATGCGTGCAGTTCTGTGTTGTGTAACTTTCTCCATTCTCCTGTAACTTCATCCCGCTTAGCCCCAAATATTTTCCTTAGCACCTTATTCTCAAACACCCTGAACCTATGTTCCTCTCTCAGAGTGAGAGTCCAAGTTTCACAACCATACAGAAGAACCACAAGAAAGTCTTATCATACATATTCCGAAGTGATACAGTGTTAAAAGTTGTGTAATCAAGATGTATTATTTATTACTTATTAACAACACAAGGCCACTGGGAAGACCTCGAAGTAGATAGAAAGATGACATTCAGGAGGAATGTCTGGAAATGAGAATTACCAACTGGGACGAACTAGTAAAAGACAGAAGAGAGTGGAAGCATTTTATGAAATCGACATGGAGTCGACATGCTCCATAATGTCCTTTGATTGACTGATTATTTATTACTTATGTATTTGTATTAATTGTAGACTTGGTTGAGTGCAAGAGAAGGCCTCAAGATCTTAACTCTATCAGGTAAAATAAAATAAATTATTATTATTATTATTATTATTATTATTATTATTATTATTATTATTATTACTATGTTGCATACTTTTTCGTACTAAAAGGCATTATTATTATTATTATTATTATTATTATTATTATTATTATGATTATTATTATTACTATGTTGCATACTTTTTCGTACTAAAAGGTATTATTATTATTATTATTATTATTATTATTATTATTATTATTATTATTATTATTTTGCATACTTTTTCGTACTAAAAGGCATCTGAATCAGACCTCTAAGGGAAATCGTTGTTAAATAATGTGCATTTCAAGTTATTCTTGTGTGAAAAACAATTTTATCAGTTCCTGACAACCAAGCATCATGGCTCACGTGATGTAATGCATGAAAAAGGATCATCATAATCATCCTCGTTATCATCACTTGCATGGTCTCTGCAATGAACTAGGAAAAACTGAGCTTATGTGATATGATGTGGCAAACAACAAAGCAACAGCAAAAAACAGATGTAAGTAAAATTTATGGCCCATTAATTTATCCTACGTCACACATAACAAACAAGAGATAAAAAATCATAATACTACTGTTAAAACACACTTACACAAATTCCGAATACTAGAATAAAAACAATGGGAAACCTATTACACAACGCCACATTGCTGGGATATGGTGGAAAAAGTGACCATTACAACTGGAGGCAGGAAATGTTACAGACCTGATGTTGAGTCCCTGCGCCACATCCACGCCCAGGTAGTGCGTTCTGGGCAGTGTGGTCACGAACTGGAGGGTGGCAGGACTGAAGCACCGCACGATCCCCTCAGCACAGCCAATGAAAATAAAGTTCTCTCCGACAGCCATACAATTCGCACTTGTTGTCTGCAACACGTGTGAGAGCATTACAGGAGAAGGAAAGTGCAGAACAAAATATTTACATGCAAAATTCTTTCACTCTCTTTTTCCCTTCCTTCCTCATCCTCTTCTTTCTTTCTTTGCTTCCTCGGATCTTCTTATAATTCATTTCCTTCTTCGTTCTCCCTCTCCCTACCTTTACTCCTCCCTTTCTTTGACATCCTTCCTATGCCAGATAATACAATTTTTAAGACACCAAAGTTAAAAAAAAATTTTGTTATGTGACATTTGTTATTAAAGTTAATGAATGAATGAATTTTAAGATTGCTCGTCTGAGATGGGCAGGGCATGTTAAGAGAATGCATGAATGTGAAATACCTAGGAAGGTTATGGAATATGGGATTGCTGGAGGAAGAAGAGTTGGAAGGCCAAAGCTACGATGGATGGACTGTGTTATGGACGACATTAAGAGGCTTGGAGTGAAGAACTGGTGGACAGTGGCTAAGGATCGAGACAGATGGAGAAGAATTCTTAAGGAAGCCGAGGCCCGATCCGGGCTGTAGCGCTATGGATGATGATGATGGATGAATGAATGAATTGAAATGGTAATGTTATATATAAAAATGTTAAATCTTTCAATCTTATGGCTTAACGCAAATGTAAAACAAATTAACTCAGTGTTTTATATAGTTACATTTGTTGTATTATTCTACAAACGTTTTCACCCTCCTAGGGGCATCACCAGGTACAATGGTGTTTACAACATCAAATATCTAAAATCAATTCTGAAAAAAATGTGACCACATGTTCAAAGTAATGTATCATAGTAGAATAATAATATGTGTAGATTATCAAGCATGGTGTGCAACTGAACAAAATGTTAGAATGAGCAAACTGAAATGGGTCGGGCCCGTGCATGTAGACCAGTGTTCCACAACCTTTTTATACTCATGGCACACCCTAGATGGGCCTAGACTCAACACGGCACACCAAAATATTAATCCCCTCGAAACTATGATGTGACTCTCTTAATATAATTACGTAATGTAATTAAATTTATTATTATTATTATTATTATTATTATTATATTATTATTATTATTATTATTATTATTATTATTATTATTATTATTATTATTATTATTATTATTATAAAACAGAAATCGACTCTTGCAATTATTAAGAATTTGTGAACTTTAATTCACTGTAGAAAATACGCATTTTTATTACTAATATTAAAGTAAATAACTTTACTCACACCTTCAATGTGATACTTGGGCTCCACACAGGTGCTGATCTGTGGCGGAATTGTTAACAGTGCAAGCCTCATTTCTTCATCGATGGATTTGAGTCCCTCCCTCTTTGATGTTTCAATTTTCAGTTAACGTCGAGAAGCTCAGTTCACACACATATGTAGTTGAAAATGGCAATAACATATTAACTGTAATCTCGGAGATAGCCGGGTATTCACTCCTTATTGACAACCAAAATGTTTCCAAAGGTACTTCGGGAAGTTTTAATTTCAATATTCTGTCTGCTTTTAAGTTTGCCAATTCCTCTTGTACAAGTAGGCCTATATTATTCGAAAGATCTTTTGAATTCACAATGAATGAATCACGAACCCAGTAAAAATCTTGAACACTCTCTCCGAAATAATTCTTGAACTTCCGCTGCAAGGTTACTAAATGTTCTTTAATTAAGTCCATCAACACTTTATTACCTTCAGCAAGGAGCCATACAGTTGGGAACATCTCAAACGACCCATTTTCAGGCATTAACAACATTTCAGCTATTATGCGTGTGTGTGTGTGTGTGTGTGTGTTATTTTTTAACGATAAGTTCGGCTACCTTATAGCTAGCTTCCTGTACTTTTTGTGAAACCTGTACCAACATCGTCATGAGCGTCACTTGTTTTTTTTATTTTGTTCCAACAACCGACGATAATAATATACATCTTTGTTTGACAGAAAATAATGTTTCTTTACCAATGTCGTTTCAATTTACTCGGAACTATAGCATTACTAAGATTTTCACCACACACAACACACTCGGGGATTGGGCACGTTTTGTCAACACACCATTTTAATTTCAATTAATTTTCGCGTCACACCTTTCATCTTGTGAAGGCACAAAGGTTGCGGAACACTGATGTAGACCACTTCAGTGGGCTCATTGTATCCCAGCTAATCCAAGTCCC
Organism: Periplaneta americana; assembly: GCF_040183065.1. Lineage (NCBI taxonomy): Eukaryota > Metazoa > Arthropoda > Insecta > Blattodea > Blattidae > Periplaneta > Periplaneta americana. The sequence continues at coordinate 11,259,760 of NC_091131.1, read as the reverse complement.
AAAGCATCACTGAAGGCCAGGCTTGTCATCGAGTTTGCTTTCCTTATATCCTATTCGAGCTCAAGAGAACATATCTGATTGTGGACAAAGGCTCACAATCGCATAATATGTGGGGAGAAGATTCCACTCCTCTTCCATACTTCCTGCATGTGGGTCTGTAGTCAGTCCCATCACATGCAGGTGTTTCTTTAGTGTGTTGTATCCTGTTAATAGGTCCACTATACGTCTAAGCCAAGCCTGGCAATTGGCTTCCCATATGAGCATTTTACCTGTACAGGCAAAAGAAATCATGTTTGTTCCCTTGTGGGAAGGACTGCTACCTCTCAACAAAAAAGAAACCTGATCAAGATCGTTAGCATTAATGAACAGTACATCTGTAATTCAATATTACATAGGAGTAAATCAAGAAGTGTTATTTATTACTTACACAATTACTTCGGTTGAGTTTTTACAAATATTGAGAAAGAATTTATTTTTTTATGTATTATGTCCGTGATATTTCCTGAATTTCAGGACAGTCTCATGTAAAAATAATTTCAAATATAAAGGATTCTGATAAATGAAGTTCTTCCATTAATTAATAATTTTAGTATTTTAATTTACCTCCCTTAGTTGGTTATAAACAGTTTTTCTTCTCTTCTGAAAAAATTACATCAGTGGACTTAATATGGCTTGGAAAGGACCTCCTCATTTATGGGGGATGTAATGTGTGATTTAAATGTTTTTGCCAATTACTGACAGATGATTTTCCTATTTATTTATTTAACTAGCTAACTAGTGAGTACAAATTACATTTATAAAACAAAAATGTTTCTACCCACTGCCGTAAGAGCCAGGCTCGTGTACGGTGTGGTCTTAGTCAATAATATAACATAAAATTTACAAGGACAGTTTACTAAATACAGTAAGTAACTTAATTCAAACCAATAAATACAACACAAGAGCAAGAATAAAGAAGAAAGAGGAAAAGAGAGAAAAATACACATTTAATATAAATTGACAATCCGATAGAAGCCAGTGATATTCAATAAAAACATGAATATAGTCGACAGAAATAAAAGGTAAAAAAATACATTTGTTAATATTATCCTATATCATGAATAATTTTACAAATTTCTTTTTTAAAAGCTTCAATTTTAAAATATTTCAAATTTGGAATATGGTTTGTAATTTTATTATAAAGTCTTGGGCCGAAACTAGCACCATGTTTAAGAGCTGCACTTGTATGACATTTAGGCTCAATTAATGGGAAAGTAGACTTTTGTCTTCGAGTACGATATTCATGTCGATTAAATTTATGTTTTATTTGATTTCTGTGGTAGTAAGTTAGTAAACTATATTTATAAATTTTTCAATAGGCAATGCAATATTTGATTAAGCTTGTCACTGTTACCTATGAAGGTAAGAATCTGGCATGAAACTTGGTATAATCAATACAAGCATTCGCCAACTTTTCTGTTTTGTAATGTGTATTTGTGCGAGATCGTGCGTATTTGCTTGGTTTCCGCACAAAACCAATCCGCAGAAAGTCTAAAATTCCACATTCAGTATTCCCAACCTAACACACATAACAATTTCCCTCTTCTTACCGCTTAAGTGACATATTGATTTTACTGCTTTAGGCTTTAAACACATTATTTTTAGAGACGTTCAATATAGTAATAATTATAAATTGGAAACTTACCAATGCAATTTCGCCTGAATTGCACTCTTAATTATTGTTTTTAAATATTTGCAAAAATTAAGTAAACTCTACAACTCCACTAAAGTTACTGCATTCGTGATGCAAGTAACATTAAGGAAGCAGTGAAAAAAATCAACAAACTTGCCGATGTTATTATTGCAATATGTTATATAAATAATACTGTTAAAATATTAAAATGAAAAATAAATCATTACATAACCTTACCGTTTGTTTTAAGTTCGCATTTATAGACTGGGGGGAAAAAAAAGACAGACGTATATCACGGCCTGCTGGAGTATAGTAAACACAGAAAACATTTTAAAGCAACAATGTTGAAGATAGATATTTTTGTTTTCCAAATTTGCCGTCATTGAACAGAAACCAAGATAGAGATTTCATTGCAACTAATTAGAAATTCCTCTTTCAGGTATGTAATAAACGATCTTCGCACAAAATAATGTACGATATACGAGCGGTATGTTTTCTTTCAATTCTCGGAAATTAAAAGAGCTCAACTACGTTTCGCTTTTTCAAACTTTTCCTCGAACATGAAAACTTCAACATATCGCTCTTGTAACGCATATTACTATTATTTACTAGATGTAAGATTCTGTCTTTAGCATAATATCTTTCCAAACAAACAATTGCCTTTCCCTTCTTCACACATGTAAACAGATCCAATATTTTCATAAATATCTGAAAAACAATAATCAAATTCAGTTAGACGAGGATAGCAAAGCTCAGCTCTTGTTACACACGGATACTCACCCTCAACTCGACCCACTTATCCAGCAATCTTCTATTGTTAAATTCGCACAGCAATCCTGACTTGGTGATGGCATACGTCGAATCGCCCATCTCGCCTCTCCCACAAGAGACATCACAGAAGTAGTTATTCCGCTGCTCCCCTAAGATGGCTGATCGACCCATCAGTGGCACAGGTTCTTTGTACTGGAACGCCAATTAACAAATCAGACTCACGAAGATCACATTTATGTTTACTAAATCAAAGCCTGATGTCCTCTTGTTTTACAAATTATCAAAGCCTGCTAATTTTTAAACATGGCCCACTGATTAAGTTATTTCTTCATATACGTTTCTTACTGCAGTGTTAAATCCCTGTGTCCCATACCTAGAAAAAAACATGGTATATATTTTCAAGCATAACAATATTAATTCTGTTTTCGTACTTTGAATCAAAACTGCGGGCTAAAGCAGGGAGATGCACTGTCACCTTTACTTTTTAACTTCGCTCTAGAATATGCCATTAGGAAAGTTCAGGATAACACACAGGGTTTGGAACTGAACGGGTTACATCAGCTTCTTGTCTATGCAGATGACGTGAATATGTTAGGAGAAAATCCACAAACGATTAGGGAAAACGCGGAAATTCTACTTGAAGCAAGTAAAGAGATAGGTTTGGAAGTAAATCCCGAAAAGACAAATTATATGATTATGTTTCGTGACGAGAATATTGTACGAAATGGAAATATAAAAATTGGAAATTTATCTTTTAAGAGGTGGACAAGTTCAAATATCTGGGAGCAACAGTAACAAATATAAATGATACTCGGGAGGAAATTAAGCACAGGATAAATATGGGAAATGCCTGTTATTATTCGGTTGAGAAGCTTTTGTCATCTAGTCTGCTGTCGAAAAATCTGAAAGTTAGAATTTATAAAACAGTTATATTACCGGTTGTTCTGTATGGTTGTGAAACTTGGACTCACACTTTGAGAGAGGAACAGAGATTAAGGGTGTTTGAGAATAATGTGCTTAGGAAAATATTTGGGGCTAAGAGGGATGAAGTTACAGGAGAATGGAGAAAGTTACACAACACAGAACTGCACGCATTGTATTCTTCACCTGACATAATTAGGAACATTAAATCCAGACGTTTGAGATGGGCTGGGCACGTAGCACGTATGGGCGAATCCAGAAATGCATATAGAGTGTTAGTTGGGAGGCCGGAGGGAAAAAGACCTTTGGGAAGGCCGAGACGTAGATGGGAAGATAATATTAAAATGGATTTGAGGAAGGTGGGATATGATGATAGAGAATGGATTAATCTTGCTCAGGATAGAGACCAATGGCAGGCTTATGTGAGGGCGGCAATGAACCTCCGGGTTCCTTAAAAGCCAGTAAGTAAGTAAGTAAGTAAGTAAGTAAGTATACGTTTCTTACTGCAGTGTTAAATCCCTGTGTCCCATACCTAGGAAAACCATGGTATATATTTTCAAGCATAACAATATTAATTTTGTATTCGTACTTTGAGTCAAAAGTAAAAAATCCGCCCTGAAACCTTTTGTTTGACAGTTGTGCTACACTCCCACTTCCAGCATGACTCACCTTAGCAGATCTCGAGTACTCCAGGTACCAAAACTTGACGTGTCTGTTGCCGACGGTGACGAAGTAGTTGCCATTTTCGGCAAACGACACTGCTTTCACCTTGGCCGACACTTTGTTGGAAGCAACCTTCACGTTTGAGCGCCAGTCCCACACGTTCACGATCATGTCATGTTGGGAACCAACAGACACAACGTACTTGTGGCTTGGGGAAAACGCCTGCAACAAACAAAATACCTTCCATTAGCAAAGCTTATGTCAGCATCATATTACTTGTTCATGATACAGATTCAACAATATGAATTATAGGTTTGGCACATACTAATTCTTACATGCTTAAGACAGGGATGAAGAGACAAATGACGGTAAATCAGAATGTCGTCATCACAAGCAGTAACTATGAGAAAATAAATCAAATAAGGGTGGACTACAGTTAAGAGAGTTCTGCGCGCACGCACGCACGCACACTAGTTTAGGTTTCTTTCACATAGTTTGCACATAGTATTCACATAGTTTCACAGATGAGGTCTCTTCCCTAGCTACCTTGCACAACTGTTACACTAGTATAGATAAAAAAGTAACAATATACGTCCATAAATTAGAGAAGGATTAAAAAAATAATAATAAACACTAACAACAATAAACAAAAATCAATCACCTCCAACTTCGAAAGTGAATAAATTTTAACCACTTCTGCTAAGTTAGAACATACAGCTAAAAGAAAACTAAAACATGTAATATTATACATCTTGGTTACACAACTTTTAACACTGTATCATTTCGGAATATGTATGATATGAACTTTCTTGTTTTAAATATTATTAACGTACCTTGTTAATATGTTTCGACTTATTTTCGGCCATCTTCGGAACTGGTCATTGTTGGTCTTGGCGCCTCTTGTTTCCTGTGTGGGTGCGTTCGTAGTGTAAAGTCAAAGAGTGTATGTGTTTTGAAATTGAGTTGTGTGTTGAGAATTTCGTTGGGGTGTGTTTTCGTGTGTCTGTATATTTCGTATTGTCCTAGTGTGTTGAGTTTCTGACTTCTTGGTTGGATGTGCAGTATTTCCATGTCTGTGTTGATGTCTCTGTAGGTGTGGTTGGCATTTGTGATGTGTTCTGCATATGTGGAGGTGTTTTGTAATTTTGTTATGGCTGTGATGTGTTCTTTGTAACGTGTTTGAAATGATCTGCCTGTCTGTCCTATGTAGAAGTTGTTGCAGGTGTTGCATTTGAGTTTGTATATGCCTGTATGGTTGTATTTGTTTGTTTGTGTTTTGAGATGTTTTTGTAGAGTGTTATTTGTTCTGTATGCGATGTTGTAGTTCAATTTCTTGAATGAGGTTGCAATTTTATGTGTGTTTTTGTTTTCGTATGTTAGTGCGATGTATTTTTTTGTGTTCTTGTGTTTGTGTTGTATTCTTCTGTTTTTTGTGGTTTTGTTTTGTCTTATGTATTACGTTGTCTATTATGTTGGGGTTGTATCCGTTTTCTTGTGCTATGTATTTGATTGTGTTTAGTTCTTCGTTGTAATCCTGTTGGTTGTAACGACCAGTTCCGAAGATGACCGAAAATAGGTCGAAACATGTTAACAAGGTACGTTAATAATATTTAACACAAGAAAGTTCATATCATACATATTCCGATGTAATATTACTTTGTAATGGGACATGTTGTGGCAAGAAAAGAAAAACACACACACACACACACAGAAAGTATTTTAACATAATAATTTATTATTCTAAATTTAAGATTCGTTCATAGTTTCTGCTCAAAACCAGTAGCCTATTCTCGAGGTTTCCTATTTTCCGAATTCCTCTTGGTCTCCGCATATGATCCATATGATTGTGTAAGGCCTAATTTTGTTTTATCAACTGATATCTTCTCCTGCCCCGATTTTCTCTCATTTACCATTCTTTCTGCACTGTTAAATGCATAAGTTTCTCACAACCTTACGTAATTGTGAACCCTGTAAAGCATTTACAATACCGATATGTCGCTTTGTGAACTCGCGGACCAAGTCAGAGTAATGACGTGTTTCTTAGGTGTAGTAAGAAACCCACGATGAAGAAGAATGATCTTCGCACCCTTCCACGTGAAAACATAATAACGTGTTATGAAACAGTTTATTATGATGAAACGAAGCTAGATCCCCAACAAATGATAAATTTAATGACGTCATCCATTCTTGTAAAAGGGTTCTAAAGGAGAAAAAATATGGGGTGAATGTTAATTAAGTCAGGGTAGTTTAATTTAGGCGCTCCGTTCGCCGACAGGATAAACCTCGGTTTCCATGCTGAAGACCAGAGTTTAAATCTCGGCAAATCCGGGTGGAAAATTGTGATTTACGGAGACGACGCACAGTGGTCCGGATCGCTAAAAAGCCGGACAAAAGTCATTTTTCAAACTTCATATTGAAAATACAAAATTACCTCAATAATAATCCTCAATAGTCACTCTAATGAGACCAAGTGTTTTTCGAAGAATACTTCAAAGGTTCTGGTCAATACTTACGAGCAAATGTGACACAAATCTTTCGTGATTAATTCTGCGATTTTGTAACTGATTTTTTAACAATGTGTCTGCCTTAACAATGCAAAATAAAATTCTGAGAATATTTTTTATGAATGTATTATGGTCTTATGTATAGGGAAAAATTATAATTATCATTGTTTTTTGTTTCTAAGTTCTAATAATAAATACAAATTTTAATGCTCGTGTTTTGCGAAAAAATAAAAAATGTTTTAGAGTTTTAAAAAAATGTTCACGAGTGTACACCGTGAAACTTACATATTGTATATTGGTAGACATTTATAAGTTCGTTACTGAAGGTTTTATCTGCGGAACCCTGCAGAACTGTGAATCCTGACCTTCAAATCATCCCCATGCGCGTGGTCCGTCAACACATGTTGCGAGATAAGCACGCAGTAAAATTTATGTTTGTATATTTAGATATTGAGGGATGATTTATTGGATGTAAACAGCACAGGCCCTTGACTTTTCAGTGTCCAGAGGGTTTCTGTCGGTCTCAGTTCAGTGTATAATGTGTGAATACAGTGTATGAAAAATTAATTTACGTGTGAGTCGCCGAGAAATTTACGACATAATTCAAGGAAAGAACAGTGGGACTCGTGTGCAACAAGAAGAATATGTTGTGGATTATACGAAGAACAAATTTGAATTACATTTGGACAACCGTGGCACAAATTTTCTACGAAGTGTAATAAGAAGGCGCTTTTTTCTTCCGTACTATCAGCTTTGGAAGAAATGTTATCGCAGCGAAAAAATGTTTGTTCCTAAATATTCAGACTGGTTACGACAAGAAATTGAATTACCACTTACAGGCATTCCTTCCGCTTCTTCCTCTTCAGATACGTTTGGACGTCCTTCAAAAGAATTTCAAGAATTATGTGAGAGAAGTAAGAGGAGGAAAATAGAGGATTTGAGGAAGAATGTGGGTGCTGAGGAGCTTTCATATGCCACAGTGGTGAATTTGAGGGCTAGAGGTGACGACAATTCAGCAAAACTATTAAAAGAAATTACCAGAACGACACCTACCAGAGGTAAAAAAATTCGTGAATCATGGCTGAAGAAAAGAAAACAAGCTACGAAACTGTCAGAAGAAGAAGCGTTATCAGTGATAGTACGTACAAATTTATCGAAAAATCAATACATGTATATTAGAAAAATGACAATTAAACACAATCATGACTTGTATCCGAGCTATTTTGCAGTTCTGAAAGCAAAAGACGCAACTTATCCGAACAATATAAGTGCTAGTGAGAGTGCATGTGAAGTGAAAGTTCAGGATTTATTGGACCACACGGACTTCTAGCAGAATTTTGACACTTATATCTGACAGCGAGCATCCTGGTTTCCCCCACTCGCTTCTGCTCTCCCCTCTGTAAAGACTAGTGGCTGGGCTGTCTTAGCTCTTTTCTGAAAACATTAATTTCTGTTAGGAATTGGACGTCTACGTAATATTGTGTAACTGTTTAAAATAACTTAAATAAAAGGGCCTCGTTAAGTAATTAACTGTTATGTGAGTTCCCCCCTTTCTACAACCCTGCGACAAAACCAATTGGACGGACAGTAGATAGCATGTCTGAGTAATTTTATCTTTTCGGATTGGGCAGAAGTGAAGATTGAATTTACATTCTTCTATACTGTCCATCCATAAACCACAAAAGAAGTAAATTAAAATCATCAGTACCAGTTGCAGAAGACACAGTCCTGCAGTATATATTGACTACACCCCAACTCTGGCTACTAGCAACAGAAATCTACAATGAACGATCAAATATACACCTCATTTCTCATGAAAACAAAAACTGAAAAGACTACAATGGACTTTATGTCGTCAGCAAACATCTGGATACATTAAGAAGATTGATTGATTGATTGATTGATTAGTGTTTGAATTGCGACCTTCAAACAGTTCTGTATTTCAACTTGTCTGCATTTACAATAATGAAACTACTCAGTGCATCCAAGGCACACTTCTCAGATGCAAATGCTCAACACCTTAGTGAGTATCAAAATGCGTACTTTATTTCTGCTTAGCCATAAACTCCATAACAAAATGTATAAAAATGTAGATATTCTAATATGATTTAGCACAATAATATAATGGAATTTACAAGTGTGCAAGTTCATACAAGTTATATTACCAGTAGTATTAAATGGTACGTAACATTTTGGATACCGCTACAAAACTACGAAAATATTAACGGATTCTTTATGTTACTAAATATAAGAATGTACTCACCCACAAAAATACAATCCTTAATTGAATTTCGATTATAACTTATACAGATTATATATAATTTTAAACTTGTGGATTACGTAACTTATGCAACTTTTCAACCCTTATATTAGGGGTTGCTGATAAAATCGTGTACATAAAATGACTATAATTATTGCACTTATCGAGTTTTGCAATAAAATAACAGCAGTGTGATAAAAATATCTAATTTGGCCCTTATTAATGAACGCATAATTATCTCACCCCTCAATAGGGGTAGTTATTCATTTCCAAATGACATTAAAATTTGCACATGTTAGATACATGTTATTAGTAATAAGTGTACCAAATTTAAAGTTAATATGGCCACTAGAAAAGAAGTTATTACTTTTGTCCGGGTTTTAAGAGATTCGGACCACTGTGCGACGTTGGTACAAGTTTCGTCTCGATGCAACACCTGTAATTCCTCCATAACTCACCATCATACCGGTCGCCGGAAACTAGTGCACCGCAACATCTTCTCAGGAAAACACTATGTAACCATGGAAACCCCTGTAACAGGTTCCAACGTCAATTTCCAGATATGGTACCATAAGGCGAGTAGTTTCGTTTAGCAAAACATCAAAAGAGCGAAATATTGCAAAATGAGTCTTTTGTCAACAGTTAGGGCCAAAGGAAATCCCGTATATTCATTCCCTGCATTCCACCGGTTGCGATTCTTGCCACTGAATCCCAGATAAGGACTGAAATCCGACTGAGAGATACGACTTTAAGCCATCGAGCTTAGTCGGCTAAGGCGCTTGCCTGACGATCCGGAGTTGCGCTCGGGCGCGGGTTCGATTCCCGGTTGGGCCGATAACCTGGTTGGGTTCTTTCCGGGGGTTTCCAAAACGTAAGGCGAATGTCAGGTAATCTATGGCGAATCCTCGGTCTCATCTCGCCAAATATCATCTCGCTACCACCAATCCCATCGGCGCTAAATGGCCTAGTAGTTAATACAGCTCCGTTAAATAACCAACTAAAAAAAAAGAGAGATGATTTTTTTAAGGACGACAGAAGCATTGCTGTCTTCGCACTGGAGGTGAAATGAGGAACCCCGTAACGTATATATGAGACAAAAACAAAGAAGAAATAAACCCCACCCACCGGGGCGGCGCCAGTGGGGTATTTCGGTGGTCTGTTCCCTCTCTTAGGTAACCCATGTCCACTCTTCCATTTCACAGAAATATTTAAAGTACAGCTAAAACTTTAAGAATAGTTTTAATTATATTTATCCATTGAATTTAATGGTTGCTATAATTTAATGCAGAACTTTTCTTTAGCAACTTCTTCATAGATTCTCTTCTGGCTGTACACAAATCGACGATATTCAATTGTTATTTCATCTTAATTTGCTATTTTTACGTAGAATTATGACTTTGTATTCTGCACAGTAGGTCGCCAAAAGCTCGGTAACAATGTCCAAAAAAGTGTTACAAACGAATCGCTTATACATTTTGAACAAATAAACATAGCAAAAATAAAAAGTATACCACCGTATAGACAAGAGACGCTACGTCTGTGGCTCAAGGGGCTTCGGGCCCCTAGGGCTCATCAGGCTACTCGTATGCAGAAGGGACCTGGCTTTATTAGGGGCTGAGGCATAACGGCCCACCTGTCAGCGTCGGCTAATCAGGAAAGGACTGAGGTTCTGGGTCCCTTGGGGTTATCAGGCTACTCGTCCGCGAAACTGGACTTGGGCTCTATCAGAGACTGAGGCAGGATGGTCCACCTGTCAGCGTCGGATTCACAAAGGCAACCCAGGTCACGTGTCGAACTTGGACAATCATCGCATTTATAGGGCGCACAATGGACCAAAACATATCTTAGTGTATGGACTCGCCATCGCTTCAGCTCTCGTAAAGGTAGGCAGCCAGCCAGTAGACAAGGGAGTTCCGTAATTGCAAACATCCGCACGAAATTGGTCGGACCTTCAAGAACGACAGGACGGGTGGGGCAAAACATGCCTCGAAAACTGCGTTCAGGCGCAAATTTTATGCGCATAGCTCCGTGAGATCTAAACCGATCCAGACGTTTGAGTGTCGACCGATCGAGCGCGACGAGATCAACTAATTAAACTCGAAAAAATGACCGTGATCAACTTGAGAGGAGGGCATGCCAAGACGAATGAAACAAGCCCAAGACCACAGATGCGGAGTACAAGAGACGGCACAGAGAGCGCGAGAGACCGGCGGCGCACGCAAGCTCGGTGGACTCTGTGGCTGTAGAACGGCGAGACGTATCACCGCAGCCGTATATGAGCCGTTCAAAGCAGAAGTGGTGTAAGTCAAGAATTGAGTAATGAGGTTTAAAGTAAAAATTCTGTAAAAACAGCGCAAAGTAGCAATTAATATGTCCTTCGAGCTATCCACTGATTACTAATAGTTTAAATAAATTGATTATTAATTGCTACTTTGCGCTGTATTTTACAGAACGTTTTTTTAAAACCCTCATTACCCATTTTTGACTTACACCACTTCTGCTCTCAACGGCTCATATATCACTCAAACAGTGAATCCGGGTACTGCACAAGAGCAAACGGACAAGATGGTCATCAGCTCCAAACTTAGTTCTATGTTCATAAATTCTCCGGTTCATTCCACTGGTAAGCCACTGTTACACTACTGTTTTCTTGTGTGGCGGACAAATGAAAAATGAATCTTCTACTTACTAGTACTAATATTCATATGTTACCCTTGATTGGTAGTAATCTACTCCCGCAATTTTAATGGTGTGTAGTAGCACTAATAGCGTTGTGTAACATAACTTCTGCACACCCGAGTGTTCTTCCAAATTAAAAATACTGGCGTTGCTACTGCCTGCCTTTGTATGGAGGAGTTAGGAAAAATAAAAAATCCACAATTTCGGCTGAGTTTGAATATGCGAACGTTTCATCTATAGTCGCAAATACGGCCACAAACAGATAATAATCAGATGTAAAACTATGAGTTTATATGTGATGCTGATATCGCGTGACGCAGAACGGTCCTTGTCACAATACAGATCATTACTATATGCATATTGTGAGGGGCAATCTAGATATTTACATTTGCTGTTCATTGCAACTACAACCTACGTAGTATTTACAACCAATGCTTACTGCCTTATAAATATTTCCAAGCTTTTTAGCATAGGTCCTATATATGTAGAAATCCATGGCCTAACCATTACACGGTCGGCATTACAAATCGACAGATTCCCACTCATCTCAGATGACTCCACAACAGCTAACGTGTCGACAACTTTACTATTATCAATGGTTGAGAACGGAGTTAATAGTGATACTTAAATAGTTCATTAAGTGTTTTAGGCATCACGCACGACATGACTAGGAGTGGACACACTTCAACGACTTCAGAAGTGTTCCAACTTCTGAGTGGCCATCTAACTTCCTACGCCTTTTTTGCTTCTAGAGAAGCCGGTGTAATAAACTGGTAGAGTCTACAGCCTTGTTAGCATTATCTCAGGACTTATTTGCGCTTTTACTCTGTAATTTTTTCAAGCAGCTGCACAAAAAATAATCACGGATGAAATACTGCTGAACAGTGTGGAAAGTGATTACTTGGGACACTTGGTAGAGTTTGTCAGCTATTCCGTAAATTATGCATCACCTTACCTCAAAAGAAATGGAATTTTCTAACAGGTTAGAAGCTTTTCTGGCAGTCTTAATTATTATTTTTAAATTATTAATCAACTTTATCTGACGTCAGTTGCTTAGCAACGGCAATGAGTTACATCGCACTATTCTGAGTTCCTTAGCAACGATAATGAGTTACATCACATTATTCTGACGTTAGTAACTTAGCAACGGTAATGAGTTACATCACATTATTCTGACGTTAGTTCCTTAGCAACGATAATGAATTACATCATATTATTCTGACGTTAGTTCCTTAGCAACGATAATGAGTTACATCACATTATTCTGACGTTAGTTCCTTAGCAACGATAATGAGTTACATCATATTATTCTGACGTTAGTTCCTTAGCAACGATAATGAGTTACATCACATTATTCTGACGTTAGTACCTTAGCAACGGTAATGAGTTACATCATATTATTCTGACGTTAGTTCCTTAGCAACGGTAATGAGTTACATCACATTATTCTGACGTTAGTTCCTTAGCAACGGTAATGAGTTACATCACATTATTTTGACATTAGTTCCTTAGCAACGGTAATGAGTTACATCACATTATTCTGACGTTAGTTCCTTAGCAACGATAATGAGTTACATCACATTATTCTGACGTTAGTTCCTTAGCAACGATAATGAGTTACATCACATTATTCTGACGATAGTTCCTTAGCAACGATAATGAGTTACATCACATTATTTTGACATTAGTTCCTTAGCAACGGTAATGAGTTACATCACATTATTCTGACGTTAGTTCCTAAGCAACGATAATGAGTTACATCACATTATTCTGACATTAGTTCCTTAGCAACGGTAATGAGTTACATCACATTATTCTGACATTAGTTCCTTAGCAACGGTAATGAGTTACATCACATTATTCTGACGTTAGTTCCTAAGCAACGATAATGAGTTACATCACATTATTCTGACATTAGTTCCTTAGCAACGGTAATGAGTTACATCACATTATTCTGACGTTAGTTCCTTAGCAACGGTAATGAGTTACATCACATTATTCTGACGTTAGTTCCTAAGCAACGATAATGAGTTACATCACATTATTCTGACATTAGTTCCTTAGCAACGATAATGAGTTACATCACATTATTCTGACGTTAGTTCCTTAGCAACGATAATGAGTTACATCACATTATTCTGACGTTAGTTCCTTAGCAACGATAATGAGTTACATCACATTATTCTGACATTAGTTCCTTAGCAACGGTAATGAGTTACATCACATTATTCTGACGTTAGTTCCTTAGCAACGGTAATGAGTTACATCACATTATTCTGACGTTAGTTCCTAAGCAACGATAATGAGTTACATCACATTATTCTGACGTTAGTTCCTTAGCAACGATAATGAGTTACATCACATTATTTTGACGTTAGTTCCTTAGCAACGATAATGAGTTACATCACATTATTCTGACGTTAGTTCCTTAGCAACGATAATGAGTTACATCACATTATTTTGACATTAGTTCCTTAGCAACGGTAATGAGTTACATCACATTATTCTGACGTTAGTAAGTAAGTAAGTATATTTTATTTCTGATACGCTATTTGGCTTGCAACATGACTAGCATTAAAGGATTTAATATTTCGAGATATTTTTACCACTACATTTTTTAGAAGATAGATACTTGAAGAGAGATAGGCCTACTTGAATAAAATGTTTAAAAAGTAGATCAAATTTTAAACGTTGGAGGACCAAGAAGACATGGTGCTGATGTCGGACATAATCCAATAAAGGTAGTCATAGTGATATCCACCACAAATAAACCTTCGCGTGACTACATCTGATCTGTGACGTCTACAACTCTCCCACGATGGCTTTGACTTTCCTACGAAAAACAAAGCTGCACAATAAAGTAGGTTTCTCGTGGATGGTACATTTTTGCGCCCCAAAATAGAATTCGGGTGAGAACAGAACAGTGGCGCAGAGGTCACTATTTCAAGCCCTTGCCCACGCCTGAATAACAATGACTGATGACTACAGAATGCGGTGTAATAAACAAATGCACGCGATGTCCCTGCAGCGCCACACCCAGGGACGCCACAAACAAATGAAACGCAATACGCGGAAGGGGAGCACTCAACAAACATGGCGCGGCGAGCACAGCAAAGCCATGTGACTGTCGACACGTGTCAATCTAAAGCAGCCAGGGAACACTGCAGTATCAAGTGCAATAATTAATACGACCAGTTAATTACATCAATTTATTTTTGTAGCGCTGTTTTTCAAGTGCTTATTTAACGAAGCTGTGTCAACTACTAGATTATTTAGCGTCGATGGGAGTGGTGATAGCGAGATGGTATTTGGCGAGATGAGGCCGATGATTGCCTGACATTCACCTTACGGTTGGGGAAAAGCTCAAAAGAAACCCAACCACGTAATCAACCAAAGCGGGGACCGAACCCGCGCCCGAGCGCAACTCCGGGTCGGCAGGCAAGCGCCTTAAAGGCCCATTCACAATGAAAATTAAACATAACTGTAACATAAACACAGAAGTTTGCGGCCAGGTTACCAAATGGGATCATTCACAATGATTCACATAAGCATTGACATAAACATTACCGTAAGACGTTAACATGGAAGTTTGCAAACTACAAACTTTCATGCTTATGCTTACGTGATTTGCAAACAGAACACAATCGTGGAGCGCTGAAGTATACGACAGAATATGAGGAAATGGCGTCTTTGTTATGTTTCCATGGTTACAAAGTACGTTTGCTGTTATGTTTATGTTCCCATCGTGAATGATGGTATGACTTCTTGATTTTACCGTAACGTTTATATTCTTAAGTTAACGCTTACGTTATGTTTAATTTTCATTGTGAATGAGCCTTAACCGACTGAGCTATGCCGCTGGCAGTAATGCTGTTACGTAATGTTATACTAGCACCATCCCCGCCACTCTCTTCATCTTCTTCCTTTCCCTTCTTATCTTCACCTCATCAGCTGGCAGCGGCACCGAAGGACTATCAGCCGACGGCGGGGGCGTGGGACTACCGGCGGTCAGCGGGGGTGCGGTCGAAGACCTATCCGCGGGCGGCGTAGACCTGCAGTGACGGCGAGGTGCCACGGGGATTCAGAATGTTCAAGTAAGGACAGGCCTACTAAGACTACTGCAGGTTAATTGCCGAAGTATTAGAAATAAACTTATTCCGTTTTGGAACTTGGTCGATGTTTATAATCCAGATGTAATAATTGGGACGGAATCATGGCTTAGGGAAGACATAAATGACTCGGAAATTTTTAGGTCGGATTATAGAGTCTTCAGAAAGGATAGAAGTGAAAAGGGAGGGGGAGTTTTCGTTTGTACTAAGATAGAAATAAGTAGCAATCTTCTGTGGATACATGAGGAAGTTGAAATATTGAATGTTCAGATAAGAAATGGGCTGGAAACCTTAGATGTAATAGCATGTTACAGACCACCCAGTGAATTAAACAATTTAACTTTGCACAAACTAAATGAATATCTTAATACAGTATCAGAAGACCGAAACGTAGTAATTGCTGGGGATCTAAACCTCCCGAAAATTAACTGGAACGGGATTTCAGGTACAAATTCAGATGCACAGACCCTTGTTAATGAATTGATCTGGCGTAAAAATTTCACGCAGGTAGTAAATGGTCCGACGCGTGACAATGCCCTCTTAGATGTTTACCTACTAAGACCTGTCTCTCTCTTTGTCAACTCTGAAAGTCTTCATAAAATAAGTGATCACAATAGCGTCTTATTAGAAATCTTATGGGAAAACACAGTAAATCCGAGGTCAAGTCCAGTGTCTGTCTGGAATTTTAACAAAACCGATGTCCATGAATTACAAACGTTTCTACGACAAAAGCATGATGACTTTCTAAGGACTGAAGGAAATATGGAAAATGTGTGGCATAAATTTAAGTGTATAATTTTCGAGGCATTAGTAAAATGTGTACCTTCTAAAATAATTAAGAAAAGTCCGGACCCAGAATATTACACTAATTATATTCGCTACTTAAAGAAAAAGACAAGGCGCGCATTTAGCAAACGTAAACGGAGCCATGAGCATTGGGAAAAATATGTTGAATTAATTAAGAAACTTGAGTGTGAAAAAAGGTTAGCTCAGGAAAATTTTCTAAAAACTATTTTAAAAGAAGATGAAAGTAACAATTGGAGACAGTTTTATAATTATGTACGCAGGAGAAAAGGGAAAAATGAAGGAGTAGTGCTTTTACGAAATCAGAACGGAGAAAATATAATTGATGACAAAGAAAAGGCCGACTTATTAAATTCCTATTTCATTTCGAATAATAATAATCCCGCTGATAGGAGTGGTTGTGTCACAGACCGTGAATGTGAACCAAATTCGACTTTCAAAATAACTTCCAAAGGGGTTAGAGAGAGAATAACGAAATTAAAAAATCGGAAGTCTCGAGGACCAGACAGTATTGCTACAGAGATTCTTAAATTAGGTTCCGAGGCCATAATTCCATACTTAATGCGTATATTTCATGTTTCCATAAACAATGCAGCTATTCCATGTGACTGGAAATCAGCTATAGTGGTACCCATACATAAAGGTGGAAATAAATTAGATGTCGGAAACTACAGACCGATTAGCCTTACATCTGTCGTATGTAAAGTCATGGAGCATTTGATATCGGATTATATTCGTCATGTTCTAAATGCGAAAGACTGGTTTTACAACCGCCAGCATGGTTTTAGGGAAGGCTTCTCATGTGATAGTCAAATTACGTCGCTGGTTCAGGATCTAGCTGAAGAGGTAGATAGAGGCGGAAGAATCGATGCAGTTGTGATTGACTTTTCGAAAGCATTTGATTTGGTGCCACATGACATATTAATAGATAAGTTAAGTAGGCTAGGAATAGATAAAAGAGTGGTGCTATGGATCCAGGAATTCTTAAAAGGTAGAACCCAGAGAGTTAGAGTAGGTCATGAAATATCGGAAATTGGAAATATAAGTTCAGGGGTGCCACAGGGCAGCGTTCTGGGTCCATTACTCTTTATAATATACGTAAATGACCTATGCCAGGATATTACATCAAATGTGAGGCTATTTGCAGACGACTGCATTATCTATAGAAAGATTAGAAATAATTCAGATGTAGATGCTATTAAAACAGACTTGAATAACATTTACAACTGGGCGTTAAAGCATAGGATGAAAATAAATGGTTCTAAAAGTAAATCTATAACATTTTGTAAAACCCGAGAGGAAACTAGTCTTAATTACGAATTCAGTGGTGTTGTAATTCCGCAAGAACAATGTTGTAAATACCTAGGAGTGTATTTAAACTCCAAACTTTCTTGGGGAGAGCATGTTGATAATGTTACAGGCAAAGCATGGAGGGCACTTCACTTTATTATGAGAATCTTGAGAAAGGCTAGCCCCAAATCGAGGGAAATAGCATATCTAACATTAGTGCGACCGTTAATGGAATACGGAACTACATGTTGGGATCCCTATAGAATATATCAGATAAATTCCTTAGAAAGAATCCAGTATAGGGCAGCTAAATTTGTTAAAGGTAAAATAGAAGATGGGAACGATACGATAAAAGAACTTAAATGGGAAACTTTGGAAAACAGACGTAGGAAAACTAGAATAACATCATTGTATAGAGCACATCTAGGTCAGAAAGCATGGGTAGACATAACGGCTCGGTTAGAAAAGCCAACGTACTATGGTAGGAACGATCATGATTTTAAAATCAAATGTAGGAAACAGAAAACGGATGTAGGTAAATTCTCATTTTTAAATAGAACTATAAATGATTGGAATGACCTACCTGCAGCGGTCTTTGAGGGCTGTCCTTCCTTAAGGAGATTCAAGAATAATTTAAAGAGTTGTGTATAAAGTGAAAATTAAAATTGAGGTGACATTCAACATTTAATTTTTTAAGGTGACATGTATTTATCTAGCCTGACGAGTTTACTTGAATTGTAAATTATTTAAAAATAGCGTGTAAGAGGGCCTTAGACTAGAAATGTTTAGTTTAAATGTAGTTCTGTTTATAAGTATGCATAAGAATGCAATTATTTGACTTATTTGAACTGTTGTATCAGTGAAGCGAGGTGAGTCAGTGAAGTTATGGTTTTACAGTGCAGTGAACAGTTCCGATCAGTGATAATTTATAGCGTCAATGAAATGTGTTCTATAGTGTCAGTGAAATGTGTTACAGAGTGTCAGTGAAATGTGTGCTAAAGTGTCAGTGAAATGCGTCATAGTGCCACTACAGGGAATAAGATGAGAGTAAAGTGAAAGACTATTGAAAATTATGTAGGACCTATACATAATTATGTAGGTTGTGTTGTAAAATTAGGTGTTTTATTTTATATGTATTGTGTATTCTTATTGTATTGTGTGTAAAATTGTATATGTGTTGTAAATTTTATTGTGTATTGCTTATCATTTTAACTGTGTATTGTTAATATTGTATATACCACTGCCACCGGGTGCTTGCCCACTTGCAGTGTAAATAAATACATACATACATACATACATACATACATACATACATACATACATTGACTCTTGCTTCATTACTTTCTCATATTCTTCTCTCCCACATTCTTCCCTTTCATCTCTTTATCCCCCCTTTCTTAATTCTTCCTGTCTGTTGGCTACCTCAATGCTTCTAATTCGATTCCCTCGCTTACACTTTCTTGTCAACTTCATTCCCTTCTCCTCCTCCTCCTCCTCCTCCTCCTCCTCCTCCTCCTTCTTCTTCTTCTTCTTCTTCTTCTTCGCCCTATTCATTTTATTCTCATATCTTCCCTCCTCTATTCCCATTTTGTATCTCGTTAATCTCAGCTTATTTTGATAATTCTCTATTCATATTCCTTTTCTTATTTTCTATTCTTTCTCCTTGTCCTGTAATTTAATATCCCATTTCCATAAAGAAACGAGTCAAAATCAGGATAGGAGAAGAAATGTTAGAAGGAAGAGAAATAGGGAGAGGAGTAGGCCTACGTCAAGGATGTATTTTATCTCCTATCCTGTTCAATATCTACTTGGAGGATTTAGTGAAGAACTGTTTTCCGAACATGGGAAGAGCGATAGTAGGAGGAAGAAGATTAAAATGCATAAGATTTGCTGAAGATATGGCGTCTTCCATTTTTGTCTTCCTGTTATCTAATCATTTATTGTTTGAATTTCACACATTTCCCGAACACGTTCGTTTCTTATTATTTTTCTAAGTGTAGCCATTTCTTGTGTTTCCAATATTTGTTTTTTTTTTTTTTTTTTTTTTTTGCTGAATCAGCTCTTGTTTCAGATGCATAGCTGAGAGACAGGTCGTACTTTGGTCTCTGTTCTTAGATATTTATTTTTCCAGATTAGGTCGTTCATTGATCCAGCGGACAGGGCATAGTTGCGCCCCACGGTCAGGTAAGATGCAGCAGATAAAAAAGTCCCTGTTTTGTGGGCATAGTTGCACCCCGATGAAATAGGTAGAGAAAAAGACAGTACGGGAACTCGAGCCTCGTAATCAATCAATCTTGCTCATTTCCTATTCGATTTAATATTCATTAACGATACTGTTAAAATGAACACCATACAGTTAGCAGTACTTTATTAACTGTTTTTCTACTGCTTATGCAGTGATTATCGATAGCCTACCGTAAAAATGAACACCATGAAGTTGGCAGTACTTTATTAACTGACATATTCAAATGATGAGTCGTTGGAATATGGGACCTTAGCAATGTTGACATTTTTATTAGTGATTGCCACACCAGCATTGGCGTATAGTGAGGTTAATTTAAAATGAATGTTATGTTAGTGAAAAGGTTAAAGAGTTAATAATTCACAATGGTTTTAAGTTTCGATTTCCGAAACCCTGTACCGTATTTTATGGCAATCACTTCCGTGTGTACTATGCCATCTCCATTATGCTACCTGATTTCAATGCAGCTACCACTATAATATTTTAAAGTAATTTATTTATTTTATGACAATCACTTTCGTGTGTACTATGCCCATATGGCGCAACTATGCCATGTCCATTCTGCTACCTGATTTCTTCGGGGCGCAACTATGTCATACCGGATCCAGCAATCCTAGATGCTTTGTTGGCTTGTCTCATGATCTCCGATTGCAGGATCTCATTGCTTCTAGCCTAAGTTCTGTGCCCAGATACGTAAATCTCATTGGGTGATCAATAACTCTGCAGTTAATTCGTAGATTTAATAAAGTTTCTTCCATAACTTCCTTTTATGTATCAGCAGCATCATCATCATCATCATCATCATGGATGTTAGAGACAACGAAGAGTTCCGAAACGTTGGATGCTTCTAGTGCAATTATGTGGACGGTACTTGGTAATCAATCCAACAGAAAGAATGTTCTTCCTTGACCCTAAATGAGATGAAACTAACACGTAGCTGTAAAGCGCTATATGTGCGAGATCGTGCGTATTTGCTTGTTTTCCGCACAGAACCAATACGCGGTAAGTGTGAAATACCACATTCAGTATTCCCAACGTAACACACATAACAATTTCCCTCTTCTTACCGCTTAAGCGCGACATTCATTTTACTGCTTTAGGCTTTTAACATATTATTTTAGAGACGTTTAACATAGTAATAATTATAAATTGGAAACTTACCACTGCAATTTCACCTAAATTGCAATGTTACTTATTGTTTTTAAATATTTGCAAAAATTAAGTAAAGTCTACTACTCCACGAAACTTATTGCATTCCTGATACAAGTAGCATTAAGGAAGCCGTGAAAAAATCAACAAGATTCCAGATGCCGATGTTATTATTGCAATATGTCATATAAATAATATTGTTAAAATATTCAAATGAAAAATAAATCATTACATAACCTTACCGTTTGTTTTAAGTTCGCATTTATAGACTGGGGGGGAAAAAAAAGACAGACGTATATCACGGCCTGCTGGAGTATAGTAAACACAGAAAACATTTTATAGCAACAATGTTGAAGAAAGATATTTTGGTGATTTCATTGCAACTAATTAGAAATTCGTCTTTCAGGTATGTAATAACGATCTTCGCACAAAATAATGTACGATACACGAGCGGTATGTTTGTTTTCATGTTCTCGGAAATTAAAAAAGCTCAACTACGTTTCGCTTTTTCAATCTTTTCCTCGACCATGAAAACGTCAACATACCGCTCTTGTAACGTATATTACTATTATGCACCTCCGACACGGTGCCAAAAGCCAAAAACCTCTCACCAAAGCCCATTCATATAGAATAGAAGACCAGACTCCATCAGCTGTGTGAAGCAGGCCCCGGCTTCCTCCGTTTCATGGGAATTGAGCGAGTATTCCAGCCAGTGCGAGGTCGGTACCTAAAAAATTTAAATTATGACGAGTTGGGGCTCCGACATCCGACGAGGGGCGACGCCCCGCGAAATGCACCGCTCGGCGTGACCTCCTAAACTAGGAAATGCCTCGGGCGCCTCGATGCTATTGGCCCAAGCGTCTCCCTCGCCTCGGGTCACTCGATAATTCTACCGGAAAGTGGCGATTCCTTCGTGAACAGGATGACGGGAAAAAGTCGTCGAGCAAGTGACTCCACGTCTGACTCATCGCTCTGTAGTTCTCATTTGATCCAGATTCTACACTCTGGTGTCTGGTGAACTTGTAACTTGCGTTTAGTAATAACAGAGTAAAACTTCTTTTATACATTTCGCAATTAAGCGTTTCTCACACTTATTCGTTTCCCCCCTCCCCCACTGAAGTCCCAGCAAAATTCATTAGTTTCCATGTTAATTTATTTCGGCTATACATCTTCCGATCAGACCTATTCGCTTTTATACGTACACGATCGTATTTTAAACCCCAGGCAGTAGCGGCAGGTGATCGAAATCCTCGGTGAGGCCAGATGCAAATAGTTTAAGTGCCTCCGATAGAAATGTTTATTTATGATATTAATTATTATTATTATTATTATTATTATTACTGGTATATTATTAATATCATTATTACTATATTATTATTATTATTATTATTATTATTATTATTATTTAGGGAGGCCGAGACGTAGATGGGAAGATATTATTAAAATAGATCCGAGGGAGGTGGGATATGATGATAGAGAATGGATTAATCTTGCTCAGGATATGGCCTAATGGCGGGCTTATGTGAGGGCGGCAATGAATCTCCGGGTTCCTTAAAAGCCAGTAAGTAAGTATTAGTACTATTAATGAAAAATAATAATTTCACTCATCAAATAAGCTGTTATGCCGTGAGTTTCAGTGATTGTTTCAGTGTGATGAAGCAACCCACATTATGTGTTGAAATTCTCCTTTCTTTCTTTTCTTTTTATTTTTTTCCTTTGACAGCAACAAACAAGGCCAACAGAAAAGTTTATTTTGCACCACATTACCACTTAACCATTTATGTTGCCCATACCAGGATACACTAGAAACTCGCATTTTAAGATTATCTGTCAGAAAAATTGTCAGCGATGTCATAGGTATCTCGGTAGGCTCTCTCTTTATTTAAAACTTCCTTTCTTTCAATATTATTTCTTCTTGAAAAAGGACACTCTAACAATGAATTAACTACACCTGCATTACCTCTCGCATTTGTTTCTGTTTATATTTTTCCGAAATACATAACAACATTGGCCCATATTCACTATTGTACTACGAAGTGCAATAGTATAACACCCTCGCTTAAGTCATAAACTAAGACATAAGGGGAGTGAATAGTATGGATCTCTACCTGTCAAAGAGCTGGAATTTTTGTTATTTATGACCTATTTAGGAAGACAAGTCACCATTGCTATTCCCACCCCACTCTACCCTTGAGACCGGCCCATGGCTGGGAGGAGTGAAACCTGACCAGGCCACGAGGCCAGACGAATTGTGCCTCGGCTACAACGTTTTAAGCGCAAGCTCAAAGCCCGCGAAAAGACACGAAATGCAGAAACCAGACCCGGCACGAGCGATCCTGGCCTCAGGAACAAATTTTACTGCAAAACAGATCTATATACTTCACAAAGCTTTCAAATGCTTCTACAGCGATATATGCTTCATTCAAATGACTAATACATTATATAAAACACAAAATTTTATTTCAGTTAAGTTAAGTGACTGAGGCCCGGCCTCACTTGCCTCAATCAGCCGCCACTGACCCCAGGAGATACGAAACAACATTTATGTACATCATCAGGCAGTACATCTCACTTGACGATATGTGTCATTGGAAGAAGATGCATCTGAAGTCTGATTAGTGTAATATGTAACTAGTCAGCGATGTTGGCAATGGAGGGGGGAGGGAACTGACCACCCTATCTCATTATCTACTGGCCTAGTTGGCTCATGAGTGATATCTTGGTGTCACTTGTGAGGTTCAGACCTGTCTTCGGACAGTTGACTAAACAACTCAAATGGAGTATCAGGTCTTTCCCGGAGGAAAAAGGCGGTCGGAGCCTCAAGGCTGGTTCACAATAAACCGGAAACGAGAATCGGAACGAAAACGAAAACGGTAAAATTGTTAAAATGTGTACATTTAAATGTGAGCATTCACAATTAACGAAAAGCTTGCCGGAGCCCAGGATCGGGAACGGAGAGTTGGCCAAGTTTCAACTTTGGCGTTCACGTTTCCGATCACAGCCCACTAGATTCATTCTATTGTCATCTAAAAGCTATTTTGTCGTCGTATATTTTGTAGCAAGAAGACCGTGACATAACCTATGCATTATTTTGTTCTGCGCTGTGCATCATGGAGCAAGTTTTACTTGATGAGATTCTAATATTGAGTGTTGAGGAAATTCCTCACGTTTACGATAAGCGGCGCGCATCGTATAAAGATGAGAAAATGAAGGAGAATACGTGGCTTTCAATAGCTGCGTCTTTGAACACCGATCGTGAGTGAATCATATTTTATTACTGTATTGGTTGTATTACACGCTACATATTCATGCTTCAATTCTATAACTACTGTTGTGTTCATTTTTGTTCTATTACAAATGTTTCTTCTCTAATTATTTTACGTTATGGTAGACTTAAAATAGGTTGTGATAATAAAGATGCATGGGCATATTTATAGTACCGTACCTAATGAAATGTTTCAGTTGAAATTTCGAAGTTGGTTAACCTGTGTTTATGTTGGCTGCCTTGCACTCATGAGAGAACGGCATTGGTCAATTATACACAAATAACACCAGAATGCGTAATATCGACTTTACATATCGTTATCGACATGCATATCGATATGCATAGTCGTCTACGTTCTCGGTTTATTGTGAATAAAAAATTTTCATATTCACGTCCCCTGCTTCTCGTTTTCATTCTGGTTCTCGTTCCCGGTTTATTGTGAACCAGCCTTCATTCTATTGCCGACGTCATGAAAGCAAGGAACTATACCGACTACTATTCGACGCTATGACCACGCAGTCGATACAGCGTCGTTAAATAACAGGTTAAAACATCCTAGAAGACGTATATATAATTTCGGGTGAGCAACTAATAACAGTGAGAAACCTGGAAGACGAAGACCAGCGAGTTGCTTAACTGGCGGAACAGGGCAAGCCAACAGCTGGTCAAGACAGGGCTGAACTCCTGGGCCATCAATTATTTAGCAAAGAATCACTTATTTACATGCTGGTAGCCAGCACGGAACGGTCGTCATGACTACCGCATTGTTGTGACAAGGAGATTTTAATGGCTGCTATTCAAACGCATCACCACTTTCCCCTTCCACGATTCCGTCGCTCAATTGTCAATACTGCTGTATGTTAACAATGCTTGGGGCTGTAGCTTCATTAACACAAGCGAAGCTCTCACCAAATAACAGTGACTGGCATTCTGCGCCTCTTCATAAACGAGCTGCATCGATATTAAACAGCCGAAAAGGGCGTTTCCGGAAAAGAAAAAAAAAAGAGTTGTTGGATAAAAACACTACTGAGAATTGCAGTAACACGTCATTATGAACCCTCCGCGTACTTCAATCATTAATTAAAGGTACTCATTCTACAAAAATAAAATAAAATAGATAGACAGATAGATAGATAGATAGATAGATAGATAGATAGATAGATAGATAGACAGACAAACAGATAGACAGATAGACAGACAGACAGACAGATAGATAGATAGATAGACAGACGGATAGATAGATAGATAGATAGATAGATAGATAGATAGATAGATAGATAGATAGATAGATAGATAGATAGATAGATAGATAGATAGATAGATAGATAGATAGATAGATAGATAGATAGATAGATAGATAGATAGATAGATAGATAGATAGATAGATAGATAGATAGATAGATAGATAGATAGATAGATAGATAGACAGACAGATAGACAGATAGATAGATAGATAGATAGATAGATAGATAGATACATAGATACATAGATAGATAGATAGATAGATAGATAGATAGATAGATAGATAGATAGATAGATAGATAGATAGATAGGTAGAAAGGTAGGTAGGTAGCTAGATAGATAGATAGATAGATAGATAGATAGATAGATAGATAGATAGATAGATAGATAGATAGATAGATAGATAGATAGATAGATAGATAGATAGATAGATAGATAGATAGATAGATGTGGAACCATTGGTTTCGTTTGTATTCACGTGAATACGTTTTAGTTCTTAAGTTAATTAATGAAATAACTTGTTATCAAGCTCCGCCATGGTGCTATCTCTACATAGAATGATGCAATACAGAAGCTATTATTGTGAACAAACTGCAAGCGCCTTAAATTTGTACAATTCTGAAATCATTTTCAAACTATTTCTTCAATCTATAATCTAACTACGTATTTGAAAATGTCATAGTTTCTCAAGTACTGTGTACACTGCATATCTAGATTCATCTCTAATAATAATAGTCCACACCTGTGGAGTAACGGCTTGCGCGTCTGGCCGCGAAACCAGATGGCCCAGGTTCGATTCCCGGTTGGGGCAAGTTACCTCGTTTAGGATTTTTCTGGGGGTTTCCCTGGGTAAATTTAGGTGCTGAACGCCGAACTCATTTTACCGGCATTATCACCTTCACCTCATTCAGACGCTAAATAAACTAAGATGTTGATAAAGCGTCGTGAAATAATCTACTGAAATAAAAAAAAAATATTTCCAATACATATAACGGGCTAATGGTACGCATTTAAACGTGGGACTTTCTTGTACGTTGCATTATTACATGAGCAATAACCTGAGACCAAAAAGCACTTTTTTTTTTTTTTTTGAAATTTTTGTTTTATATCTGTCTGGATGTTTGTTAACTTTTCACGCGATAATGACTGAACCGATTTCTATGAAAATTGGAATATAAATTAAGTTCGTTCTAACTAAGATTTTAGGCTATAAGACATTCAAAATACTTTATTTAAAAGACGGATTATAAGAGGACTGAATTAAATAAATCGAAATATCTCGATTATTGATTTTTATGAAATATGTTACATAACAAAGCTTCCTTTAAAACGGCTTCCGATAAGCTTTATTCTATACAAAATTTTGATAGAATTTATATTCAACGAGATACACGAGTTTTAAAATAACAGTACGTTTTATCAGCGCCGCCCCAGACTAGTAGGCTATAATGAAATGAAAACAAATGACTCAATATTAGACATACCGAAAACGAGAATTTTCGAGAAAAATCTCAATATACGATATTTCTTTTGCAGCATCACCTCACAGACGTAAATGCTTATCTCACAGACCTTTCTTTACCAACTTTTTTTACTACCACAATATTTACGGGGAATTCAATGCTCAATCTTGCAACGAAAAGTCTTCAGCTAACTGCCTGTTTTACGACCGGCCTCTCAACATAATTACTCGAAAGTAATCTGCAATATCAAGTCCACGTGCCAAGTAAAATCTCGCCATGCATACTGATGATGGCGGGGAAACCCCGTAATTTCCATCTTGAAAGATTGCTTCGGATCCTCACCTAACGCTCACAAAGTTACTTTGGTGCGAGGTTCTTGGGAATTTGCACAATGTCCTAAACGAAAAGATACACGATGTTTCGGGGCTAAATTACGGCTACATTAAAACAGAAGGTAGATATAGAGACAACCCACTTGCTGGATCCCTTACGAAGGGTTGCTCTCCAGGATTTAACGAACTTCGAACTCTCAACAAAGTCGACGACAACGCAACGATCTCTGTTTGCAAGAGTATAAAATAGTAAATAAAATACAGGGCATATCAAAAGTCCGGTAACACTTTCAATATTTTATTACACAAAAAACTACTAATGATAGCACTTTCAAACACACGTCAGTTTAAAGTCAAACTCTCAAAGTTATTCAGCCGCTTAATTTTCAGCGACGAAGCGACATTCCATACGAGTGGGAAAATTAACAAGCACAACTGTCGTGTTTGGGGTACATAGAAACCTCACAGAATCATTGAACATGAGCGTGATTCACCAAAGGTGAATGTTTTCTGCGCGTTGTCAAAACGAAAACTGTACGGACCTTTCTTCTTCATTGAGGCTACTGTGACTGGACATTCATATCTGGACATGTTGCAGCAATGGTTGGTGCCTCAACTTAGACAAGATCTCGATGACCATTTCATCTTTCAGCACGATGGGCTCCGCCAAATTTCCACAATGCAGTTCGTGCTTACCTGAATACGGAGATGTCTGATCGTTGGATAGGACGTGCTGGAGTAAGGGACAGATGTTTCATGACATGGCCACCAAGGTCACCCGATATGACTGCATGTGACTTTTTTTTCTATGGGGGTACCTAAAGGACCGTGTGCTTGTACCGCCTTTGCCACGTGATTTAGAGGAACTAAAAACCAAAATTCGAGAAGCTGCCGCCATGGTCACAGAGGATATGTTGAAAAGGGTATGGGAAGAGTTTGATTATCGTTTGGAATCTGCCGAGTCACTCGTGATTCACACATTGAATCTCTGTAAGGTGTAAACAGAACAGACGCGGTGAAATAATGCAAAAAAGGAAAATGTTTCTTTGGACTAATTATACCAAAACATATTCTACACGTTTAAATGACTTGACATCATCATGTTACGTCTTTCTTTTCGGGGGGATAGATATATAATAGTGTTTTCATTCCGAAGAAATCTCTATAATCTTCCTCTGCGTGTCTGTAATACAACCCTCTTCTTTTGTATGACGATAAGAAGGTTCACTTACAAAAGGGGAAGGGAAAAACCATGACAAAGTATGTAAAATCTTCAAAGCTGCTGCATTTCTAATATACACAATCGTACTTACTTTAATCACCTTTGCCTCCCTGCTATGTGTCACCCAAGGGGAATGTATTACAAATTCGCATCAGTGGCGTTTCACGGTTAAGATAAAATGTATGTTCCTAGACCTGCTTTTACAGAGCGTTCAGTTTTAGGGGTTAGGTACAGCTTACAGTAGTAAAATTTTGGAAATATTCAACACTTTTTCCTCTGTTACTGTATCTTGTACAATAATGAAAATTAGTATGTGTGAAACACTGTCTTCTGCTATATGAAAAAAAATTACGATTTAAAAAAACTATTTACATTTTTTTTTTAATTCATTTCACTGTGTAGTGATGGAACGTTTCCCGCGTAACTTAAAAACTATCCAACATTCTGTGATGATATTTTTTGTGTATATTTATGCATGTCATATCTATAATATGATGCAAGATAACTTCTCTAACTTAGTTAGATTGTCTGATAAAAAATAAATTCATTTAAAAGAATGGTGAAACATCAGTATTTTCTTCTAACACAAAAGCATTATACTGTAAACATGCGTTTCAGCAATAAAATAAAAGAGAGAACATGAAAAAATTAACAAGTTTATGAGTTTTGAGGGAAACCTTCATCACTACACAGTGAACTGCCACCGTTTTGAATTTTGAATATATATATATATATATATATATATATATATATATATATATATATATATATATATATATAATTTTTCTTAAATCGTAAAAATATGTTTTTCATATAGCAGAAGGACAGTGTTTTACATATACCAATTTTCATTTTTGTGCAAGATACAGTAATGGAGGAAAAAATGTTGAATATTTTAAAAAAATTTACTGACCAGAACATAGTACGAAATGGAAATATAAAAATTGAAAATTTATCCTTTGAAGAGGCGAACAAAATTCAAATATCTTGGAGCAACAGTAACAAATATAAATTACACTCGGGAGAAAATTAAACGCAGAATAAATATGGGAAATGCCTGTTATTATTCGGTTGAGAAGCTTTTGTCATCCAGTCTGCTCTCGAAAAAGCTGAAAGAATTTATAAAACAGTTATATTACCGGTTGTTCTATATGGTTGTGAATCTTGGACCCTCACTTTGAGAGAGGAACAGAGATTAAGGGTGTTCGAGAATAAGGTGCTTAGGAAAATATTTGGGGCTAAGAGGGATGAAGTTACAGGAGAATGGAGAAAGCTACACAACGCAGAATTGCAAGCATTGTATCCTTCTTACAAATGGCTTAGTTAGTTTAATAAACAGTGCGATGAATACAAACGGTCTTACTAATAAAAACTCTATATACAGACGTTTAACTGTCTTATACTTATACAAAGAGTAGCACGTTTATAAGTCGTGTGTAAATTCCTTACTAATAATCACTACATACGTCGTGTATAACAGTTTAACTGTTAACACAGCTACGTCATAGTTTCGTCATTACTTCGTTACGAAAGGTAATAGAATATCTGAGGTTCTCTATTGCATCCGGTAGAGCGCTCTAGTGTGCTGTGTTAAAGTATCGATAGTACAACTGGCTCTGATCGATTACAACACTATATTTTAATGAAAGAGTACAAGCTAAAGCAATATTATTCTACTTATTCTGTGCTCTTTGGTGTGTTCTTCTGTGGTTACAAGGTATCCATCATCATAAAATGACAGTCGATACGAACAGCCGTTAGAGGGGCGGCCATTTTATCTCTATATACAACGCTTAAACAAGGGGTTTCATGTATATAAGTGCTGCAAAGCAATTCCCATTGTAAAGTTACAGACTGTTTATACATCCATCGCTTATGCATGGTTTATTAGTAACGTTTTCTGTCTCAACGCTGCATAAGTCGCGTATAAAAACTATACACGGTTTATTAGTAAGACCGAAAATGTTTAAAATACCGGTTTCCAGAACTTTTGTTTGAAAAATCGGGGATTTTCTAAAGTTTCACAAAACCCATCTAGCTGCGACCCTACCATTCACTGGTAACCGTGTGAATATATCAGCTGAAAGCCACCGGCGTGGCTCAGTCGGTTAAGGCACTTGCCTGCCGGTCTGAAGTTGCGTTCGGGCGCGGGTTCGATCCCCGCTTGGGCTGATTACCTGGTTGGGTTTTTTCTGAGGTTTTCCCCAACCGTAATGTGAATGCAAGGTAATCTATGGCGAATCCTCGGCCTCATCAAATATCATCTCGCTATCACCCATCTCATCGACGCTAAATAACCTAGTAGTTGATACAGCGTCGTTAAATAACCAACTAAAATAAAAAAAATATATATCAGCTGAAAAGAGACGACTGTACAGCTTCTTACTGACGTAATAAAGTGTCACTCTGTAGTTCCCAATCTCTCCGAGTTCCCATTCATCTTTGTCGTAATGCAGTGAAGTTAGTGTTACATTTTTATTCGGATTTGTAGTCTACTTGCATGAAGTAGGCCTAATTCGCCAATGACGAAGCGAGCGTGTCTATTTATGATTCATGTTGCAGAGCTGCTGACGTGTCTTATACATTCAAACATCAATAGTTTCTGTCTGATTCGACAAATCTGAAATCATGGCTGAATGTAGGAAGTCAACTGAGTGGATGGATGTCTTGAAGTCACAGAACAGACATGAGATGAGTCAAAACTCATTAGCGGTCGACAATGGCTGCGTCAGTATCTGGAACACGTTTCATTGATCACTTTGCATGTATGAAGGCGTCGGAGCTGAACGACGAGCTACAACCGATACTGTCCAACTAGTGCTGACAGCGCTGTTCGCCGTCATAATGATTCAATCTGCTATAAATGCTCAGCACTAAATGGAAGCAGATTCTAATGTGTGGGCATGAATTTTAGTTGCTTTTAGTTATGCAGGGAGACTGGCTGTAAATGAAACAGCGCGGGTACAATATGTTTGACGCTGCAACTCATGTGTAGAATGTATGTAGTGAATTCAGTGGCTGCGAAACAAGAAACGCCGACAGAAATGTGATGCTAACTGCTCATTTTATTTCAATCCAGAAGTACAGTAAAATAAATATGTAAGCTACATCGTTCTTTCTTCCTCCGCCTTTCCCATTAGGCCGTATTTACGGCAAGCTTTTAATTTAAAAAAAACAATAATTGAACAAAGGATAGAAATGAACAGAACAATAAATAAGTATACAAACTAATTAAAATTAACAATGGGTGCAAATAAATAAATAAATAAATAAATAAATAAATAAATAAATAAATAAATAAATAAATAAATAAATAAATAAATAAATAAATAAATAAATAAATAAATAAATAAATAAATAAATAAATAAATAAATAAATCTATACTAATAATAAATCTGTAGCAGAAATGTTTCTGGCGACTTTGATTTTCCAAAAATAATTGGTGTTAACATGCATAATTAACCATCCTGAAACCGAAAATCGCTTTTTTTTTTTTAAATTTTGTTTGTTTGTCTGTCTGTCTGGATGTTTGTTACCTTTTCACGCGATAATGGCTGAACGGATTTAGATGAAAATTGGATTATAAATTAAGTTCGTTGTAACTTAGATTTTAGGCTGTATGGCATTCAAAATACGTTACTTAAAAGGGAGGTTATAAGGGGGCCTGAATTAAATAAATCGAAATATCTCGCTTATTATTGATTTTTGTGAAAAATGTTGCATAACAAACGTTTCTTTAAAAATTATTTCCGATAAGTTTTATTCTGTGCAAAATTTTGATAGGACTAATATTTAAGGATATACAAGACTTTTAAAATAACAATACAATACATTTTCACCGCCGCCTCAGATTATAGCGTTGTTGTTCCTGCAGTAACTCCTATGTGCAAAATATAATTTTTTTTAGTAGAAAGAAAAAACACATTTATTCATCCATGGCAATTGTACATAGGAGATCGTGAATTCTTACATTTTCGAAAGAAAGAAATATAATTACATATCACTATATATGCTGTATCACTATTTAAGTTATTTGAAGGGTTCAGAACCATAGTGGGCCAAGCGCCATTTACTGAAGACATAGAAAACAAGGGTTCAAATTAAGTTATTACCATAATTCAATGGAAACATATAGCAAGTAATATAAAGTATACACATTAAAACTAAATGATATGTCAATCTTCATTAAACTATGGTTGCATGTAATAACAAATAAGAAACATGTTAAAGGAATTGTCATTGCACCAAATGAGTGTCTCTGGACCAAAATGATCGGATTTTAATTTTTTTAAAACAATTTAAATTAAGTAACATATTAAACGATTTATTCTTCTATCAAATACGAATGTTCCCTGGTCCAAATGTCCTTTTTTAATTATGTAATTACTTTATATTTATTTCTAACGGTTGCAGCGGAGCGGACTGGTACGGCTGGTAAATAAATAAATAAGTAAATAAATAAATAAATAAATAAATCTATACTAATAATAAATCTGTAGCCGAAATTTTTCTGGTAATTTTCGATTTTCCAAAAATAATTGGTCCTAACATATATAATTAATCACCCTGAAACCGAAAATCGCTTTTTTGAAATTTTTGTTTGTATGTCTGTCTGTATGTATGTTTGTTACCTTTTCACGCGATAATGGCTGAACGGATTTCGATGAAAATTGGAATATAAATTAAGTTCGTTGTAACTTAGATTTTAGGCTATGTGGCATTCAAAATACATTATTTAAAAGGGGGGTTATAAGGGGGCATGAATTAAATAAATCGAAATATCTCGCTTATTATTGATTTTTGTGAAAAATGTTACATAACAAAAGTTTCTTTAAAAATAATTTGCGATAAGTTTTATTCCTTGAAAAATTTTTATAGGACTGATATTTAATGAGATAAATGAGTTTTAAAATTAAAATAACTGCCATCTAAGGCCGTGTAATGAATTAAAAAACAAATGACTTTGTCTATAAGGGGCCTTGGACAGCAACAATCGAAAGCTATGAAAGATAGCCTATAGATAATGTTTCTGTCTTTGTATGAAGTAATATCGGAAGCTAAATTAACCGATTTGTATAATTAATTATTATTTCACCATTGGAAAGTGTAGTTTCTCTAGATGGACATAATGCTATAATGTTATTACAGTAACTTCTAAGTGAATCGAGGACAGGTAAGATTAAAATAGCTTCTTATGCAAAGAAAACTTGATAGGCTATTCTGTACATTCGTTTCCTGTATTTCCTAAAATAATTTTTATGACCAAATGAGTGGTCTCTGGATCAAAATGATCGCATTTTAATTATGCAAATACAATTTAAATTAAGTAACATAATAAACGATTTATCCTTCTATCAAACACGAATGTTCCCTGGATCAAATGTCCTATTTTAATTATGTAATTACTTTATATTTATTTTTAACGGGTGCAGCGGAGCGCACGGGTACGACTAATAAATAAATAAATAAATAAATAAATACATAAATAAATAAATACATAAATAAATACATAAATAAATAATTAAATAATTAAATAATTAAATAAATAAATACATACATAAATAAATAAATAAATAAATAAATAAATAAGCAGTTACAAGAGTACGACTGGACAATAAACAAATGACTAATAAGTAAATAAATAAATAGGAACTGAATAATAAATATTCAATGAAAAATAAATGAAGGTCAGGTAATGTCCAGCATAAATAATTAATAAATAAACAAATGGAGATTGTGGTTAAATAAGTGCTGGAATAAGTACAACGCGTCCTATGTCACGTGACCGCAGAGCGCTGGTATCGCCATACTTAGCGGACACTAAAATTTAAATTTTGAAGTTCCATATATTTTTTTATTTCTCTCTCCATTCATATATGTAAAGTCACAATTCTGGAAACCGAGTTCTTTTCTATACATACCAGAGATGCTGAAAAAAAAGGCATGGAACTTAAATGTTTTAAGAGGAGATAGATTTTGAATAAAATCAACATTTTTCCCTTACATTTGAATAACTCAAAACCATTCATCTGATCACAATGAAACTTACAATTCGATCCCCTCATGCCAAAACCATGAATTTGCATTTTTTAGTTCTCGGAAAAACGAGTTTAAAGTTTCAAATGCCCACATAAATTCAGGAAACCTTCATTTTAATCTACATATTATAATAGGAAGTTGATTAAAGTGAAGTTTTCCTGAATTTATACGAGCATTTGTCGTATTTCTCAGAACTAAGAAAATGCACATTCATGGTTTTGGCATGAGTGGAACGATATGCAAGAATACGGTAGCCTACTTATATTGCAGAAAATAGAAAATTTACCCCCCCCCAAGACCAAATAAATGTGTGAATATTCTGAAATAATGAAAAATACATAATTACATTAAATAAATAAATTGAATATCTATTATAAACAACTATATGTAAATAATGAAATAAATCCATATACTACATATTCCGTCTCGCGTCATACCGTCATGAAATTTCTACCAGTAAATGGGACCGGTGCCCACCTAGCATCTTAATGATTTTGGGGGACTCATGATAGGTGACGAAATTCGGTTTCGGAAACCAGCAATGGTAGCTGTGGAATCATCGTGCTAATCACACGTTACCACCGTTCTGGTTGGGTGAGGCTCTGGACCTTCATGGGCTATCGCATCTCGGACGGACTGCAAGTTCCGCTAAGGCATTTCATTCGAAATTAGAAAAACTAAACAACACTGCAGTTGTCAGAAGCATTTACAAGGGTTCCATCATCTGGGTGTACAGTGAATTCATGCCGAGAAGGGTCTTGATAGTTTTTGCTGTCATATTAATATATGCAAATCACAACTAAATGAAATGACATGAAAGGAACAAATGGTCTAACAAGAAGCAGCAGGGCCGAGTAGGCAGCTGCAAGGATGTGGGAACCTGAAACCTAACAGAGAAGAATTCACAGGCACGTGTATGAGCGGCTGCAAGCCTCTGAAGAACTAAACTCCTTCAGGATCCATCTGAGTTCACAAATTTTACAACGACGCCGCCGCCACCACCACTTCCTGTCAATCCCTCCTACATTTACTAAAATAACGCAAAAAAAAGCGAAAATATTTTATTTCATATATTAAAGCTTATAATCACAGTATATCAATTGCCTCATGGATATATACAACTCAATAGATATTTACAACTAGATTCATTACTTTTTGCAGACGATTTAGCTCAGGTGGCATCCTCAGAAGATGAATTACAACGTTCAATTTTTAATTTTAACAAAATTGGAATTAAATATGATATGAAAATCAATAAAGAAAAAACTAAAATTATGGCTTTCTGCGGAAAATACCCTGTGCCTAGCAAAATATGTTTAGATACAAAACTATTAGAAAGGATAAATTATTTTACATATCTCGGATACACATTATCTTTTTTCGATGAAGTAGACATTTCACAGAAAATTTCTAAATACACCAAAACAATGAGAATAATTAAAATCATTATGAAACCTTCCCTAGTACAAAGGCATACTCGAATTCGTCTTTAAAAGGCCTTGGCGAGACTTGTACATTTGTTACGGCAGTGAGGCATGGACATTGAGGAAGAAAGACGAAAGCAGAATAACGGCTAATGAAATGAAATTTATGAGATATACAGCGGGATATACGAAATGGGATCACAAACGCAATGAAGATGTGATGGAAGAATTACAACTAGAACCTGTAGTTAATCACGTAAAACATTATCAGAACAACTGGATAAATCATCTGCATCGCATGCGTAGAGATAGAAACCCAAAAGTCATGCTCCACTATCGTCCAAACGGGAAGAGATCTCTCGGTCGTCCAAACAAGCGCTGGATTGAAAATTCAACTGTGAGATCGTAACAGGCCATTTGGCCTAATACTTGAAAGGAAGAAGAAGAAGATTATATCTCATTTATTTGTATTTTATAGTCCTCATTCTCTCTTAAAACTCTCAGAATTGCCCCCTGGGGCCTATTTAACAAAAGTATGGTGTTGTACATTACAAATTACTGATGAAAGTTGTTGTAAAGTATGGAGTTGATCTTTCTGTTCCACGAAAGAATTAAAGTGTGTTGTACAGTACAATCGCTACTGGTGATGTCATATCAATAAACATACTACGTCATAACACGAAGCAGCTGGTTATCTTCGTATTTAATTCATCGAATTAGGTTATGTTTGTCTCTTTTAATAGCAATGTATTTTAAGGCAGATTACACAGCAAATTTCGTAACCCTGCAATATTATTTACTTTAGTTTACTTCTTTAATAATGAGATATGGACTTCATCTGTAAGTAGAAGGGTTAGTGTATAATGCATTCTTTATATTTACATTTTGCTATTGAAATTTTCAGCAATTATTCAGTATGGCAAGCCATGTTCGTGTAGTGAGGAACCTATGGGTTCAATTAATCCAATACAGTAGAACCCCGATTATTCGTCACCCTATTAACCGATCGGCGGATTATCCGACTGTCTTTCTGTTGCTCTTTCTTTTTTTTCTTTCTTTACTACGGAATTAAACGTGTAAGAAACTTAGTACTGTACTTTATATTATAATCCTATTTTTCTAGAGTGTTTTATTACAAGCCTTTACCTTTACATAGTACTACTACAGCAATAAGAACGTTCCTTGAAGGTATTTTTCCCAACTTGTAAAATAGTCACTACCTGCTTTCAAAGAAATAGTCCCTGGAACTTCCGCACAATATAAGAGCAAACCGTCCACACCGTGGAGTAACGGTCAGCGCGTCTGGCCGCGAAACCAGGTGGCCCGGATTCGATTCCCGGTCGGGGCAAGCTACCTGGTTGAGGTTTTTTCCGGGGTTTTCCCTCAACCCAATATGAGCAAATGCTGGGTAACTTTCGGTGCTGGACCCCGGACTCATTTCACCGGCATTATCACCTTCATTTCATTCAGACGCTAAATAACCTAGATGTTGATACAGCGTCGAAAAATAACTCAATAAAATAAAAAAAATTAATAGCAAACCTGTGCAGCATTCAGTCCTTGTCCTACTATTCGAATGCCCGTACTCTGTAACTTCTATGCAAAATATCTTCCATGAGTGTCAAAAGTATTTTGCTAAGTATCGAAATAAAAATACAAATAATTGAGAGGTTTGGGAAAAGAAAAACCGCAGCTCATTTCGCATCAGAATACGTGATTGACGTTACAACTGTGCGCGACCTAATGAAAAATAAGAATAAAGTGTATAACGTATGTAGATCTACAACAGAAGCCCTCTACTATTCCTATCCTTCCGCAAACCACCATCATAAGGAACTTCCTTGGCCCTTATAAACCCGTCGTTGACAACCAGAATTAAATTAGTGAACTTCTGATTCACTATCTTGCATGTTAAACACAACACTATGGAGGAATATTATGAGACTGTAATATGGAATTATGCAAATATTTTATGGTACGGATTATCCGATGTTTTCGATTAACCGTCCAGTCCACCCCCTTCATTACTACGGATAATAGAGGTTCTACTGTATTAGTGTTTTAAGTTGTGCCCCGCCAAATAATTTGGTCACGAGCCGCCTCTGCCTCTTGTGAAATCAAAGAGATAACTTTAATACATAAAACTGATAATATTGCAATGGTAGATTGTTGATATTGGTTGAAATTCAAAGAATTCTTGCATCCTTTGGTGGATTGATACAAGAGCAAACTAGTAGTCAATTCGTTCCACAAAACTGCAACGGTTATCGAAACGGCTACAATGAAATCATTTAAACCGTTGTCACAACAACAATTTGCACCGAAAATTAAACATAGTCATACAGGAATATATTTATTGTAGGTCGTAACTCAACACACAATTAGTTTTACAATGAATGTCAACACTCAGCATCATCAAAATTATTTAAATTTAATACAAACGATATTAATTTAATACATTTTTACAGAGAAGCTCAATTAATGCTGTAAACTGAATAGCTACCGAATTGCATGTTTCGATGGGCCGCCATGCTTACATACTGTGACACTGAAAAGAGCAGATGCATACGTTACGAGAACAGAGGGCCTATAGCATGTTGTGATCACGTAATATAGTAACCAAACAAAGGATTTACATTAGTTTTATTGCTTGCTGTCAGCGTTATGTGCCATAAACATATAAACAGATGACAGAATAATTCAGAAGACAGATGCACGTGCTGAAATGTTACGTATACACAGAACGTGAGAGAAAGTTAATCGGGAGATGAAGGCGGGTCTTCGTGGTCACGAGCAAAGCCTGTGTTTTTGAAATGGTTGAATGGTGTTTATTCTGAAGCGGCTGGATAATCTTACTTTTGAACACTATTAATTGCATTAATAAAATCCTGAAGCTGTAATCAGATAACTTCTAATCACAAAACCTAAACTTTTAAGTCTACTAAATCCTAATTTCTTATTGTATTACCATCACAATCACCACCACCACCTGCTTGTTTCTTTAAAAATTATGATTTATTTTTATTTTTCTTCCAGTTTTCCAAAACGCATTCATTTGTTCCTACAAAGGATATACACTATTATACAGGGACATCATTTTATTTTTATTTCAATTTTTATTGTACCTGAGTTTTTTAATGTACTTCACTCCCACCCTTTCTACTAATGAAGTTCCAACTCCACACAGAACCAAGACCGCAGATAGTAAGCAGTACTGAGTTACTGAGTATAGTACGTTCCAGAAATATGTTCGCGTTTTCCAGTGACGAAAGAGCTTTCAATACTGAATCATATTTTCGCACAGGTACTGTCCGTTTGCCTACGTCGCATCCCGATTTCCCCCACCTGCTTCTGCTCGCCCCTCTGTAAAAGCTGGGCTGTCTTAGCTCTTTTCTGAAAACATTAATTTCTCTTAGAAATTGGACGTTTACGTAATATTATACAGCTGTTTAATTTAACTTAAATAAAAGGGCCTCGTTAAGTAATTAACTGTCACGTGATTTCCTCCCTTTCTACAATCCTGCAGCATAACCACTTGGACGGACAATAGATAG
The DNA here is from genome assembly GCF_040183065.1 of Periplaneta americana. NCBI lineage: Eukaryota > Metazoa > Arthropoda > Insecta > Blattodea > Blattidae > Periplaneta > Periplaneta americana. The sequence continues at coordinate 11,220,154 of NC_091131.1, read as the reverse complement.
CATGTCTGAGTAATTTTATATTTTCGGGTCGGGCAGAAGTGAAGATTGAATTTACAGTACGTAGAGTAGATACAGAATTATTTCAACATGAGTTACTAGTACGAAGGACGAAACTGGCAATTGGAATTAGATGCAATAGTCTATAGTGCGATAATATGCACAAAAGAACTGAAGCCTGTACCGAAATGAACGGCCACCATTTTCAAAATTGTGTTTAAATATTCATATTATGATTATTTTTCAATTTAACTTCTTTCTCTATATTGTACGCTAATGTGCTGTAGACAGTATAATATACACTGCATAATGAATACGTTCACATGGATAACTCAGGTCGTGAGTAAAAACACTTATTCATAATACAGTACTGTACTTTCATTAAAGAAAAACCTAATGAAAATTATCAAACTCAAAATCGCGATATTTCCTAGTTTACGTAAATGGATGAACTACTTTTTTTCCTTCCTATACCTAGTAGAGTGATTTGTGTTTTACGCCAGTATCATCAAACTCCAGTCTTGGAGGGGGGAGCAAGCGGTGTTTCCGGTTCTCTAAAGGTATAGACAGGTTAATATTAAAAATGTTAGTAAAAATAAAATGATGTCCCTGTACAACACAATAATACAATTCAGTGACATAGTGTAAACGAAGCTGTCTTAACAGCGAACTCATCAAGTTGAGACAGCACACAGATATAGAAAGTTGCACAACGCTGAGAGCAGGTCATTATCTGGGGATGAGAGAAGGTGCAAAGATAACCATTACATAAGGACTCATGCATCTTGCAAGACCCACCTCAACGCCGCCGACTGCGACCTTGGGGGGAAACAGCGAACCCCTGCCTATCTGCATTCAGGTCGCGAAACACGCACACGTGTGACGTCCGTGGGATACTCGGAACATTTTCTGCTTATTTGGACTTGCGACAACAGGAAATACTCCGCTCAGGTAGGCGTTAACTGTCCATAAATGTGCCTCCAACTTCCGACATTATTCTCTGGGAATCTGAATGTCGTAAATAGATCCGCCTATCCCAGACTTATGGACATAATGCAGTTCTAGTTGTTTAGACCTTTGCTGGCATGTGAAACATGCAAATTCAAAATCTCACTGATCGCAGTTTCTTTTTGTAACGATCCTCGCCGATGTACAGTCCCAGAAAAAAAAATGTCCCGACTTTTGAAGATCCTTACACAGCACGATTCACACCACAACGATTTAACAACGGTTTTCAATCCAGTATTATTTTAATGGTATTATAGGAAGGTATTTCACAACTAATGCAAAACGCACGAAATCAATCTGAAAATAAGATAAAATTAATACCTACGAGTAATTCATTATTAAACAAACACTATACAGAACCAAAACTCCGATTATGACAATTCATCGCAAGCATTGTTTTATACTTTATTGGCATCTTTGCCTTTATTGGTTGGTATATTTTATATTTATAATTTTTTAGGTTTATTATATATTCCTTTATTAGTGAACAATTTTTATATTAATAATTTATTTTATTTATGTATAATCATAGCATTGGCGGCCGGGTAGCTCAGTTGGTAGAGCAGCTGGCTACGGACTGGAAGGTCCGGGGTTCGATCCCAGGTGGTGACAGGATTTTTTCTCGTTGCCAAACTTTCAGAACGGCCCCGAGGTTCACTCAGCCTCCTATAAAATTGAGTACCGGGTCTTTCCCGGGGGTAAAAGGCGGTCAGAGCGTGGTGCCGACCACACCACCTCATTCTAGTGCCGAGGTCATGGAAAGCATGGGGCTCTACCTCCATGCCCCCCAAGTGCCTTCATGGCATGCAACGGGGATACCTTTACCTTTTTTACCTTTATAATCATAGCATTTTTGGTTAAAATACCAATGTTTTTGGTTCATTTGTGATTACCTAAAGCTCATGTGGAGGCTCCAGTTTCAAGTTCAATAATTTTGGCTGGTGTTATTATTAAAATTAGGGGGATATGGTTTATTGCGTGTATTTATAATTTTAATTAATTTTTTAATATTTAATTATGTTTGGATTTCTATTAGATTAGTTGGTGGTGTAACTGTTAGCTTAATTTGTATGCGTCAGACGGATTTAAAGTCTTTAATTGCCTATTCTTCTGTAGCTCATATAGGGATTGTTATTGGTGGTTTAATGACTTTAAATTATTGGGGATTTTGTGGAGCATATATTTTGATAATTGCCCATGGTTTATGTTCTTCTGGTCTGTTTTGTTTGGCTAATATTTCCTATGAACGTTTAGGTAGATGGAGACTGTTAATTAATAAAGGTTTAATGGGATTTGTACCTAGAATAACTATATGATGGTTTCTATTAAGATCTTGTAATATGGCTGCTCCACCTTCATTGAATTTATTAGGTTGAAATCAGACTATTAAAAAGTTTGGTTGGTTGATCATGATAAACTATATGTACTTTAATTTTTTAATCTTCTTTTTTAGTGCTGCTTATACTTTATATCTTTATTCTTATAGTCAACATGGGATATATTATTCTGCTATTTATTCTATTTTTATTACTATTTTTACACTGGTTTCCTTTAACTTTATTAATTTTGAGTAGTGACGTTGTTGCATTTTGAATATAATTATTTACTTAAGTAGTTTAATATAATAAAATATTGATTTGTGGTGTCAGGGATATAATTTATTTATCTTAGGTTATGATGTATTTATCAATTTGTTTTATTAGATTTATTTTTTTATTTATATTTAGAATTATTTTAATTTTTATAGGTTTTTATTTTATTATTAATGATATAATTTATTTTATTGAGTGGGATATGGTTAGATTTAATTCTGGATCTAGTGTTATAACATTTTTATTCGACTGAATATCCTTAATATTTATAGGTTTTGTTTTTTTTATTTCTTCTTTAATTATTTTGTATAGTGATGATTATATAGTAATGATTTATTTATTTAATAGTAATGATTTATTTAACCTGGCAGAGTTAAGGCCATACGGCCTTCTCTAACACTCAACCAGGAGTAAAAACTGCGTTATAGAAACACTACAAATTTACAAAATACACTACAATTTTACACACAAAACTGAATAAGATAATAATAATAAAATGTAAACAACAAGTAAGAAGAAATCAGACATAATATATAACATACAGAAAGAAAGAAAAAAGCATAATAAAATGTGAACAGCAGGTCAAAAATAAATGAGGCCTACAAAGTATAAAAAAATAAGAAAATTATTGATGATGATAATAATAATAATAATAATAATAATAATAATAATAATAATAAATAAGAATAGTAATGATAATAATGATGATAATAATATTAATAATAATAATAATAATAATAATAATAATAATAAATAAAATAATAACAGGCCTAATAGTAATAATAATACTAATAGTAGTAATACAATAGTGCAGTACAAAGCATACAATGAATACAATATTTTTAAGTATACACAGTAAGGAAAATTATGTTTATATATAGCTCAACTTATCACATTAGAGATATACCATTATCGGAAAATATGAAAACAAAAATATAAAATAAGTTAAATATCACTAGAACATAAAAAAAAAATGTGAATACGTGGAAACATGCAATACAACACTTGTCATAATAGTAAGTTAGTTTGGCAACTCGTCATAAGATAATTTTCTAACTTGGATTTGAAAGATTTCAATGTTCGGCAGCCCTTGACTTCAGATGGGGATATAAATATTAATCGATTTATTTTATTAGTTCTTATATTTGTAATATCTGTAATATTTTTATAGCTTTGTGCTAGCGTGCTTCTTGCAGACTACAAAGTTCAGGTTTCGGATACTGTTTAGAAAAGAGTTTTTAAAATTCATCATGCGCGTTGCTTTCGTTTACCAGCATTATAGTTTACTGCACCATTTATAAATATTCATCTACTATTTTTTAATTGGTTATTTTACGACGCTTAATCAACTGCTATGATTATCTAGCGTCCGAATAATATGAAGCTGATAATGCCAACGAAATGAGTCTAGGGTCCAGCGCCGGATGTGCCCAGCATTTGTTCTTAATGGGTTGAGGGAAAACCCCGGAAAAACCTCAACCAGGTAACTTGTCCCAACCAGGATTTGAACCCGGACCTGTTCGTTTCACGGTCAGACAAGCTAACCATTACTCCACAGCGATGGACTTTTCTAGTATTAAGAATAGATCAATTTTCATCGCATCTTTTCAAACGTCTTTCGGGTTACGGGAACAATAAAAGTAAAATGAATATCAATAAGTGTCAAAGCGATCTCGTATGTAAGTTACCACTGCTTTGGAGTATTGAGCATGCGCAATGCATTGAATCTGGAACTCAGAAAATTTTTTTCTGAAAATGTACTTACACCAAACTAGAATGGATATCAATTTAGACCCTTGCCGATTCCTGAGAAGCCAATTTCTTCCATGTTGATCGTCGCTGCGAATATAATTATCAAAATCAAGATTATCGTTATTTTTATCCCGTTTCAGGCCTTTTTGACAAAGTGTGAAGTTCTTTGTACCTTAGGAATATTCTCTGGATAGTAAAATCATTGATAACTGACATTCAATGAATGAATGAATGAATGGAGAGAGAGAGAGAGAGAGAGGAGCATTTTATCAATTAAAAGGTACACGATGATAATCGCGTCCAGCAAGGGCTCTTAAAACTCGCAACCTTTAAGTGAGCTTCTAGCCTAAAGGCCACTTGTCTCACTTATTTACACTGTCCCACTTAAGGACTTATGTAAATGTTGCGGGGGAAAATCCCGGAAAGACTACTGTCATCCTCTGAGAAGTTTAGGGCTGAGAGGAATGCGGTTCCGACTAGTATAGCGCGGTACTGGAGTGGGAGGGAACAGTGACATTGCCAGTCTGGAAGGAAGTACAATCATACTGAAAACATTCGCCCAATTTACGAGAGCAGTATGTCTATTAGTTTTCTAACGTATTTTTGGCGAGATAGAGATACAACCATTCGTACTTACGTGTTCAGAGAAGGAAAGTATTGTAGAACATTTTATTTATTTATTTATTTATTTATTTATTTATTTATATATTTATTTATTTAGTCTATTATTCACTTATTCTGGTGAAGTTAAGGCCATTATACCATCAGAAATACAAATACAATAAAATAAATAAACATAAAAATCATAATAAAACTACAATAATATAAATGAAAAGAAGAATCATACTATAAAATTTAGTGATTAGTAGAATTGAATTAAATTTATAAAGTAATCAATTAAAAAAAAATAATATTAAACTGCCCCCCATTGAGGGTAGCCCTTACGGACTCAGTAGGGTAAACTAGGTAGTTATTGATCAGTATACGGTGATTGACCGCTTCCTTTTTTCAAGTATATTGTGAATAAACCACGATCGTGATTTCACTTTTTGCTGGATATACCTCTAGTAACAACCCTTATTTGTGGCTAGTTGTCACTGTTCATCCCACTGAGTTAGTGTCTGTTGTCTGAGAGGACTGAAATCGATTGGAAATGCAACTGAACCTAAACAAGTGTAAGTAACTAGAGAAATTGCTAAGAATAATGCATCCAATAATTTATTTATTCTGCAAAGGATACATAAATTCTGGTGCTCGTTTTTACACTCACAGTGTGAGAAAAGGTATAAGGTTTCCGTCCACAGAATATTATTTTGTTAAAGTTTTTATATGACATAAAAATGCCCCGTGGTCAATCACTACAGTGATTGGTCGTTCATAAATTATTTGTTAGAATAATGACCAATTTCCTCCAATTCTATATATGTTATAGGTTAAATGATGGGGATTTTTACAGGACTGGTACTATATTATAATGCCTAAGCCAGGTAAAGTGCATTATACAGGGGAAGCTTTACGAAACGTTACAGAACCTGTCCACAGTGGATTTGATTTAAATGAAGCTGCCAAGAAGTTTGGTGTCCTAAAAGCAACCTTAGCGTCCATAAGCAAATATCCCGTTGAAGGAAAAGTGTTCTTTGGTCTTCGTCCAGTGCTGGGTGAAGCCATTTGTAATAACATCAGAGAAATGACACACACTTGCTTCTGATAAGGCACAAAAGAGAAAAATGGAAGAAGAGGCAAGAGAAGGAAGGAAGCGAATAAGAAATGAAAGAAAAGGCAGCGAGAAGAGTTCTTTTCTTATTTTTTAACTTGGTTATTTAACGACACTGTATCAACTATGAGGTTATTTAGCGTCGATGGGATTGATGGTAGCGAGATGGTATTTGGCGAGATGAGGCCGAGGATTCGTCATAGATTACCTGAAATTTGCCTTACGGTTGGGCAAAACCTCGGAAAAACCCAACCAGGTAATCAGCCCAAGCTGGAATTGAACCCGCGCCCGAACGAAACTTCGGATCGGCAGGCAAACACCTTTGCCGACAGAGCTACGCCGGTGGCGAATAGTTCTTAATGAGAAAGATCAGAAGAAGAGAAACGAAACAGACAAGAAAAAAGTGAAAATTGTGAAAATGTGTTGTTCAATCACTAATAAATGAGTATTCAATAACTGTGCAGTAGACGGTCAATCACTAATAAGCGTGTGGTCAATAACTGTGCAGTAGACGGTCAATAACTGTAAAAGTGGACTTGTTGTGTTTATTTAATTTATCTTTGCATTAAAATTTTATTTTTTCTTTTGTTTATTGATTTTGATTTGTTTCTGAATCTTCACTTGACCCAATGCCTTTAAAATTCTCTCAATAAGTTACCACCGTTTTCCGCTATTTCATTGTTTTATTATTCATTAGCTTAAGTGGTCAATCACTATACAGTTTACCCTATATCCTCAAAAAAATATTATACATAAGTAAACATAGATATTAAGTTTTAAAAAAGGGAAACAAAGAAAAGGGCGTGAAAAATTACAATTGCTATTAATGTGGCACCATGTGATTAATTAGAATTTTAGTAGTCAAGTGGCAGGCACGAATACACGCACCAGCATAGACAGTTACTACCGCTGCATCCCAGAGCATTCCCCGCCCAATCGTCGAGCCCAGGGAGAAAAGCAGCAACACCAAAGTCACGTCCCCGATGCCTGCCGATGTTTAGGAAGCTTCTCTAAAGGTTCCGTTGACAACCAAAGATAAGTGAATGACAGAATTTGGAAATTCAAAATGTATACTGGTGGGTGTTAGGTCTGTGGTGCATTTCTTCAGAGACTCATCCAGAAATTTCTTAACACTTTAGATAAACCACGGAAAAACCACATGCAGGATGAGTAGTCTCAATTTATGAGACCGAGACAATTGGCCCAATAGTAGATACTAATAAAAATCGAGGCAGTCTCTAAAGAAGTAACGCCTGTGGAGTAACGGTTAGCACGTCTAGCCGCGAAACCAGGTGGCGCGGGTTCGATTCCCAGTCGGGACAAGCTACCTGGTTGAGGTTTTTTCCGGGGTTTTCCCTCAACCCAATATGAGCAAATGCTGGGTAACTTACGGTGCTGGATTCCGGACTCATTTCACCGGCATTATCACCTTCATCTCATTCAGACGCTAAATAATCAAAGCTGTTGATAAAGCGTCGTAAAATGACCTACTAAAAAAACATTAGAAGGTGCTGCATCTTTTGTACAATTAGGTTCGAGTTGGTATGAAATTAATAGCCCTGGCCAAGCGAGAGATAAGGGGTGGACATGATTTTACTCTCGTTCTGACGCTCAACCAGTTAATTCCATGTTTTTTATGTCATAGAAGATGTTGCTCCTGCTGCTTCTTTTAGATTTAAAAAGGTTTTTTACTTAATAAAATTCAGTTGTAAACCTGCTGGAAAACTACAGAATTGCACTTCCGCCTAACAATAACATGAGATATGGACAAAGTTGAGAATGGAAATAATTAACAGACCATAAACTTTATTGCAGGAAGGCCATTGTTCATTGCATAGAATAATCTGAGATGAATATTTGGAAGTCACAAAGCATACTCTGTCATGGGAAATTCGCAAAACAAGGAGAAGAAAATACTGATGAACAGAATAATGCGCGGGAACAGTGGGAAAATGTTTATGACGTGTTATATCGGTTACGTTGATATTTCAAGTAGTGTTGCATTTTTTTTTTATTTTATCCATTGCCGGTCAGTTTTGTGTGTGTGAATGATAATAAAATCAATGAAAAATTAACGATAAAAACAATTCTTTTCATAATTAAGGCGCTGACATGGGAAAGGTAGTAACTGCCAAAAACAAAATCTTTCAGGGGAAGCAAAAAACAAATTTATGAACACTTTCTAACTTACATTATTACAGAAACTGCTTTAAATGAAAGGCATACACTCATGTTTGTGTTACATATGAAATTTGAAAAGTCTGGCACAGATTTATCTGTGAAATCCTATTTTATGAAAATACAACATTGAAATCACTCCTTAGCCAAACTGAGAATTAACGTTATTTATACATTATGCACAAATTTTTCGGTAAAATGCATGATACTTTTCATCGAGGAAGTCTAACATAGATAACAAGTCTCTCTTTTTGGTATCAGGAACGACTGGTCTTTTTTCAAGGCCTTGCAAGCATTGCAAGTTAGTGATTGAAGTTAATGACTGTCCTTTCTTAAAAATCCTGTGCTCTGTCCACATTTCAAGGTCATTAAATGACTGTCTTGTTTTTATTAGAGGAAAATCATATCTTGAGAGTCTAATCCAGTTGAAGGTGGTGATTTTGATAGGAGTTGTATTCAAAAACTTGTCACATTCTGCAGAAAAGTCGACGAAATCCTCATCCTTCATCATTATTACATTATAAGGCCTTACCTCTTCTGGAACCATGGTCTTGCATCTTTTTTTTTTTTCTTTTCTCTATGATGCCAAATTCCCTATCACATGGCATGTAGGAATGTTCTGAAACCAGGAATTTCAAGTCCACTGAATCAAAATGTTTCTTGGCAATAATGTGCACAGTTATCAGCCCATATTTGTCTAGACACACTCTGATGTTGTAAACGGAGTTACTACCTTCTCCGCGCCAACAGCTGTGCACATACAACTTACAACATCTAGTGACTACGTTTCCAACTTCGCTTCATTACATACGGACATACTACCTTCTCTGTGCCATTGGCATGGCTATTTACTACCTTCTCAATGAAAAACCTAAAAATTCGAATTTTTGGCAGTTACGACCTTTTCCATGTCAATGCCTCAATTGATTAAATGGCGATCTTACTCGTGTTAATTGTGTAAGCATGTGCGGCTTACAGCTGTTTCGGTGCTTCTTCACACCATCCTCAGAGCCTACTAGATCTCGGCGTCATCTCGAACTTCGCTGCCTGTTGTGTGGGTGCGTTCGATTGTTGAAAAATGTTGAAATGTGGTGTGTGTGTACTGAAATTGATCTGTGTGCTGAGAATTTGATCAGGATGTGTTTTGGTGTGTGTATATTTCATATTGTTCTAGTGTGTCGAGTTTTTGGTTTTTGGGTTGTATGTGTAGGATTTCCATGTCTGTATTCATGTTATTGTATGTGTGGTTAGCATTAGTTATGTGTTCGGCATATGTAGATGTATTGTGTCCTCTGGTTATTGCTTTAATGTGTTCTTTGTATCGAGTTTGGAATGATCTGCCTGTCTGTCCAATGTAGAAACTGTCGCAACTATTACATGTGAGTTTGTATTCGCCTGTGTGGTTAAAGCAATAACCAGAGGACACAATACATCTACATATGCCGAATACACAACTAATGCTAACCATACATACAACAACATAAATACAGACATGGAAATCCTACACATACAACCCAAAAACCAAAAACTCAACACACTAGAACATTATGAAATATACAGACACACTAAAACACACCCTGATCAAATTCTCAACACACAGATCAATTTCAGAACACACACACCACATTTCAATACGTTTCAACAATCGACCGCACCCACACAACAGGCAGCGAAGTTCGAGATGACGCCGAGTTCTAGTAGGCTCTGAGGATGGTGTGAAGATGCACCGAAACAGCTGTAAGCCGCAAATGATTACACAATTAACACGAGTAAGATCGCCATTTAATCAATTATTTATATTCAAGTGTTAAAAGTAGTGTACGAAAGATTCAATATGGATTATGAATTCTTTTCAATCCTGTACTTATAAGCAGTTTCAGGTCAGTTTCTATCTGATGCTTTTCCAATTCACTGCGGGATAAAGCAGGGAGATGCACTATCACCTTTACTTTTTAACTTCGCTTTAGAATATGCCATTAGGAAAGTTCAGGATAACAGGCAGGGTTTGGAATTGAACGGGTTACATCAGCTTCTTGTCTATGCGGATGACGTGAATATGTTAGGAGAAAATACACAAACGATTAGGGAAAACACGGGAATTTTACCGGAAGCAAGTAAAGCGATCGGTTTGGATGTAAATCCCGAAAAGACAAAGTATATGATTATGTCTCGTGACCAGAATATTGTACGAAATGGAAATATAAAAATTGGAGATTTATCCTTCGAAGAGGTGGAAAAATTCAAATATCTTGGAGCAACAGTAACAAATATAAATGACACTCGGGAGGAAATTAAACGCAGAATAAATATGGGAAATGCCTGTTATTATTCGGCTGAGAAACTTTTGTCATCTAGTCTGCTGTCAAAAAATCTGAAAGTTAGAATTTATAAAACAGTTATATTACCGGTTGTTCTGTATGGCTGTGAAACTTGGACTCTCACTTTGAGAGAGGAACAGAGATTGAGGGTTTTTGAGAATAAGGTTCCTAGGAAAATATTTGGGGCTAAGAGGGATGAAGTTACAGGATAAATGGAGAAAGTTACACAACGCAGAGCTGCACGCATTGTATCCTTCACCTGACATAATTAGGAACATTAAATCCAGACGTTTGAGATGGGCAGGGCATGTAGCACGTATGGGCAAATCCAGAAATGCATATAGAGTGTTAGTTGGGAGGCTAGAGGGGAAAAGACCTTTGGGGAGGCCGAGGTGTAGATGGGAAGATAATATTAAAATGGATTTGAGGGAGGTGGGATATGATGGTAGAGAGTGGATTAATCTTGCTCAGGATAGGGACCAATGGCGGGCTTATGTGAGGGCGGCAATGAACCTTCGGGTTCCTAAAAGCCATTTGTAAGTAAGTAAGTAAGTACTTATATGGATAGGAGTTGTTCGAATACTTACGACGCAGTTGATCCCATATTTGTGGCCTGGAAACTCTGCGATCTGGGTGCCTCCGCCCTCCTGGAGATCCCACACCCTCACGGAAGGCAGGTGGCCACATTCTCCTGTCACAAGATAGCGACCGCCTGCGGAGAAGGCCAGGCAAGTGATGGTCTTCCGCGAGCTGTTGAGGAGGTGAGTCTGCCGGTTCTTCTTGGGGTTGAAGAGCACCACCGTACATCTGCGAGCACAAAAATGCCACGTTAACCCATCTTCAACCTATAAACATGTTAGTCAAAAGAACTAGTTTCGCGGCCAGACGCGCTGACCGTTACTCCACAGGTGTGGACCCCTACCAACCTTAAAAAATATTGTATTTCACTTGTTCTTATGAAAAAAATACCCTCCCCCAATGTTAGGAACCACCGGTTTAGATCATAAGGGTGCTATTCATGGACATTTCGCTAGCCCGCGCTACGAGCGTGCTAAACTAGCCCCGGCTATCGACTGATTACTTGTACAGGATTCATATCATATCATATCGCTAACATTGGTTTATGAATACGAAAAACGTTAGTTCGCTGATCATCCACCGGAAGTCTGCGCTAAGAATTTCTATGAATATGGCCCTTTGAGTGTGTCGCGGGATTTTAAATTAAAACTTTAGTGCCGAATTTTGAAAAAAAGTTGAAAAACTCTGCTGTAGAGGTATTATCCACCAAAAACTTTACACGTTCAAAATGAGACAAATGTGGAATAAAAATTACAGGGTCGGGCAAAGTTGGTTGAAAATACATTCCATAGCCACTTCATCCATTGAAAATCTCACGCGTCAACATGAAACAATTCTGCAAGGGACACGAAAGAAGGCCACTCTGATGAAAACCTTGCCAGCAGGTGCTCAGTCCATTGAATGGTATTCGTTGAAGATGACAGGCACATTGCAGTTGCGTAACTTCGGACACGGAACCCTGTTTCCGCGCCGTGCACACAACGAAAGTGTGCATTAAGTAACCTGGCCACTGGGGCCGCCACTGCCCACGTACTAGCCTTCCGGCTCCGAGCCGTCGTTAAACTGGTACGTGTGTCATGCGACGTTTCTTGTGCACTGACGCAAATCGCAGCGCAATTATGACTGCCCAACGACAGTGCCAACCACCAACAAAAGCCTCCTTCACACAGGCTGCAATTTGACAGGAAGGCCATTTTCTTAACAAGAAATGGAGCAAGTTTTCAACCCTCAACGATAGAGGGTGAGCTTTTACCATTATCAGTTTGTATTTCAAATTTATTTACAATTTACATTTGAATTGAATACATATGAATAGATACCCGATATGAGCATAATGCTCGTGCTCGGGTACAGTCCAGTAGTCTACATAAATTTTACAGGGTTCAAATAATAATGCTGATGATATAAATAATAGTAACAATAATAATAATAATAATAATAATAATAATAATGTCATAAAACAAAAATATTTACAGTAATAAAATAAATACTAAGACGGATAAAATAAAATATAAAACCACTAGCGAGAGTTAACACAACTTAAATAAGCATATAATAACCGGAAAAAATGCCAAACTCGAAAATCAACAGAAAAGTTCGTTGTATCGCAGACGACAGCAACCGCCGTATTGACATTGTGTTATGCATTAATGGTAGTAGTGGGGAGCTGAAAGTCTACGTAACTGCCGTTCTCTTCTAATCTTCTCGTAAAATCATGGGAAGTTAATGCTGAAAAAACAAAATGTCTACGAGTCAAACTGTTCATTATTACCAGGATAAATACAAATAATACTGAAATATATTAATCGAGTTTCAGTTATAGATCTCTCATTTTGTGCAAGAGGTATCATATCAAAATATTTTATGAATGGCGGGGAAAATATAAATTTCAAAAGCTTTCTAGTGACAAGATATAGTGACAAGTACAATCAAGCGTATCTGTGGCGATGCTAAGAAAATCATTTATTGGAGATATACACGTACACTGTTATTAATTAAGAAAATGATCTATTTATATTTATTACAATGTTTTATCTTATAGGGTACATGCATCAGATAAATACAATAAAAATTAGTACCATATAATACTAGTAACACTTAAAAAAATTATAATAAAATTTTTCAAATATCATACAAACATTTTCACTTTATTTTTAAACTTAAGAATGTGTAAATTGCTTAGGTCTGGATTATTTTTCAATACTGAATTGTATAGTCTTGGTCCATAATTCCTACTGTGTCTTAATCCAGCTGTAGTGTGGCATTTAGGTTCTGCCAAAAGAGTTGGGACATTTCTTCTGGTGTTATGTATATGTTTTCCAGTTATAAAATTCATTCGATTTTTGTGAAAATAAGTTAGTAATGTATGTTTATATATTTGCTCAATTTTTTCACTTACGATACAAATACAAATAAATAATAAAAGGTAACACAAAACAACAATACAGTAATAATAACACAAAATACAGTAAAAAATAACACAATATAGTCTACTCTATACTATATCTCATCCAAACTATAGCCTGTAAATGGTACGAGGTATGGTCAGAGAACACATGTGCTGTGCAATTAATGTAGAAGCACAACCTCCCCCCCCCCCCCATCTCGTATAATTACAAGTTATGACAGCAAAGACGGACAAGAAAGATGGCAATTTAGTTAAGACTTGCAGACGTTTGTGATTAGTGCTAAGCCCAATCAAAGACAGACTTGAGTTAATTACTAATTACCAAAATGGAATGAAACGTCGACTATGCCAATTAAAGCGGCGAAGACACTTGAGATAATCAACGTACATAACTATGACAAGACAGCCTGCCCACGCGGCACTTAGCAGACAGAATCAAAGTTTGCATAAATGATGAAAGAGTTGTAAACAGAATACAGCCGCGGAATCTGTGCACTAAGTACAGAGATGCAGCTCTTATGTTTCAATATTTTGAATGTATATCAGTTATATAATCATCCCCATCTTCACAATTCTTCTCTTTTCTATATTTTATTAACTTCACGCATACATACTTTTTATTTCTTCATAGCCCTCTCCTCTGCTTCCCCTCCATCCGCCATGATTCTTTTCATTCTTCATCTGTTCCTTAACACCTCCTTCACAGCCTGTCCCTTCACACTCCTTCACCTTCTGTTCCTCGTCCATTATATTCTCTCCTGAGCCTTGACACCTTTCCATCAGATCCATTTTTTTTCCTTTCCCGATTCTTTATACCTTCTTTCTTCCTTGTCTCTCCGTACCCTTTCCCCTTCCTATTCTTCTATACTCTTTACCCTCCTGTCCCTTCATACAATTTTCCCCTTTCTGTTCCTTCATACCCTTTTCCCCTTCCCTTCATACCATTTCTTCACCATGTGTCTTCACATATTTTTCCCCTCATGTCCCTTCATACATTTTTCTCGTCATATTTTTTTCAACCTATCCCTTCATAACCTTTTCCTTTGTCCCTTGATAACCTGTCACCTCCTGTCCCTTCATGCCCTTTCCCCCTCTAGGTCCCTTCATACAATTTTCCCCTCCTTTCTCTTCATAGCATTTCTTCATTCTGAGCCTTAACATCATTTTCTCCCTTATAACTTCCTCCCTTCGTTTCCCTTTATACATTTTTCTCGTCCTGTCCCTTGATGTCCTTTGTCCCTCATCCTTGATACCGTTTCCCCCTCCCGTCTATTCATACTATTTCTTCTCCTCTCCCCTCATACTTTCTCCCTTCTGTCTCTTCATACTATTTCCCTACCCGTTCCTCCACACCATCCCCTCCCCCGCAGTCCCTTCACATCTTTTTCTTCTCGTGTACCTTCATATGAATTATTACAAAAACAGCCCTAGTCATGTTTAATGAAATTGAGTTAAGGACACACATGCTACTATTTTAAATGTTTATAGATTACAATAACGGCCCATGTCATGTGTTATAGTGGGTGGGCCAGGTAATAGTATTGATAACGATTTTAACTATTCTATTGAGAAAGATGTCAACAACATAACTGAGATGAGCAGCCATACCAATGTGGGATTTCTCGGTCTTTTCAGCAGGTACGACAAGCCGTATCTTCACAGGAGGGTGCGGAGTGTGAATGTGCGGCTTGAGCGGGCTCTGATGAGACCTGGGGCATCACACATTGGTTTGATAGATGTAAGCCCTATAAGAAGGTATGAATATACGTCACATGGCCTGCATCTGAATGGTAGAGGCAAGGAGCACCTTTCGGTTCTTATTGCTAATAGCATCAGAGGCAGCCATGTTAAAAAGCAGAGTTGTAATATTCCTGTGTTAGTTAATGCTAGGGCTTCTCCTTTTTTAGGTTAAACCTCCCACCAGTAAGGTGTTTGAAACAAGTTCAACTAAATTGTAAATGCTCTGATGTTTTCATCTACCCTCTGTTAGTCTAAGCTGTTTTAAAAAAGGAGTTCGCTATTCATGTATAACAGTCTTCAATGCACTGCCTAATTATCTTAAAGATTTGAAGAACAACGAGAAAAGGTTCAGAAAAGAATTAACCAAATTTCTACATACTCATACCTTCTACACAATTGATGAATTGTTTATGCTTGTGAATTGAATTATTCTACTTAAATGACAAGTACAATTTTATATAGCTCAACTAAAATATGTTTTTATATTGACTCAATCTGTTTACTATGTATTGTATTTTTTGTTTAGCATAACTGATGAATTGTATGTACTGTAAATTGAATAGTATACTGTATAGGTCAACTGATGAATTGTTTAAGCTTATAAATTGAATTAATCTACTTCATATGAATTGTATAGCTTAACGAAAATAAGTTTGTAAATTGAACTAATTTGATTGTATATGTTTGTATAGTTTGGCTGATGAATTGTATATGTTCTTAAAATGATTACTAGTCTGTGTAGCTCTACTGATGAATTGTATATAGACCTACTGTAAATTGAATGGTAATATGTATAGCTCAACTGATGAATTGTTTATGATTATAAATTGAATTAATCTACTTGATATTAATTGCACAAATTTGTATAGCTTAATGAAAGTATGCTACTTTGTATTGTATATATTTGTATAGTTTTGGCCGATGAATTGTATATGCTTTAAATTGAATAGTAATCTATATAGCTCTACTGATAAATTGTTTGTGTTTGTAATTTGAAGTAGTTTGCATGATATGTATTATCAATTTCTGTATATCACAACTGGTTGAATTGTTTATGCCTTAAATTTAATTAAATTGTTTTGTATTATAATATAGCTCAACTTATGAATGATCGTTTGCGTTTGTAAATTTAATAATCTGATTGGCTATTTATTGTATACTTTTAGTAGAGCCATCGATGTAGCTCAGTCGGCAGACTCGCTGGGCTGCTGATCCGGAGCTGCGTTCGGGCTTGGGTTGGATCCCCCTTTGGACTTTGGTTTCTTCCGAGGTTTTCCACAGCCTGGGACTGAAGCCGGATGGTCTATGGCGAGTCCTTGGCATCAACACCTTTGATTTGATTACCCCCTTTGATTTGATTACCTGGTTGGGTTTTTCCGAGGTTTCCCCCACCGAAAAGGCAAATGCCGGGTAATATTTTGGCGAATCCTCGGACCTCATTTCATCTCACTACATCTCGCCAAAATGTAAAAAAATTGTACAACATTGTAAAAATTGTAGAAAATTACTAAATTGTAAAACTATAATAATTTGTAAAAATTGTAATTGTAATATTGTAAAATGTTGACATTTTCCACATCTTAAAGCTTCATTGCTCATGTAAGATCTATGGAATAAAATAAATGAATGAATGAATGGACACAAGGATAAAACACCAGTGTTATCTAATGCCGGGCTTTGGCAACGAAGCCATTAGCGTTCTTGCTCTCCAATATTTCTCTGTGGTGGATCCATCAGGTAGAACTTCACAGGTTATGAGATGATCTTCAGTCATTTCTTCTTCTTTGTTGCATAGAGGGCAATTTGGACTCGTGTAAATTCCTATTTTATTCAAGTGTTTGGCCAAATAATCGTGTTCTGTAAGCAGTCTGAATTTTGCTACTGCAGTTTTACGTGGGATTTCTGGAATAATTTCTGTTTTTTTTTTTTATTAAAATGCTCCATTTTTTTTATCTTTGGCTTTGGTACATAGTGCTTGGTTTTGCTTGATTTTATATTTATTTTTAATTAGTCTTTTGATGGATGTAAAAGGTAGGCTAGCTGACATATGTTATTCTTTTATTTTTTATTGTTCTCCTGAAAGATAGTAATTTTGACAAGGGTTATTTTTGTAATAATGCCTTCATATCTTCTTGCCGTACCTTTTTTCCGTACTCTGCTTTCATACCTTTTTTCAGTCCTGTCCCTTCATACTCTTCTTCCTGTCCTGTCTCTTCATACCTTTTTCCCGTCCTGCCCTTTCATACATTTTCATAGATATAATAAAATCAATAATATAGAAATTATAATTCACGAAAATATTTATAACAAACAAAATGAAATTATAAATTCATTAACAAAATTATATAATCAACGAACAAATTTAATCACAAATATACAGTCCTTTTAGACCTTTTTTCCCGTGTTGTCTTTCATATCTTTTTTCTCGTCCTGTCCTTTCATACATTTTCTCCGCCCTGTTCCTTCATACTACTTCTCTCTCTCTCCTCTTCCTTCATACATTTTTCCTATCCTGTTCCCTGACATCCTTTCCTATCCTGTTCCTTCATATCTTCTTTCTCCTGTGTTACTTCATTTTCTCTTGATCCCTTTTGTTTCTCATTCTCCATCACTCTTTTCTCGTCATTATTTAATTTTTCTATCTGTATTTTTGCTCCCTTGTTTTTTCTTTCTCCCATTTTCTCCTTCCTCCATAATATGCCTTTCCCATTTCTCTCTCTTCGCATTGAAGTCGTACTGTTTGTAATGGAACTGCACTAAATCTCAATCAGCGATAGCATCTCCGGAGTACCGCGGCTGCAGGTACGACCTTGACTCGGTCGCGATTATTCTGATTCTGCTTAACGATCCGCCCGACTCCACACGCCAGCATGCACCAACTGCGGGTAAGCGTGGGCAGCGTCCACACCAAAAATCTGCACCACATTCGTTGTATGTTGATTCTTTTTCACACATCTTTCGAAGTGAAAACTAACTTTAGGGCCACCACCATCATTACCGAGACTCTGGAGCAGACTTAACAACCGATATGTAACTCGTTTCATCATGGGTGCATAATAGTAATATGCGTTACAAGAGCGGTATGTTGAAGTTTTCATGTTCGAGGAAGAGTTTGAAAAAGCGAAACGTAGTTGAGCTTTTTTAATTTCCGAGAATTGAAAGAAAACATACCGTCGTGTATCGTACATTATTTTGTGCGAAGATCGTTTATTACACACCTGAAAGAGGAATTTCTAATTAGTTGCAATGAAATCTCCATCTTGGTTTCTGTTCAATGACGGCAAATTTGCAAAACAAAAATATCTATCTTCAACATTGTTGCTTTAAAATGTTTTCTGTGTTTACTATACTCCAGCAGGCCGTGATATACATCTGTCTTTTTTTTCCCCAGTCTATAAATGCGAACTTAAAACAAACGGCTTCCTTAATGTTACATGCATCACGAACTTTAGTGGAGTTGTAGAGTTTACTTAATTTTTGCAAATATTTAAAAACAATAATTAACAGTGCAATTTAGGTGAAATTGCAGTGGTAAGTTTCCAATTTATAATTATTACTATATTGAACGTCTCTAAAAATATGTTAAAAGCCTAAAGCAGTAAAATCAATATGTCACTTAAGCGGTAAGAAGAGGGAAATTGTTATGTGTGTTAGGTTGGGAATACTGAATGTAGAATTTTAGACTTACCGCGGATTGGTTTTGTGCGGAAACCAAGCAAATACGCACGATCTCGCACAAAAATATTTACACGTGCATAGCTCTTTTATGCTGTAGCCTATAACTACGTGTGGGTGGCGAGGGAAATGAAAGAAGGAGAAAAAGGTAGGAGGATGCATTTTGTGTGACAGCCAATTACCGAGTTACGTCCTGATACCTAGTGTATGCACGAAAAAGACGTAGTTTACGTCAAAAGCCTACATGGCCTGAAGTGCTTAGTATGCTCTCACTCGATAAGCACATCTACGCCTCTATCCGAGGATCATTCCAGCGTTGTTGAATTCTGAATAATAATAATAATAATAATAATAATAATAATAATAATTAATAATAATAACAAAAATTAATAATAATAATAATCAGTGGCGCTACAGCCCTTTAAGAATTTAGATCGACTGATGGCTCAAGTCCACATGCCGAAGCTAAAATGCCCAATCATCTAACCAGAATGGAGGTATCGTGTGGTTAGCATGATTGTCCCCAGGCGTTATAGCTGGCTTTCGTAACTGGATTTCGCCACCTATCGTAGCTCCTCTTCCCAAGTGCATCACGATGTTGGGTGGACATCTCAATGTTGGTAAATCCTTAAGGTCCATTCACAATGAAAATTAAACATAACGTAAGGGTTAACTTAAGAATGTAAACGTTACGGTAAAATCACATCATTCATGATGGGGACATAAACATAACCGCAAAGATACTTGGTAACTATGGAAACATGACAACGACGCCATTTCCTCATATTCTGTCGTATACTTCAGCGCTCCACGATTGTGTTCTGTTTGCAAATCACGTAAGCATAAGCATGAAAGTTTGTAGTTGGCAAACTTTCATGTTAACGTCTAACGGAAATGTTTATGTGAATCATTGTGAATGATTCCATTTGGTAACCTGGGCGCAAACTTCTGTGTTTATGTTACGGTTATTTTTAATTTTCATTGTGAATGGGCCTTTACTCCATACTAACGCTGAAGAATCCAGGTTTGCAGAGATAAAACAGTTCTTTGAGAAAGAGAAACGCAATTACCATCTACACTATAACTTCAACAGTTGTCAATTGTTACACTGTTGCCAAAGCAATAGAAATGAAATAACTGAAAACAAATATCAAGACTATAAACGTCTTTCCATTGTGTTTTAATTTCTATGTAAGCATTAATTTTCAACAGTTTCGAAGGTGTTAGTTTCCACTGGGACTATTGTGCTGCACTCGCGCCACTCTTGCTCCAAACAGCCTGCGTTGCGGCAGAGAGGGAAACCGCCGAGATGCTGGTGATGATTTGGGTGAAAGCAGTCGTCAAGAGATCAAGAGGAAGTGCAGGGATCCAGGTGACCCCAAGAAAGCGCCGAGCGGCGTGGTGACCTTCTTTCCCATGTGCGGTGTGATAGCCTTGCTGGGAACGGCTTCCTAGCCCGCGATTTCTAGTTCTCCTTGCCGATTAATTTAGCCCTTAAATGGCAAGCGATTGCTGCCACAAGTAGGTTCGGACCATTACGGCAAACACACAAGCAAGCGGAAAACGCAATCACGTCGTGCACAGCGGAGAATTCGATTTGGAATCCACTATCACTTCCTTGTCGGTCGCAATGAAACCACATGTATATTAATTATACGTCCTTACGACAGGCCGTAGACGACACGATTCTCAATGTGCATTTCAGCGTAATCTTATTTTGCTTTTCTTAGTTTCACGCATCCAAAGAGTGCACGTTAATTACCTTTTTTTTACCAATAGTCTTCAACTTCCTCTTCTTCGCCGTCGACGTCACCGCCTTCAACTTCCCCCTCGTTGACGTCGTCGCCTTCAACTTCCTCCTCGTCGACGTTGTCGCCTTCAATTTCCTTCTCGTCGACGTCGTCACCTTCAACTTCCTCCTCCTCGTCGACGTCGTCGCCTTCAATTTCCTTCTCGTTGACGTCGTCGCCTTCAACTTCCTCCTCGTCGAGGTCGTCGCCTTCAACTTCCTCCTCCTTGTCGAGGTCGTCGCCTTTAACTTCCTCCTCCTCGTCGACATCGTCGCCTTCAACTTCCTCCTCCTCGTCGACATCGTCGCCTTCAATTTCCTTCTCGTCGAGGTCGTCGCCTTCAACTTCCTCCTCCTCGTCGAGGTCGTCGCCTTCAACTTCCTCCTCGTCGAGGTCGTCGCCTTCAACTTCCTCCTCGTCGAGGTCGTCGCCTTCAACTTCCTCCTCCTCGTCGAGGTCGTCGCCTTCAACTTCCTCCTCCTCGTCGACGTCGTCGCCTTCAATTTCCTTCTCGTTGACGTCGTCGCCTTCAACTTCCTCCTCGTCGAGGTCGTCGCCTTCAACTTCCTCCTCCTCGTCGAGGTCGTCGCCTTCAATTTCCTCCTCCTCGTCGAGGTCGTCGCCTTCAATTTCCTCCTCCTCGTCGAGGTCGTCGCCTTCAACTTCCTCCTCCACGTCGAGGTCGTCGCCTTCAACTTCCTCCTCCTCGTCGACATCGTCGCCTTCAATTTCCTTCTCGTTGACGTCGACGCCTTCAACTTCCTCCTCCTCGTCGACGTCGTCGCCTTCAACTTCCTCCTCCTCGTCGACGTCGTCGCCTTCAACTTCCTCCTCCTCATCGACGTCGTCGCCTTCAACTTCCTCCTCCTCGTCGACGTCGTCGCCTTCAACTTCCTCCTCCTTGTCGAGGTCGTCGCCTTCAACTTCCTCCTCTTCATCGTCGACATCTTATTTCTGTTGCCTTTGCAATTAAACGATTTGAAAAAGAAGTATACATTTTTGCTTGGATTATCCAACAAATCGTCCACATCTGTGGAGTAACGGTTAGCGCGTCAGGCCGCGAAACCAGATGTTCCGGGTTCGATTCCTGGTCGGGGCAAGTTACCTGGTTAAGGTTTCTTCCGGGGTTTTCCCTCAACCCAATATGAGCAAATGCTGGGTAACTTTCGGTGCTGGACCTCGGACTCATTTCACCGGCATTCTCACCTTCATCTCATTCAGACGCTAAATAACTAAGATGTTAATAAAGTGTCATAAAATAACCTACTAAAATAAAAAAAATCCAACAGATCTTGACCCTGCTGCATGTAATTTATTGTTCTTGTTTTCACGAGTGACTAAACATATCGTAGTGCAAATGTTTTATTTTTCTATAGGCCTACTGTTTTATTATTTGGATTACTACTAGTTTCGCGTACTATATCAAAAGCAGTGAGTAAATTATGAACGTGAAACCAACCAAAATATGAAGACCTGAATAATATTTGAAAAAGCAAAAAATGCAGCAACTACTGTAGAACGTTATGACACAAGAAAAGAAATGGCGCATGCTTCTATTGTTACATTCTTACAAAGATATAAAGATATTTATGACATCTAACAACATTTATTGAATCACGAGAATTATTTTAAGAAGTTCAGACAATGATAACTTGTAGGCTACATGTTTACGGAAGGTACGAGTGATTCGTCATTCATCAGCGACAGTGAGGGTGTGGTCCAGCACTCAACTTTCCCGATATATAGGGCAGCGCTGCGATCCGGTCAAGGCCGTGTGAATATCGCGGCAACCAGATTGATCACTTCTGGCCTGCACACACTTTTTTGCTCTTTACTTTCACGTATGTCAAGTGCAGAGAAAGTCGCGAGACCAAAATGTCCGATTTCGAAATATGAATGAATAGCTTTTCCTCAGTGCGGATTCTCAGGTCTGGTTTAGGAGCGGAAATTATTTATCGGACTCCGGCTTTCTCCACGTATGTGACTGACAGCAGCTGGATGTATTGTGCATTTACGATGTCCACACTAGGGTTCCCAGAAACATCGGGAAAAAATACGGGAATACAAAAATCGACAGAGACTGGAACACGAAACGTATTAATAGCCGACATCAAATGGCGCCAAGAGAGTCGCCATGTGACACCTATAAATTTGGCAACTCAACCGTTGTTACCATAGCAACAGGCCTCCCACGCTATGTGGTATTCAGTTGTTTTTCCGATGGCAGCGCTAATGTCATGTCTCATCTTGAGAAGAAATAGGTATAACCCACAACCAGATCCAATTCCTCATAACCACCATCTCCACAACCAAGACCACACTGCAATCAATATCAAACGTCACCGTAACATCAACCTCTACCACCACAAACATCAGCCCAGCCAACACACACTCATAACTCTTAATAACCAACGTGCACATCACCATCATTACTATTAGTCTACCGTTACCATTGTCACTATTAATATCACAATCTTTATTATAATAACACTAGTCAACAAAGTTAAACATATTTTTTGTTAAGATATAAAGAATAGGTGATTCTTATAGCATTTTTCGTGCTGATTTCAGATCTGTTTTCAAAATTTTTCTATCGCCCAAGATGTTTGAGTAATTAGCCTATATGAAATGTACTTCAGACTTTTCTAGTATTGATACCTTGTAACATTTTACCTAAAATCATTTTATTTACCTAAAATGTGTGTGAAATAGCTTTTAATCTATACTTCGCTTGAGAAACTTCTCTTTTGAGTGTCCAGCAGTAATCTGACAGGATATTTGGGCTCTATTTTTCTTGGTAGCGCCTTTCTGTTTAAAAAAAATCCTGTTGAAAACGCTCCCCATATTCGTCGCTCACTACCCGAAGGTTTTGAGGAAAAAAAAAAAAAGATGAGAATTCAAGAAGTTATTTTGAGAGATACATGACACCCCATCACGTTATAGTTCTGAATCAGCTCGCTGACAAGTTCTCTGTAATCTTTTGAACTGTGGTTCCTAGAAAGTAACAGTCTGTTGAAAGATCCTTAGGTTCCCGGCATATCATTGGAACTGGAAAAGACATATGACCAAATCCTTTTAGCCAACCAGTTAGGCTAATAGAATTACAGATTTCAGAGGCCCAGTTCCTGTACTCATTTATTTTGCAATCAAAAGAACACTCGTAAGCTCTTTTAACTAGTGTAGTAAAATCACCTGTGTGCTTTCAAAGTTTTTTAACCACAAACGTAACAAAAATTGTTTGTGATTACACAGTATTTCGAGGTATTTTTCACTTTATAAGATACTTTTACCACACTTAAAATTAGGACAAAGAAAACATAGGTTATGAAACTTGTTTCATGATTGTAAATTCCAATTCAACTAAGAATTAATAGCAGGCCTAACTCTCACAGTCTTATGAGGAATAAAATTAATTTTTATGAATTCTGACTTCACAGGCAAAAGTGATCTAAAGTTATAGGTCAATTGTTAAAGCAATAAAATGAAAAATTTTACATATTTCCTTTCCATTAGCATGTAAGGACTGAATATAGCAATAAAAATAAATAATTTTTTAATTACAAAAAAAATGGTGGATGGTAGAAACATTCTGACTTCATTTTTGGAATCAGCAGATGACATTACATAAGAAACAGCAGAAATTGTACATTTAAAAAAATTACTGTAGTGTTGACCAGTGTAATTGGCACAGTTACATCAATATCACCATTTTCAACATTGTGACTATCACTACGACAACCATAATTTAATATCATTATGTTTCAAGTCATATCGTTTTCGCTTCCATTTGAAGATTACTGATATTAAAGCTCGTAGGATGTATCTGAACGTATATACCTTCCGACTTTTCACACTCTTTCATTGTCCTTAGATGGTTTATTTTCTACCACTTCTAATGCTTCAACAAAATTTCTTAATAAACTACAAAAAAATCTGATAAATTAATTCTTGATACTTAAAGTTAATTTTAATGCTCTTACAATAGAGAAAAAAAATACAATATTCAGGACAAGTCCGCGAGAAAAAAAAAAGACAATTTGTATCATACCATCGGTGTTAGACCAGGTCGTAAACCTAAAAAATTGAAACATTGACATTTCCACACAATACTATTTGCTTGTGTCCATTTTATGTGTATGTGGAAGGATTTAACTCTCAGACTGTTTTAGATATAATTCATTCTTAGAATTTGTGATCCTCACTGTTTTAATATGTAGCTTGGTAAACGTTGGTTCCCTCTCAATACTGGGTTAGCATTTTAACGAATCTTGATTTTTGTTAATAATTATAACGAGGTTACATTGTAAAAAAAAATAGAATAAAATATACCATTCGTTTTTAAGCTACTCTGAAAAGTTCTTGAACTGAGGGTTATGACCTTTCACCTTACCACAGACGATTATTGCTCTATCATTCTAAATAGATGAGTAGGTGCTAGCAGATTGCTTGCAAGAGTTGGAGCACGGACGTCTTCCACTGCTGGTGAAGTATAATGTTATGCAAGTTCCCAGTTTCAAATGACCATAACTTGGCAAATTTTTAGATTGTATAAAAACAAAACCACCAATTTCTTCGTAAAGAAATGGAGTTTAAATATGACCACCACCGTATTGTACAATAAGAAATAGCCTTTATTTTTCTATATACACTTTTAACACTTATATATATCACTGATTGAATTTCTAACTTCTTTACCGTGTTAGTATTTGAAGAGTCCACTGCAAGAATGATGGATGTCATTTGGAAAATATTTTGCAGGAGAAGCAATTGAAAGTTTGAAATGCTTAGCGCTCAAAGCTTAACTGTGATTTTTCGATCATTACTGGACAATGACTATCAGTGTTAATGCCATATAACTCTCTATGTACATTCTATATGTCTTAAGCTATGAGCGTATTCCGAATCTCACCGGTGAACAATCCGATGGCATCACGGTGTTCCGAATTCCACCGATGACGTCATTGATGCTCCACCGGTGTCACACCGGTGCCATCAACTTGCAGAGGTGGTGGCAGTCTCCATCAGCCGTCATCAGTGAATCTGATTGGTTCTTGTATAGGGCGGGAATTAGCAGACAAATGACATCGTGCACTGTTGTGTTATGGCGGTGTGTTCTGCTTTAGTTCTGCTGTATTGTTTGTAATGAGCACAACGTAAAAACAATATATTAATGGCTTATGAGCGAACATGTCAACGGACCAGTTATTACTACCGGTTCAAGAAATAAATTGTTTATGCTATCTTTTCTTTGAACGAGATGGGAGTACGAAAATTTCGCAAAATTTTGCTAGCGTAGCACAGACAACAACTTGTACAGTCGCCATGACAGCCATCGATCCTTCCAGCAGTTTTGTTCCTTATTTCGCTGCAACGTGACGTCATTGATGCCACCGGACCGGTGAGATTCGGAATACGCTGTATGCATTGACAGTCTTGGTTTATTTTCGACAAGAAAGTGACATCCATCATCCATCATTCTTGCAGTGGACTCTTCATTTAGAATTTACCTTGCTTGACTAGTTTCGAAGTCTTCTGCTTCATTGTCCAAAGCCTAGGCTAGGCTTTGGACAATGAATGCACAATGAAGCACAAGACTTCGAAACTAATCAAGCAAGGTAAATCCTTAATACTAACATGGTAAAGAAGTTGGAAATTTAATCAGTGGAAGAAATAGCCATTCTTCTGCGTCACAAACGACATTAATAACTGCACTAGTTTCCTCAAATTTATTCACCTGCTTACGAAATGATTTTTTAATCAATGTAACGTTCAAAATTTGGTGCACAATCTTCTCAATGCATGGTTTATAGCACTGAACTCGTAAAGGCAAAACGATTGTAAGAATCACTGTTGCCTGTGTTCTTAACCACAATAATTCTTTTTACAAGTCTGACATAGTTACCACAGCAACGAAATGCATATCGAAAAAAAAAAGATACCTCTAAAGCATAATCCTATCACAGTCTAGTATATACAGTCGCGAAGCTCAATACGTAGTAAATATACAAACATTAGGTAGTTGCTCACCACTAGGATCGCTAATATCGCCTCATTACAGGCAATGCAAAATAGTACCGTCACAGTCTATTGTTTCTAGCACCCTCAAAACTCAAGCTTCGTGACTATATATCGTAGACTGTGATCCTATCTACAGTATATAAACCAAACTTTTAATATTGTACCGAAGATACAGCCATTTTAAATTGGGAACTTACTTCAAAATAATGTTATATGTACAAACTGACGTTTCGAAGTTAGATATATTTTCGTAACTTTTTTTTTTTTACTTACTTGTTAGTTATTTAGCGACCTATATCAACAACTGGGTTATTTGGCATCAACAGAATTAGTGATAGCGAGATGGTATTTGGCGAGATGAGGCATAGGATTCGCCATAGATTACCTGACATTCGCCTTGCGGTTGGGAAAACCTCGGAAAAAACTCAACCATGTAATCAGCCCAAACGGGAATCGAACACACGCCCGAGCGTAACTTCGGATCAGTAGGCAAACGCGCTACCGTCTGAGCTACACCGGTGGCTTCGTAACGTTTCCAGTTTTTATATACTGTAGGCCTATATCACAGGTAAAAGAAGGAGACAAACCTACAACTTTGCCGAATATCCTCTTTACTCGTTTTTGAAAGTACAGATATATAGCAAGACACCGAAACAAGAATTGAGAAAATAGTAATATGCGTTACAAGAGCGGTATGTTGAAGTTTTCATGTTCGAGGAAAAGTCTGAAAAAGCGAAACGTAGTTGAGCTTTTCTAATTTCCGAGAATTGAAAGAAAACATACCGCTCGTGTATCGTACATTATTTTGGGCGAAGATCGTTTATTACATACCTGAAAGAGGAATTTCTAATTAGTTGCAATGAAATCTCCATCTTGGTTTCTGTTCAATGACGGCAAATTTGCGAAACAAAAATATCTATCTTCAACATTGTTGCTTTAAAATGTTTTCTGTGTTTACTATACTCCAGCAGGCCGTGATATACGTCTGTCTTTTTTTTTTCCCCCAGTCTATGACGAGTCTGGAATCTTGTTGATTTTTTCACGGCTTCCTTAATGTTACTTGCATCACGAATACAGTAACTTTAGTGGAGTTGTAGAGTTTACTTAATTTTTGCAAATATTTAAAAACAATAATTAACAGTGCAATTTAGGTGAAATTGCAGTGGTAAGTTTCCAATTTATAATTATTACTATATTCAACGTCTCTAAAAATAATATGTTAAAAGCCTAAAGCAGTAAAATCAATATGTCACTTAAGCGGTAAGAAGAGGGAAATTGTTATGTGTGTTAGGTTGGGAATACTGAATGTGGAATTTTAGACTTACCGCGGATTGGTTTTGTGCGGAAACCAAGCAAATACGCACGATCTCGCACAAATGTATATTTTGTAGCTCCCACAAAAAAGAAACGGAAACTAACTAAAATATCAGTGGGAGATGATTCTGATGATGACGATGCTCAAATTAATTTATCAACGCACAAGATTCACAGCTTTACAAATTAATGTCTCCGTAACTTTCTTCGTATATTTACACGTTGCTAAACCTTAAGCGATCATAAATTTAACTTAGAAAGTCATGCCAGTATTATAAATCACATGCTTGCTTGGTCACCATGGTTACATTGTACCTCCACAGAATACAGTCACGGCGAAGGACAGCGGAAGCCATAATCACAGAACGAAGAAAGCTGTAATTGTGTGTGGACGAGAAAAAAAATGAACACCGTTGTGCGTACACATTTTCTATTCAATAGAATGAACAAGAGTATATCAGTCCTGGCATAATAATGTAGAATAGCTATCTCAATGAGATGTAATTTAATATGCAAACAAAACAACTGAATTGTACTTACGGCAACTGAATGCTTTAAGTGAAATTATCTTCTATAAGAACAGGGACGAAATTGTTCAGTGGCGGTTTCGTTTCGTCACAGAGGCTCAATACTTCAGCATTCGGGCCTATACGACATAGATACCAGAAAACTGGCTCACACTTGTTTAATGGTCATTATCCAGAGCAGTCTCGAACGAAATTTATTCCGTCCGCTGATACAAAACTTAATCAAATTGACAGAGATTACCTTCGGAATGTCCACACCTGTGGAGTAACGGTCAGAGCGTCTGTCCGCGAAACCAGGTGGTCCGGGTTCGAAACCCGGTCGGGGGCAAGTTACCTGGTTGAGGTTTTTTCAGGGGTTTTCCCTCAACCCAATACGAGCAAATCCTGGGTAACTTTCGGTGCTGGACCCCGGACTCATTTCACCGGCATTATCACCTTCATTTCATTCAGACGCTAAATAGCCTGGATGTTGATACAGCGTCGTAAAATAACTCAATAAAATAAAAAAAAAACCTTCGGAATACAATCATATGCAAAGAGAAGTCGAGACAATCGGTAATAAAAAATATTTGACGGCGAATTCAATCACCGCAATTTTTTCTACTTTCTAAAATAGACCTATACCAAGAACTAGTTCCAACATTCTAAACATAAGATCTGGCATTAAGGACACTTTGTAGAGATTGCCAGTTTTTTCGTACGCTTTACCTTACCTCAAAAGAAACTGAATTTTCTCCAGAACTATAGCAGATAGACGAACAAAATGTTCATCAATCATAAAACAGACTCTGCTGAGTTAACTGATACAATAAGTAACTGGGATTATTTTCTTTCAGTTCACAATGATTAAATACTGGAGCGACAATTTTTTTCATGTGGTACCATTTTCTCAGAATTTAATTAAAAATTGTATAAACACTGTTTATTAGTAGTTTGATATTGAATGTGAAAGTTTTTTCAACGAAGTATGAATTATTGTTTTACAATTTATTAACATAATAATAATTTTATCCAGTTTATTAATAATTAAAAAACAATAATTAGGACTTCTGTCCGCCAAGTTAGCTCTGTGGTACCGCGAATGTCTACAGACCAACCAGCCAGGGTTCGATTTCCGGCAGAGTCAGAGATTTTCATGTAAAATTTCTACCTCGGGACTAGGAGAGTGGCGGTGCACAAATTCTAATCACTAAATTGTGCACCAATACGCCTGGGTTAAATCCCAAATCTCTCCGCACTGCATTTGAAGAGAAGACATATGTCACTGTTGATAGTGATTCGTCCGTCGGATAGATAGATACGTAAAGCCTGACGGCATCCTTGGTACTATTCTAAACAAGTAGGCTACGTGCCGGAACCAGGTTTCTCCTTCTCCCTTCATCATCCTCACCCATTTCCTACACAACACTTACATGAACAATTACTCTAGTACACAACATAACTCTCCACAGATATTGGGTAAAGGTTAGTAATATTGTGATAGTTCTTTTTGAGAATTCACTTCAGTTTTATTGAGCGAGAGGAAGATCTTTTTTTTGCGTCAACGTGTTAAGGGAATGTTCGTGGACAAGTTGCTGCACAAAACCGGTTCTTCTCTCGCTCAGTAAAGTTGTAATACATTCTCAAAAACAACTATCACAATATTAGCTACTCGTATCACAATATTACCAACCTTTACTCTACATCATGCACAGCGTGGCCCGGCGAAGTGGTGTGCAACTTGAAAATGAGTCACAGTCCTGCCATCTATGTGAAATATGCGGAATCCGAATCACGTAAGTGAAGTGGGCAGGCATTGAATATGCATATAATTAGGATTTCATGTCAAAAAAGCTTTCACCAACAATGTTAAATGTGTTTAAAAATGTTCATTAAATTCCTACAGATAGTTTCTGAAAAAAAAAAATGGTACCAGTTGGGAAGAAGGAAAAAAAACTTTAAAAAAATTGTCACTTCAGTGTTTAATTATTGTAGACTGAAAGAAAATAATTCTAGTTACTTATTATGGGTACAGTCCGCGTCAGCGTTTTGGCGTGTGAAATAAGTAAAGGGAACGTTAAGTGCTAGTGTCTTACCTTTACCGTAATCAATCTGACAACTGTGTTTGGTAAATGACTGATGTGACGTGTATAGGAATTGGTATCATTCTCAGCTGCACTAGGAACATGCTCACAAACTGGGCACTATACTTTAGGACACACCCCAAAAATGCTGACGCCAGCTATATCAATCAACTCAGCAGGGTCTGTTTCATCATTGGTAAAAATTTTGTTCCTCTGTTCTGGAGAAAATTCCATTTCTTTCGAGATAAGGTAAAGTGTACAGGACAGCTGGCACACACTACCAAGTGTCCTAAAGAAATTTCGAGGATGACTATCATTCTGTGGAATATTATGTAAAACTAAGAAGGGGACGGAACCAGTAATCTCGTATTTTTGTAATATGGTGCATAGCCTAATATTCTTTAAACTTAATCATCTGCATCATCAGCTATTACACTGCGAGCATTGCCCATAGTGTAAGTCACAATAAATTCGTTTACATACATGTATGCTTGTACGTGACTCACACACACGGTCAATCAGCTGTGAGCAGCACTGAATTTACGATCGTGATACGATATTTCGTCAGCAAGAATTGGGACGTGCAGATAAGGCCTAATTCCTTCACTTTCCGCGCAATTTCCTTTGTTATCGTTCAGTCTGATTAGCCCCGTATCGATTGCGAGGTGTGGTCGAGTGCTAATCTATTTCAGATTCAACACGATGCGATGGACGGAGTTACAGTTCTTATCGTTTGGACATGGGCGGCAATTTGCGTTGAGTGATCTGTGAATCACGTCTACCTATCTCGTTGCAAAATTTAAGAAAGTAAACTCATTTTCTTTCGAAATGCGAAGACTGATACGATAGTGACAGACACTGAAATACGTATATCAGTTGCTTGTCGGATAAGAAATTTAGGACATTCAGCTGAAACAATAGGTGAACAGACATGAAGGAGCTTCCCACTGCGAAATCTTTATTCAAACCCCAAGGGGCGTCTGAATACATTCCAATTAATTATCTAAAATACAACAGTCAGTAAAATTAGTTGCATAATTAACATGGAATTAATCCCACGTTAGCACTATGCATAAAAGTAACTATGAAAGAAGACGTTTTCACATCAAGTATGCAGTCGCTCGGTAAAAAAAAAAAAACTCTTTTTACTCATATCACATTCTACTGTATCTTGCTTACTTACTGGCTTTTAAGGAACCCGGAGGTTCATTGCCGCCCTCACATAAGCCGCCATTGGTCCCTATCCTGAGCAAAATTCAAGATTAATCCAGTCTCTACCATCATATCCCACCTCCCTCAAATCCATTTTAATATTATCTACCCATCTACGTCTCGGCCTCCCCAAAGATCTTTTTCCCGCCGGCATCCCAACTAACACTCTATATGCATTTCTGGATTCTCCCATACATGCTACATGCCCTGCCCATCTCAAACGTCTGGATTTAATGTTCCTAATTATGTCAGGTGAGGAATACAATGCGTGCAGTTTTGTGTTGTGTAACTTTCTCCATTCTCCTGTAACTTCATCCCTCTTAGCCCCAAATATTTTCCTAAGTACCTTATTCTCAAACACCCTTAACCTATGTTCCTCTCTCAAAGTGAGGTCCAAGTTTCACAACCATAAAGAACAACCGGTAATATAACTGTTTTATAAATTCTAACTTTCAGATTTTTTAACAACAAACTGGAAGATAAAAGCTTCTCAACCGAATAATAACAGGCATTTCCCATATTTATTCTGTGTTTAATTTCCTCCCGAGTATCATTTATATTTGTTACTGTTGCTCCAAGATATTTGAATTTTTCCACCTCTTCAAAAGATAAATTTCCAGTTTTTATATTTCCATTTCGTACAATATTCTCGTCACGAGACATAATCATATACTTTGTCTTTTCGGGATTTACTTCCAAACCTATCGCTTTACTTGCTTCAAGTAAAATTCCCGTGTTTTCCCTAATCGTTTGTGCATTTTCTCCTAACATATTCACGTCAACCACGTAGACAAGTAGCTGATGTAACCCGTTCAATACCAAACCCTCTCTGTTATCCTGCATTCTACAGTACCTATTGTACAATATACAATTCAAACACTCGTTTCAGGGAATTAATAAATTTGGTTTCATTTCTTTTTATACAATGTCACGTGACGATAAAGGGAGTGATGGTGGAAGGAGTGTACAACACGTACACTTAAGATGCTTTGTAAACAGGTCAGGAGAATCCTATACTTTTCTCTTATGTAGGC
The DNA here is from genome assembly GCF_040183065.1 of Periplaneta americana. Taxonomy (NCBI): domain Eukaryota; kingdom Metazoa; phylum Arthropoda; class Insecta; order Blattodea; family Blattidae; genus Periplaneta; species Periplaneta americana. The sequence goes on along the minus strand of NC_091131.1, from coordinate 11,187,236 downwards.
CTACCTGTCATTCAGTGAAATACAGAAAAGTGAAATTCTTTGAACCACTTAATGAGAATTCCATGTACATAGATGTGTAAGTATGTTAACAAGGGACACTAGCGTACACGACCAGTTCCTCGTTTCCTGCGCCTCTGTAGCGGTCAAGTTACTCTTGACCGGACTAAAAGAAAAACTGTGAGAAAAGCTACTGACTGGCTATTAGAATTCCATTTAGAATTACTTTGAATTTCTTCTGAAAATTCTAATTAAGTTTTATATTTTAAAAATTATTTAAATACGAATTTAAGGAGAATAATGGTAAGTCTCCGCTGCATTACATTTACTATTTAGCATAGTTTATAAAACACATTCGGAGCAGTCCCAAAATTAAATTATTATTACTAACTAGCTCGATTAATGAAAATGTGTCTCAGCGAAACGTAGAGCAGAGTCCGTATAGGTCAGTCTCTGTCCAACTCTTTTCCAATTCACTGCGGGCTAAAGCAAGGAGATGCACTATCACCTTTACTTTTTAACTTTGCTCTAGAGTATGCCATTAGGAAAGTCCAGGATAACAGAGAGGGCTTGAAAAAGAACGGGTTACATAAGCTGCTTGTCTATGCGGATGACGTGAATATGTTAGGAGAAAATCCACAAACTATTAGGGAAAACATGGGAATTTTACTTGAAGCAAGTAAAGCGATCGGTTTGGAAGTAAATCCCGAAAAGACAAAGTACATCATTATGTCTCGTGACCAAACATTATACGAAATGGGAATATAAAAATCGGAAATTTATCCTTTGAAGAGGTTGAAAAATTCAAATATCTTGAAGCAACAGTAACAAATATAAATGACACTCGGGAAGATTTTTTTTTGGGTTATTTTACGACGCTGTATCATCATCTAGGTTATTTAACGTCTGAATGAAATTAAGGTGATAATGCTGGTGAAATGAGTCCGGGTCCAGCACCGAAAGTTACCCAGCATTTGCTCGTATTGGGTTGAGGGAAAACCCCGGAAAAAACCTCAACCAGGTAACTTGCCCCGACCGGGATTCGAACCCAGCCCACCTGGTTTCGCGGCCCGACGCGCTGACCGTTGCTCCACAGGTGTGGATACTCGGGAAAAAGTTTAACGCAGAATAAATATGGGAAATGGGTGTTATTGTTCGGTTGAGAAGCTTTTGTCATCCAGTTTGCTCTCAAAAAAGCTGAAAGTTAGAATTTATAAAACAGTTATATTACCAGTTGTTCTTTATGGTTGTGAAACTTGGATTCACTTGGAGAGAAATCAGAGGTTGAGCGTGTTTGAGAATACGTTGCTTAGGAAAATACTGTATTTGGGGGTTAGAGGATGAAGTTACAGCAGAATGGAGAAAGTTACACAACGCAGCACTGCACGCATTACATTCTTCACTTGACATAATTAGGTACATTAAATCCAGACGTTTGAGATGGGCAAGGCATATAGCACATATGGGCGAATCCAGAAATGCATATGGAGTGTTAGTTGGGAGGCCGAAGGGAAAAAACCTTTGGGGAGGCCGAGATGTAGATGGGAAGATATTAAAATGGGATTGAGGGAGGTGAGATATGATGGTAGGGACTGGATTAATCTTTCTGAGGATAGGGACCGATGGCGGGCTTATGTGAGGTTGGCAATGAACCTCCGGGTTCCTTAAAAACCGCTTGTAAGTATTATTATTATTATTATTATTATTATTATTATTAACAATCCAGACTTTAATGATACATTTTTTTAAATGGTGACCGCAAAATCAATAGTCTCCAACAAAGTTTTTTAATTCGCGTGCCGAAACCAAGAACTGCATCATACGTCACTGGGTGTCGAGTTTGTATAACTCTTGCAGAATATTAATAGACCTACTTAATTGCACGAAACGGTCTTCGTGTAAGGTGTATAAATTACTCCACATTTAATTTGTTTAATCTGGAACTTCCGTAAAGGAATATTTCACTGTCTTCAGCCCGATTAACTAAGGAATGCTGGCGAAAATGTAAATAAAACAAACTTCTTTCTGCAACGTACCAGCTACGTCATGATACGGTCTTTTCTCCTACGAACTTTAATCTGAATTTATTCCCTCCCCCCCGCCTCCAGCAAAACCACTGCAGTCACAGGGTAACCAAATGACACTATTCCCACCACAAAGCTATACTGTCCACACCCAAATCCCTCCTGCATTACAGATCATTTCACTTACCCTTTCGTTCTCAGTTTTATGCAACCTAGCATTTTGTGGTATGCCCTCGGAATTACGGCACCTGTTTCTAAGTGAGTTCAACGCAAGGTTAAGTATGAAACTTCTATATTTCTAAGATGCGTCATAGGCAACTGTGCAGTTTATAAGGGTTATCAAAGAACGTTACCACAGATTGACTTTAGACAATTTGCTCTCTATTTTAAAATGCTAATGAAGTGCCTATAATACACTGATTAATAATAATAATATAATAACGTATTATAATACATTATATGCAATTACTTAAGTGGAGTTGGTCGCTGAACAGTGTCGAAAATTGCAGTTTTTTTTTTACCGGCTTACAAAGATCGTTCACATCTTAACAATTTTATATACCATTTATATAGCCTACCGGTATATTACGAGAAGATTTGTAATAGTAAATTTGCTTATAGAAATCGTGGCGCCATAATGGTCAATAATATAATTTACATTTAACTTCAATTCTACATTTTCCATGTTATTAACACACTTTGTAGAAAAACTGTACGAGCTAAACTTACGACATTTGCAGGCTATCTTACCAGCTGTACAGTCTTAGGAAAAAGTTTTGTCGCCCAGAAAGGAGGCAGTGCGCATGATCAGAGGACGTGCGACCTGGGTCACAAGACAAGGATTAGTTGAGGCGTCCTGGTTGAGGTAACAAGATTAGTTTTGTTTCGTTGTATGTCTGATCATGCGCACTGTCTCCTTTCTGGGACTTATAAAGTATCTGTACGACAAAACTTTTCTCTAAGACTGTACATATAATAATGCTACCCTATCAGATTTATTGAAATATATTAAATATTCTGACCTATTATTTCATCATATCAGAGAAAAAAAAACATTTTTAAATCATTAAAAAAAATGCACACATGTCCCAATATCGTAACATTTAAAGGAACTCAATTCTTTCTAGCAAGCGTACGTTATAATTCTTGTAAATGCATATAATTAAAATTTCTTTGAAATCTGAAATGTAGAAAAAGAGAAATTTGTACCAATGCATCTGTATGAACTGTGATTATGAAAACTTATTACTTTTTTACTAATGGCGGGTACTTGACTTTTCGTCATTCATATGAAGACAGTTGTATAGACCAATTTACCGACAGAGTCGTTGCCCAGGTTGCGCCATAGGAGGCTGGTCTAAGCTACACACGTGAGGAGATAAAATGAGATGATGGAGAATTGTTGGGCTGTCACAGGGGAATCGGAGCTCCCGGAGAAAACCCGTGTTACCTGGACCACGGACTTGCACAACACAAGTCATAAATCGGGAGTACGCTGGGGATCGAACCCGGGTCTACAGGATTATAAGTCCAACGCTCTACCGTGACGCCTGAATACTTAATATTATTTTTTTTTTCAAAAAGCAAAGCAATGTATCAGAACTTCTATACATAACTAAAGAGTACAATAAGGATATACAGTAGAACCCCGATTATCCGTCACCCTATTAACCGATTAGCGGATTATCCGACTGTCTTTCTCTCGCTCTTTTTTTTTTTTTTGCTACAGAAACATATGAAGTAGATTCTATTGTATGTTATATTAGTATAGGCCTACGTTTTTTTTTTTCTAGAATGTGTTATTACAAGCATTTACACTTACACAGTTTGGTGCACTGTTCGAGTTGCCGTACTCTATAACTTGTGTATAAAATTTATTCCATGAATGTCAAAAGAAACGTGTTGTGCTAAGTATCGAACAAAATGCATATAATTAAGTGGTTTGGGGAAAGAGAAACTATCGGTCATCTCGCATCAGAATATGAGATTGATGTTACAACTGCGAGCAATCAAATAAAAATAAAAGGTAAAGTGTATACAGTATGTAAATCTACAACATGAGACCTGTACTATTTATATTTTTCCGCTGACAGCCATTACAAGGAGTTTTGTTACCCATTAAAACTACGTCGTTGACAACCGAATTTAAATTAATGAACTTCTGACTCACTGCCAAGCGTGTTAAACACAAGACCACGGAGGAAATGACGAAAATTCAAGTGTTATTTACTTAATTTACGAAAATATTTTATGGTACGGATTATCAGATTTTTTCGATTAATCGTTTCGTCAACCTCCTTCATTACCACGGATAATAGAGGTTCTACTGTAATAAGCAAAAAATGAAGTAGTTGTATTTGAACGTAAGCTATGACAAAATAAATTGTAGATACTATTTTCACGACTTTCCCAAGGCTTAGCAGCAGTTTAAATATAGGCAATTATTGCAGATACATTATCTTGGTTTAAGCCTCTTTACCATAAATTATAAGTCAAAATGATCTTATATTATTAGGCTACTACTTCATTGTTGGCGAAGTCATTGTAAACAGATAATTTCCATGCAAGTCCACTGGGAACTTCCTTTGAAGTTTTCTAGGAATAACAAGAATAATAATAATAATAATAATAATAATAACAATAATAATAATATCGTGTACATAATATACCAATGCATAACAGAATTCTTCAACATTTGCTCCTCTTTTTAGTCAGGTTGTAAGTTAAGGTTGGACACAAGTTAGGGAGGTGACCGTTCCAAGTTCTGAATGTCACGGAACTCTTCGTGTGAAGTGGTAATAAAAGTAAAGATTAAAAACTTAATGTGCAGTGTGGAAAGAACTTGGCTTGGTAGGTCAACAGCCTTTGTGTCGCAAACATGCTAAAATATCATGGGACACTTTATCGAGAGTTCAAAACCCTATTAACAAAATATTCACTTCCAGCGACGCAATGTCCAGCGAACGGTGCTACAGACAATACGTCGACAAGTGCCAAGTACACTCGGGGATGACGACGCTCCACAATGCTAAGTAATACCGTTTATAGCACCACTTGGAGGACAGAATGGGATGGCCATGCGGAGTCTCTAAAGGCTGGGCTTCCACGTGCTTATTTAATTTGCAGGACGTGTCCCACGATTTACTGTAGAAAAGGTCACCAATGTTATGTAACATGCCATAAAGAAACTCGCGGGTGTGATCCTGTGTGCCAACGTTAATGAAGGCGTGGAGGCGTGCTTTAGTAAATACAAAAACTCTAGTCAACAAATGCCTGTTCTAAGGCCGAGAATTAACACTTGGAATCGCTGTCTGAATCTCAAGGAAGGGAAAATAAGCGTAAGAGCTGTTACATCTGTGTGAATGAACAGTTCTGGGTCAGATATTCTAAGAAACAGTTCGCTTTCCTTTGCATATTCCATTCATTTCACTTCTGATCAAAGACTCAAGGTGAGTATAAAGTACTGGTAGTTCCCTATTTTTAATTTTATGAAGAAACAAAAGTCATACGGGGTGAAAAAAGGAGTATTCTGAAGATATATTTTTTAACTATGTTTTCATTTATAAAGAGTGTGACAGACCCCATTTTTTAATTACATGTATTTATTCTTCTATTTTCGGATTCTTCATGCCTCAAAGCTTGCAAAATCATATTTTTATAGTACATTATGCAACGGGCCTATAATGGTAGTAATTAAGACGCGAGTATGTTTATGAAAAGAGCGCAAGCGAGTTTCATAATTTTCATACGAGCGTCTTAATTACCATTATAGTCAAGTTTCATACGACTTTTTATGCTCGACCATATTTCTAACTTGAAATTATTCATAAGTATTCATGTTATTCTTATCTGACTGAGGAGTGGAACTGACCTTGTGCAATACCTCGTAAATTGTGATGTGCGCAGACGCGAAAATATTGATTTTTTCCGAGAAACAAATGTCGACATTGATATAATCTAAAGAGTAAAATAAACATTAATCTTGATATAACCTTGAAATTGAATTATACATTGAAAAACGAGATGACAAATTGAATTTATTTGAATATTATTTACAATTAACGCTAATTATTATAGTAATAGTAACGCTAATCTCGCGCTAGTTGTCTTTCGATTGCATATCCGAGAATAATCGATACTTGCGCTTTCATATTGCTACAATGGTATTTTCTGATTGGTGGAACACCTGAACTTTAATGAATAGGTGTACTTTAATGAGGTCCATTAAAGGGCTGCTACCAGATGTATAATTACTACATTTCGGCATGGTCGAGCATAAAAGTAATTTATAAATTATGACATTATTTTTCAGAAAATTACCTAAGTTTGTGATCCCAATGCATCTGTACACAACGAGGAGAAATTTTTCAGCATATCAATTAATCACTACATATTACGAACGGGGGAACGTAAATTAAATTCATTCATTCATCGTTTTCTGCCCAATGGCAGGTCTTTCACTGCAAACCCAGCATTCTCCAATCTTCGCTCTTTTCCGTCTTCCCCTTAGTCTCCACATACGATCCATATATTTTAATGTCGTTTATCATCTGATATCTTCTGTCTCCGAACTCTTCTCCCGTTCACCATTCCTTCCAGTGCATCCTTCAGTAGGGAGTTTTTTCTCAGCCAGTGACCCAGCCAATTTCTTTTTCTTTTCCTGATCAGTTTCAACATTATTTTTCCTTCATCCACAACACAGCTTCATTTGTTATTCTGTCTTTCCATTTCATACGCTCCATTCTTCTCCATATCTACATTTCAAATGCTGCCAGTTCTTTCTCTTCACTTCGTCGTAATGTTCCTTCCCACTACACTTCACACAAAGTAATTCGCTAGTCTCTTTCTTAATTCTTTTTCCAGAGGTCCACAGAAGACGCTCTTTTTTTCTATTAAAAGCTTCCTTTGCCATTGCTATCCTCCTTCTGACTTCCTGGCAGCAGCTCATGTAACTGCTTATAGTACAACTCAAATATTTGAAACTGTCTACTTGCTCTACTGCGTCATTTAGAATTCGCACGTTTACTTTCTTTATTTTTCTTCTGATAACCAACCATGGTCTTCGTCTTGTTTGCATTTATCGTCATCCTATATTGCTCACAGCTGTAATTTAGCTACAGTAGCATATCTCTTAATATGATCTCCTCTTTTGCTACGCCATATAATCAGTAAATCGTATGCAATTCATTCTTCCTTCTCCTACTATAACCTTCCCATGCAAAAGAGTTCTTCACCAAGTCCTCCAAGTAGATGACGAAGGGCATCCTTGAATTAAATAATGAAAGACAATGACTAATAAAACAAGAATTAAATACACTTTTTTTCATGTGGTTATCATGGGTAATGTTACAGAAAGAGAACAAAATGAAATATTGATACTAATCAGCTCAGGTGATAAGAAGAGGACCAAGTAATTAATACTACCGCCATTTCTTTGCAACATTGTTATCACCAACACTCCGGGCGTCAAACTCCGAATTTAAGTCGGGTAGAGCAAATAAGAAGCTTTTCTCATCCAGTCTGCTGTCAAAAAATCTGAAAGTCAGAATTTATATAACAGTTATGTTACCGGTTGTTTTGTATGGTCGTGAAACTTGGAGTCTCACTCTCATAGGTTAAGGGTGTTTGAGAATAAGGTGCTTAGGAAAATATTTGGGGCTAAGAGGGATGAAGTTACAGGAGAATGGAGAAAGTTACACAACACAGAACTGCATGCATTGCATTCTTCACCGGACATAATTAGGAACGTTAAATCCAGACGTTTGAGATGGGCAGGGCATGTAGCACATACGGGCGAATCCAGACATGCATATAGAGTGTTAGTTGGGAGGCCGGAGGGAAAAAGACCTTTGGGGAGGCTGAGACGTAGATGGGAAGATAATATTAAAATGGATTTGAGGGAGGTGGGATATGATGATAAGAGATTGGATTAATCTTGCTCAGGATAGGGACCGATTGCGGGCTTATGTGAGGGCGGCAATGAACCTCCGGGTTTCTTAAAAGCAAGTAAGTAAGTAAGAGCAAATAAACAGGACAATAAAAATAAAACCACTTCATACATTTTAAAAAACAATTCCGGCAATGATTTCATAACCTCTCAGCGGGACACAACGAATTCCTGCGTCCATTTAATCCGGATCGTGAAGCCGCCTACAAACGAGGCGCGGCTTCGCCAGGCACGACCTGATAAATGCAAGAGCCACCTTGAAATAAGTCTTACGCTATCACTACATAACAATGTGCGGGCAGACCTGGCCTTAGCACTGTCCAAACAGCTGACAGGTGGTCGGCCAGTATAAAACAACCCGTCAACTTGCAACAGTTGCTTCTATCTTCGCGATCTCTCACAGCATGACAGGAAACTGAAAGTGGTATTCGACCTCTGCTACGATTCAAGTGTCCGCACATCCGGCTACGAAATCAACGAGACAGGGTTCGACTCCTCACAGAAAAACTGCAGATATAATCCCTTCCATAGGGTTTAGTAGGCCCTTATCTTGTGTTTCTCCTGACCACAACACCTGAGAATCCGATACTAATGAAAATATTAACGACAATTAGCAATTAACTAGTATGCTGCATATAAAGCACCTGAGACTTCATTAATTCAGTGTTCTGCCCAAGGGCAGGTCTTTCACTGCAAACCTAGCATTTTTAAATCTTCCCTATTTTCTGCCTTCCTCTTTTGTCTCCGCATATGATCCATATATCTTAATGCCGTCTATTATATGATATCTTCTTCTGCCCCGAGTCCACACCTGTGGAGTAACGGTCAGCGCGTCTGGCCGCGAAACCAGATGGCCCGGGTTCGAATCCCGGTTGGGGCAAGTTACCTGGTTGAGGTTTTTTCCGGGGTTTTCCCTCAACCCAATACGAGCAAATGCTGGGTAACTTTCGGTGCTGGACCCCGGACTCATTTCACCGGCATTATCACCTTCATTTCATTTCATAACCTAGATGTTGATACAGCGTCGTAAAATAACCCAATAAAATAAAAATAAAAATCTTCTGCCCCGAACTCTTCTCCCGTTCACCATTCCTTTCAGTGCATGAGAATATCCTGTAAATATTGTTATTAAATTTATCCATCTGGATGTGACTAGCGCCAAGCTTGTATTAACTTTCTGTAGTTACGCATGTAGGCCCTACTGTTCGCGTCAATGTGAAAGCACAACTGAATGACATTTTTTTTAAGTGTATATATATATATATATATATATATATATATATATATATATATATATATATATATATATATTGCAACCACCCGCCTCCCTGGATTGTAGTAAACTTGCCCAAGTACGTTATGAAGAATACTGGGTGTTCATTTCAAAGTCACTGTTGTGAGTCAGCGATTTGAAGCGAGTTTCAGCTTTTATGTCAGAGAAGTTGCTTATTAATCAAGGTGTTCAATCTGAACTTGAGAACGTCTATGGTATAACGTGAACGTCATAGCAATAGATGGCGGTCTGTAAAGGCTGTGTGCTACCATAACCTCTTTCGAACTGTGTTTTGCGCGGGCAAGTCGTACGCAGGGTATTTGTTATCATCGGTTGCGTGCCGCAACATTCCACAATACAAATCAAATGCTCCGTGTCCATGTTGACTGTCCAAGTTAATGTCAACAAATACGGAAGTAATCGTCTTAACCCTCTCCCCATATCCCGAAAGTAAGATAAAAACTTACCTCAGTACATGTTTCCAAACAGTTCACATTCCTGCCACTACCGGCGTTACCGTACGTATCGGTAAGTACTCTTCAGAATGAACGCCGTACTTGCAAGGCAACTTCTCTGGCACATAGGTAATGCATCTCTGCGGAAGTGTAGGAAGATTGAATTATCTAGGCTCATCGACTAACCACATGACGGCATACAGCGAGCCATGACACACTTTGAACTGAACACCCAGTATAATACATAAATAATATGTGGACTCTCCTTGTGTGTAGGAATGGACTCGCTCACGTTGTTCAGTTTATCGAATATGGTTTAAGTAAGCATTTCCATGGAAATCGAAGTAGAATTTCCATACCACAGAATACTATCATTTTTTTTCTATTAGCGCAGATCGAATATAACGTTACACTTCAAAAGTAGGTAATAAGCGGGATTCGAACCCACGCCGAGAGCGCTTCGCAACAAGAGAGTCGCTTCTTAACTCCTTCACTACGCCGGTGATCAAGGGACAATTTACCAAATAACACTCAAATCATCACTCCAGCCCCCGTACCAGTTTAAAATGAAATAATGAACGCAGGTTCATAAACTTCCAACTTCTTAATTCAGTGTTACGGGAACACACCTGTGAAAACACCGAAAACCAAGTTACGGTACGTAAAAGCGTTCATTACGTAATAATTGTGGAGGGGGGCAGTCTCAGCGGAGCGGAGGGCACTCGTATATCAAATCGGATTACGCGCTTGTTTGCGAGCGCACACAGCCTTGATCGACGAAAGCAAACAGCACCACACCTGAGCAGCTTTTCTTATGCCGCTTTTCCAGGCAGACCATCGCGTCACAACTGCATTTAGCTCACAGGTTTACATTCCAAAACGTTAGAGACGCACAATAAAATACGTTTTCTCACTACAAGCTTTGAGGCCGGCAGTCATAATCGTAATTCCAACACTGCATGGCAGTGAGGTCACGTGTTCCAATCCCACATAAGGCCCGAATGTTTGTCCATTACACTGGCATCAGGTCTATATTATTTTTACTTTAGAGAAACTGTTCATATTTTCCTGTTCCCTACTACGGATAGTCACAAAACTCACATTTAGTTTCGTTCCATTAAATCCTCATTTTTTTTAAGAAATGTAAGGTTTCCGAAATTTCTGAAAATGTCTATTTATTTAAATCATTTACTATATCAGAACTGCAACCTCATACGTGTGTGTGTATGTATGAACAAAATGAGGTTTTTACTTTATCCGTATCAAAAAAAAAAAATTATTCGAATCTTCTTCAAACACATCTTATGTCAAGGCATGGATACAAACTTTACAAGAAGGTATTTAAATATCCTCTTATGTGAGATATTTGTTCGTTATCAAAATATTAAAATGTTTCTTTCGCTTTTCGTCTCTAGATTATGATCTTTCTTCAAATATTACTTTTATACAATATTTATTCATAATAGGTCTATATCAATTTTCCTTCATTATGTTAATACAGACGAGGACAAATTATTAGCAATATTGAAGATTTTTATTACATATTTTTACAAAATATGATTCTTCAGCTTAGACTACAGTTGACATTTTTGCGTATTTCGAAATTATTAGCAAAATTGAAGATTTGTATTGTATATTTTTTTTTTACAAAATTTGACTCTTCAATTTGGACTACATTTGATATTTTTGCATATTTACAAATTATTAGCAAAACAAGATTTTTATTATATATTTTTTACAAAATTTGACTCTTCAATTTGGACTACAGTTTACATTTTGGATATTTTCAAATTATTAGCAAAACTGAAGATATTTATTTTATATTTTTACAAAATTTGACTCTTCAATTTAAACTGCAGTTGACATTTTTGCATATTTACAAATTATTAGCAAAATATGAAGATTTTTATTATATATCTTTACAAAATTTGACTCTTCAATTTAAACTACAGTTGACATTTTTGCATATTTCTATCTATTGTAATGATAGAAATATGCAAAATTGTCAACTGTAGTCTAAATTGAAAAGTCAAATTTTGTAAACAGATTTGTTATAAAAATCGTCAATTTTGTTAATAATTTGTCCACGTCTGTAATTCCTTTGGTCCAAATTATCTTATTTAACGATAAATTGTAATTGTTTAACTCTTATAATTACATGTATCTTAAACACGACTACATTTTACGCAAATCTGGCTTTCGGGTAGAAACTCCCTGTGAAGCAGGCTTGAATAATTTCAAGGGAAAAATTGTTCCGGGATCGATACCGGCCCCGGAACAATTTTTCCCTTGAAATTATACAACTAAACTATTATTATTATTATTATTATTATTATTATTTATTCTTTTATTGTTTCCAGTATTGCTGTTATTTATAATATTTGCTATATACTGGTTGAGTGGAAAAGAGACCTAAGGCCCAAACTCAGTCAGTAAAAATAAATCAATTACATAAATAATTTAAATTGTAGGAAAGATTATCGTGGTATTTTTCTTTATGACTATAATACATTGTGAACAGTCTGCGGGATCTAGTTCTGAATCATGAATAGTATGTCAACTACATCACAAACAAGACTCATATGTTCCCTAATAGGCCTACTACCTGTGTCGCGCGCGAAACTTGACGTCACGTTAATATAGTCTATGAGCCAGAGCTAGAAAGTTGGTACCTACCAAAACTGTTAAGCTGTGTCAACTTGGGCTATATGAAAAGTAATAGCGAATCTCTCAATGTCAGTGAACCAGAACGACAAACATGTACAACCGGGTGGTAACCAAACATGTGCTCCACAGCCTTAGAACAAGATAATAATAAGCGCATATAAAAAAACCAACTCCCAAACTAAAACAATTTACCCATACATATAAAAATAACTTAGAGCATACTAAATATACAATTATGATTCTAGCCTCATTATAACAAATAACAATGAACATTTTCATTTTACCAAAATAAATACTCCTTTTATGTTCAGAAAAGAAAGCAATATTTATACTCTGAAAATATTCGTTCTGTCACAAAACGTTATTGGAGCAAATCTCAAATATGATACAGTATTTCTTACTATCGTCAGGTGAACAACTACTTTGTGAATCTAATAGTGTATCTCGTGTATGGCACATAATATTAAACCCATAATTCTTTTCAAGAAAATGTTTCATGTCTATTGTAATGGCAGCTAGGAAGTTCGTATCGTAATTCCGATGTTGAACTTGGACTGTAACGCAACCGAATGCATAGCAACACGAGACGGCAACATTTAACGAAGAATAATCCGGGAAAAATAAACGTGTTATACACTGCTGTTTGCATAATTATTTAATAACAGATGAGTTTACTTCTTTTGGAATTATGCATAATATTAACATTACGTAAATAATGCAATAATAACAGAATAGCTCACTTTGTTCTGAACCTAAAATATTAATATAAATTAACAATGTTCTTCAAACTATTCTCAACTGTACACAGCTCTACAGAATGCCACTATGCTTTGTTTATGTGAACATACTTTGTATCGTCTGTAGCGAGCGGGGGCAGAGCGAGGTGCGGGTGACATCTATACTCCTCGTTGTACTCAACTGAAATCTACTGTTTTGGTACGAACTTCCTACCTATGTTATAAACAACTAACTTTACCACCGTACGCTCTGGCACAGAATACGGAGCCTACTTACGAAACTGTCTGCTCTTGTTTTTCAGATCTTAGGACGTTAAAACCAACTACCTAGAGTTCTATACTGTTTTACACATGTAGCTAGAGATAATAGTATAAAAGCGACACAGACTGCCTTCTCCTTGAGTTCTCTATTGGAGAAATAATATAGGCTAAGTGTTTTGTTAAAAGCTGCACTGCCTCTTTAATTGCCAGTCATTCATCAGCCCAGCTAGGAAATGGATGTCTTTATCAGTGTAATGCACTAGCGGTAGCCTTTGCTGGCCAAGTGCTCCCGTCTCAATCTCTGATTACACTTTTTAAACGGCAAAGGGGGACACCACAAGTCTGATATTCGGAGTTTTTAGGCCGGCTGTCTAAACTTCACTTGTCTAGTCGCTATACCGATGGTCCAGTACTCACCAAGGCTATAGTGAGGATCACGTAAGAGCAGTTTCTAACAGGCTAATTTGGCCGTCTCTTCAGTGTTGCCAACTAATGCCAGATATCATCAAAGGGGGTAAACTCACAATGCCTTGATAACAATAATAATAATAATAATAATAATAATAATAACAATAATAAAAGTATAATAATAATAATAATAATAATAATAATAATAATAATAATAATAATAATGTCTTGTTTACTTATTTACCACATCTCATCTTTATGTTGGAAGGTGTTTTGTAAATGGTTCAATAATTTGTGAAAGTGGAATAATGGCTAGCGCGTCTGGCCGCGAAACCGGGTCCACTCGTTCACAATTTTTTTGTAGGTTATTTTACGACGTTTTATCAACATCTTAGGTTATTTAGCATCTGAATGAGATGAAGGTGATAATGCCGGTGAAATGAGCCCGGGGTCCAGCACCGAAAGTTACCCAGCATTTGCTCATATTGGGTTGAGGGAAAACCGCGGAAAAAAACCTCTTGCCCCGAACGGGAATCGAACCCGGACCACCTGGTTTCGCGGCCAGACGCGCTGACCGTTACTCCACAGGTGTGGACGTCTTTCTCAGCCACGTGATTTGTTATACTGACGTCATTCCACACTGGTCGTCTTGCAAATGCTTACGTCATATTCCATAAACTCAGCAGTGGGAATGAGTCCATTCCTATACACAAGGTGAGTCCGCATATATTACATAACTTACTTGAAAGAGTTTATTATAATCTATAGAGGAGGTTGCAATATATTTTTAAAAATACTGTTACTCAGCCGTACTTTGACGTAGACGCTAAATAGACGCGTGCACAATACATGCGTAACTACAGAAAGTTAATACAAGCTTGGCATTACTCGCACAGAGATGGATAAATAACAACTGCAGTATTCACGGGATATTTCCATGTGCTTATATATATATCATACCAGTTAATGTTAAAAGTCTGTGCTCTAAAAACTGTGCTTTGCTTGTTCTCTTAATAATATATTCAGTTTCAATCCATTATTATTATTATTATTATTATTATTATTATTATTATCATTAGAAGTAGTAGTAGTATCATTAATATTGGACGACTGACTGCTATTCATTGCTTATTTCATGTATAACACATTCATTCACTTAAATCTTACAGAAATATTGTTTTCATTTATTCTAATTCCATTACCCTCATTCCTGTATAGACGTTACACGCAATCATAGGGATGTCCTCAAATCCCTTTTTTCTTGACAAATGTGTTATCAGTGTAATTTAGTTAAGTCATAAAAGAGTTTCATTCTCTGAAGATGTGATGCAGTAATACAGAATTTATAGATAGCTGTAAAATTTCTAATTAGAGTTTTCTAGTTCATAAAAATGTGGGTTAGCTATAACAAATTGGGAAGTTCACGGTCCTCATAACTTCCATTTGCCTTAAAAAATTAACGAAACAGCTTTACTGGCATTTTTTAAAAGCAGGTCTGCAATTGTTTTATCCGCTTTTTTTTTTTATGACTTGCAACTGCTGTTGTGTAACATCTGGTGGGAAGGAATCGACAATCGGCGCAAGCAATTGAAAGTCAGTATTAAAAGTACTTTTTTACATTAGAGTTAACACTCGGGAGGAAATTAAACGCAGAATAAATATGGGAAATGCATGTCATTATTCGGTTGAGAAGCTTTTATCATCCAGTCTGCTGTCAAAAAATCTTAAAGTTAGAATTTATAAAACAGTTATATTACCGGTTTTTCTGTATGGTTGCGAAACTTGGACTCTCACTTTGAGAGAGGAACACAGATTAAGGGTTTTTGAGAATAAGGTTCTTAGAAAAATATTTGGGGCTACGAGGGATGAAGTTACAGGAGAATGGAGAAAGTTACACAACGCAGAGCTGCAAGCATTGTATCGTTCACCTGACATAATTAGGAACATTAAATCCAGACGTTTGAGATGGGCAGAGCATGTAGCACGTATGGGCGAATCCAGAAATGCATATAGAGTGTTAGTTGGGAGGCCAGAGGGGAAAAGACCTTTGGGAAGGCAGAGAAGTAGATGGGAAGATGAAATTAAAATGGATTTGAGGGAGGTGGGTTATGATGGTAGGGACTGGATTAATCTTGCTCGGGATAGGGACCAATGGCGGGCTTATGTGAGGGCGGCAATGAACCTCCGGGTTCCTTAAAAGCCAGTAAGTAAGTAAGTAAGAGTTAAAAGTACTTTTTTGCATGTTACAGTATAAGTCCATTTTTACACAATTTGTCCAGCGTTAAAATATCTACCATTAGAAATGGCTGATTAAAAATTTATTAACACCTCATTAAGCCAATGTAAACGAGTTAATACCTTCTACTAATAGATGCTTCAATTTTAGATAGGCCTACCGATTTTCCTCGGTAACAAAATGATGATAGAAATTATTGCAACATACAAATAGCTATTTTATGTAAATTTGTAAAAAAAAAAGACTAATTACATGCATCTACGTAAACTGTACAAACTGTAAATGAAATCAAATATATGTACTGTTTGGGGTTATAAAAACGTCCTTTGTGCGTAGCACGAAAAAGAAAGTTTACTTTCTCATTTGGTTGTACAGAAAATTATTTAATTTGAAATGCAGTTCAGTAAATTACAACAATATGAATGACAGCACGACGAAGAAATGGATTCTTGCGAAATGCACAAATCTAATACACCATGACGTCATTTGCATGCAACCGCTTTTCGTATTTGTGGAAGACAACATACATATTACACATTTTTTTATGAAAGTGTACTGGAAGCAGTTTGCCAGTGATGAATAGGGACCGGATTTTTATGTAATTACATATGATACTGCGTGTTCAGTTCAAAGTCTGTCATGGCTCGCTGTATGCCGTCATGTGGCTAGTCGTTGCGCCTAGAGAATTCAATCTTCCTACACTTCCACAGACGCGTACAACTTATGTGCCAGAGAAGTTGCCTGGCAAGGACGGCGTTCATTCTGAAGAGTACTTACAGATACATACGGTAACACATGTAGTGGCAGGAATGTGAACTGTTTAGAAACACGTATTGAGGTGAGTTTTTTCTTACTGTCGGGATATGGCGAGAGGGTTAAGACGGTTACTTACGTATTAACTTCGACGGTCATCATGGACACGGAGCATTTGATTTGTGTTGTGGAATGTTGCCGTACACAACCGATGATAACAAATACCCTGCGTACGACTTGCTCGTGCAAAACACAGTTCGAAAGAGGTTATGGTAGCACACAGACTTTACAGACCGCCATCTGTTGCTACGACGTTCAAGTTATACCGTACACGTTCTCAATTTCAGAGCGAACGCCTTGATTAATAGGCAACTTCTCTGACATAAAAGCTAAAACTCGCTTCAAATCGCTGACTCACAACAGTGACGTCATGACACACTTTGAAATGAACACCCAGTATTCCTTTCAACCTAACCGTACTCACCCCTTACCGCCCATTGTAAATATGAGTGAACAAAAGGCAACCTTTCTCATACAACTACTCTGTATTGTAAAAATCAAGAAGGGAATAATTTCACACGCATAAGCGGACGACATAGTAGTAGGGTCTAAAGAACGTACAAAGTTACAAGAAACAATAAACATCGTGGTAAAATAGTGCAATAAAAACAAATTTGATATATATAAATGTGAACAAGACAGAATGATGATACTCTGAAACGGCGGAAGAGCACCAGAAACAGTAGAAATCGTCATGAAGAACAGAAAATTAAAAATTGTACCAGACTACAAATATCCAGGCTTAACAATACAAACCAGCGCAGATATTGATATTAAATATTTTCATGATTTTACATATTTTGGTACATATTCAGCTTATTTTTCTTACATAAATATGTATATATTTCACACCTTGATATTACATAAAAATCCGGTCTCCAGTGATGAAGTTCGCTTCACAAAGTGTGCGCACGTATTTATTCTTTTTGCAATGTTTACCTCCACGAGCCAGCCGGGTCTCCCATAAAGGCGTATCTGCTGCATCTCGCATTCCTCGGGCACGGGAACACTCCGACACCTACGTCACTTCATGCGTGAAGCATTATCGACTTTATCTGCTAACCAAATAAATATTCATCGAGGTAACCCAGCAATGCATCGATCGCGACAGCTTGTTTCAGCTTCCACTTTTCACGATCATTTGCGTGCCGGTTTCAAAGGAAATAAAATCTCTGCTGATGTTAACTGCCTTTCAACATTTTATATTTTAGGGTCTCCGAGAAGAGGAAGAGGAATTGGCAGTGAAACAAGAGGTGATGAATGAATAAATGAAGAATTAGTAGCAAATACAAAATCGTAAGAAGAAAAACTGTGAGAAAATTAATGTAATTACAAAAGAAAGAATTGGGAAAAGATAGGAAAACTACTAATAAGTAAAAGGTAAGCAATAATAGTAAGATATAAAATTAGAATAGAAAAAAATACCAAAACAAATTACGAAAGAGTTTGTTAACAGCGATAAGCTTGAAATGTGATAAGAGATGCACCAAAAAGTACAGTATACGCAGATCTTTATTATAAGATGTGACTGATTTAAATTATGAGAGTAAATTTGTCGCGAATTTTCGCGTAAATTTATTGTTTCTGAGAAAAATCTTCATTTCTGCAATAAAAAAAGTTATGTTTTATTTAACGACGCTCGCAACTGCAGAGGTTATATCGGCGTCACCGGATGTGCCGGAATTTTGTCCCGCAGGAGTTCTTTTACGTGCCAGTAAATCTACTGACATGAGTCTGTCGCATTTAAGCACACTTAAATGCCATCGACCTGGCCCGGGATCGAACCCGCAACCTTGGTCATAGAAGGCCAGCACTATACCAACTCGCCAACCAGGTCGACTGCAATAAAAAAGAAAACCAGTAATACAGTATATTATTTTTGAAGATGCAAAAGAATAGAGAGACCAATTATTTGCGAGTAGGCCTATTATTATTCTCATTAATGGCCAACAAGTCCCTGGATGACTGGTTTTTTTGTACGAGGCGCATCCAGAAAGTAAGTTTCCCTATTTTTTTTAAAAGAACACACACTTTCAGGAAAACATTTATTGGCAACAGGTACAGCAATGTTTCAGCTATTTTTCAACATAGCCACCATCAGAACTGAGACACTTGTCGTATCGTGGGATCAACTTTTGTATCCCTCTGTCAGAGAACTCTGCCGCCTGAATAGAACCGCGTGTGACAGACGTCTTCAGCTCTTCGTCGTTGCCAAAACGCTCACCGGAGGACAGGAATTTCTTGAGACAGAGAGAGAGAGAGAGTGAGTGAGGGAGAGGGGGAGAGAGAGAGACTGACTTTGTGCATTAAAGAACTTTATCACCGACCGAACCTCGCAGGCGGCGGGAGAAGGACTAAGAGCTTCCATTTCGGACCACTGCTGCCACGCTACTGGCACCAGGCAGGACCTGTCCGGCTGGCATATGATTGATACGTCATAGATCTGTTATGCATGCGCAATTGATACGGCTAATTACGTTTACTTTCAAGGGGGAAAAATCGGGAAACTTACTTTCTGGATGCGCCTCGTATAAAGCCAAGTTAAGCAACAAAGAGGCTGATTAATAAAGGGCAGTTGTTGTTGTTGTTATTATTATTATTATTATTATTAATAACAGCTTTATTTTCCCATGAACTAAATCTTTTCCATTGAAGAAGCTAACGCATCGACGAAGTGATGGCACCACAATGGAGCAATAGTGAAATGACAAGGAAAAAGGGGGTACTTGGGGAGGGGGAAATAGCTTGGTAGCAGCTATGCTAATCACAAACCTCGGAGCATTAATTGGGAATCGAACCAAGGCCCATGTTGCCGACGAGCAAGAAGCAATAAAGATAAGGACTAATAGCGGTGGTGGTGGTGGTGGTGGTGGTGGTGGTGTTGCAAATATCATGCCGTATAAGATCATTGCTAATCACGATTGTGTTGTGATGACATTACATGATGGAAAAAAAAATCACGAAATCATGAAACTACTGTCACATATTTAACTGTAAACACAATATTTTATTTATTTGTCACGAAAAATATGAAAAATTTTCTCCAAAAAACCTTGCCCTGATAGGCTTACAGCAAGGTATTTCTTGAAGGAAGAAAAAATTATGTCTCTTTTCCTCTATATTTTTAACATACATAAAACTGTCCATAAATAAATTGGACTAACACGCCTAATTATGAAGAAACTGGAACTAGAAATTTCTTCATTACTAGTCCTGAATCTTGGCTCTGAGCTATCATGGTAGCCGAGAGTAACTGGAAGAAGATAGGTACATCAACGAAAGAGGAGGCAGACCGAAAATTTCGCTTGCAATAACTTTACAATTTTGATCGTTATATAACTGGAGTTTTCAACTCAAAACAGTTCCATAAAAAATTGGTGATTTCAAAACTAATCCTCTACTTGTCAGCGAAATTTGAACCCAGTTCTTAAGCATGGAAAAACGATATTCTGCTCATATAATCTTTTCCGAGTCATTACAATGCAAACTGTGTTTTAGAGAACAGTTTTCCGCACTGTATACAGACCGGCGAAACGTGCACCAAACAGAAGCAAAAAGCAACACCTAAAAATATCAATATAACGCCCAGTTTAAACATTCCCGCAGAGTTTCTGTTATTTATACGGTGGGGGCATTTCGATTCTCTTTCCTGGTGACCAAATTCTCATGCTGAAGGGTGGTTTATGCCCTCACCACCCTCCAATATCCATCAGATTGTTTTAATGTTGTAGGCAAGAATTAACCTAAAATGCTGGACATATTTAAACTGATACAGGCCTACATAAATTTCATACCAGTGTTATAAATGTGCAAATAAAACCCGCAAAAAAATATAAAAACTTTGTAATCAACACAGAATGGCTAAAACATCAGAAACCTCTTCACAGTGAATTAAAAGTAGGTCGACTAAACTCAACAGTTTACGTCAGCAACTTACTTGCTACACTGTCAATTTATTAACAAAAGCGAAATTATTTTCATGGATATACATGAAAAACTCTACAGAACTATATTTAGATATCATTGCAAGAAAAAATACAATAAACAGTGTACTGTATTTTATGCTTTGCGTATGTCGAAATACAAGGCGCAAAAAGACTTCAGGAGACAAATTCCTGAAAAATGACTATAACAACAATTAATATGATAATGATGGTGATTAAAATGAAAGTAACAACACATAAAAATAAGAAAATGACGTCAACAATAGAAGCCTGAACTCTAAGCAATAAATAAAGGACATGAAGGATTACGCAACAGAGGAATGTGCTGTTGCAACTTTGAGCTTTGTATTCTTCTGGAATCGATCTCGTGGGCGATGAATAAAGAGTGAACAACAAGTGTGGGCTGCAAGAAATCTGTAACAACAGAAGGAAAGAAGTTCTGAAGGTCGCAGCTATCAGATATTTATTTACGGCATAGGCCTCTGTTTCCAGATTCTAAAGAAAGTCTGGCACAATAGTAAATGGAAATTTTGCCAACGGTGATGATTTACGTGATGCATGGGAGTTCCATAAAAATTGTGGGTAGTTGCAGTTCGTACCAAAATGTAGAAATATGTATACAAATATACAGAACACACGTACACGTTCACATGCACACCACGTCTTCACACGTACACGTTCACGGACATACCATCCCACACTACATTTTAGCACATACACGTTCATAGACACACTTTAACACACGCACGTTCACAGATACACCACAGCACACCACATACACATTCACAGACACACTACACCACACTTTAACACATACACGTTCACAAACACACCACACTTTAGCACATACACGTTCACAGACACACCACACTTTAGCACATACACGTTCACAAACACACCACACTTTAGCACATACACTTTCACAAACACCACACTTTAGCACATACACGTTCACAGACACACCACACTTTAGCACATACACGTTCACAGACACACCACACTTTAGCACATATACGTTCACAAACACACCATAATTTAGCACATACACACCACACTTTAGCACATTCACGTTTTCAGACACACCACACTTTAGCATATATACGTTCACAAACACACCATACTTTAGCACATACACACCACACTTTAGCACATACACGTTCACAGACACACCACACTTTAGCACATACACGTTCACAGACACGCCACACTTTAGCACATATACGTTCACAAACACACCATACTTTAGCACATACATACCACACTTTAGCACATACACGTTCACAGACACACCACACTTTAGCACATACACGTTCACAGACACACCATACTTTAGTACATACACACCACACTTTAGCACATATACGTTCACAGACACACCACACTTTAGCACATACACGTTCACAGACACACCATACTTTAGCACATACACACCACACTTTAGCACATATACGTTCACAGACACACCACACTTTAGCACATACACGTTCACAGACACACCATACTTTAGCACATACACACCACACTTTAGCACATACACGTTCACAGACACACCACACTTTAGCACATACACGTTCACAGACACACCACACTTTAGCATATATACGTTCACAAACACACCATACTTTAGCACATACACACCACACTTTAGCACATACACGTTCACAGACACACCACACTTTAGCACATACACGTTCACAGACACGCCACACTTTAGCACATATACGTTCACAAACACACCATACTTTAGCACATACATACCACACTTTAGCACATACACGTTCACAGACACACCACACTTTAGCACATACACGTTCACAGACACACCACACTTTAGCACATACACGTTCACAGACACACCATACTTTAGTACATACACACCACACTTTAGCACATATACGTTCACAGACACACCACACTTTAGCACATACACGTTCACAGACACACCATACTTTAGCACATACACACCACACTTTAGCACATATACGTTCACAGACACACCACACTTTAGCACATACACGTTCACAGACACACCATACTTTAGCACATACACACCACACTTTAGCACATACACGTTCACAGACACACCACACTTTAGCACATACACGTTCACAGACACGCCACACTTTAGCACATATACGTTCACAAACACACCATACTTTAGCACATACATACCACACTTTAGCACATACACGTTCACAGACACACCACACTTTAGCACATACACGTTCACAGACACACCACACTTTAGCACATACACGTTCACAGACACACCATACTTTAGTACATACACACCACACTTTAGCACATATACGTTCACAGACACACCACACTTTAGCACATACACGTTCACAGACACACCATACTTTAGCACATACACACCACACTTTAGCACATATACGTTCACAGACACACCACACTTTAGCACATACACGTTCACAGACACACCATACTTTAGCACATACACACCACACTTTAGCACATACACGTTCACAGACACACCACACTTTAGCACATACACGTTCACAGACACATAACTTACCTTTGTACATAATATTCACACACCTTCGCACATACATGCTCACACACATCATGCCTTAACAGGTATACATTCACAGACACACCACGCCTTCAAACGCCATGTAAAGTCTACACATACACGAAACCAACTCCACATGTAGGCCTACACAAACAGACAGTACATTATAGAAGTAGTGCTAAATCTGTATCCATGGAAACCGGACTGAATGCACAAAAATGCGATGCATTTAAACGTGACTCGAGTTCAAGGAGCAAAGCACGGCCTGCACGCAACGCTGTTCCACTCCAGAGGACCGCGCGGATATGTAACTGCCTCTCAACGAATATTATCACAAGGCCTTCACTGTTGAACTTGTCGACAGCAATTATTACATAAAAAACGATTTGTGCAGCTTCCGCTCCGAAGAGCAGCCGGCATATTTCGAACATCTGACAGATTCTTTGCGCGAAGGTTGATACACTTTTCACCATCACCATCATCATCAAAGATTGGGCCCTTGACCCTTTCCGAGGCTAAACCTGATCAGATCACCTTGTTTTAGGGAGTCCAATGTCTCTTCGTCCACATGGTCTGTAGTTCAAAGCTTGAAGTGTGGATACCTGTCCCTGGTCATTCCACTACCGTGTTTAAGGGTTGGTTTTGAAATTATTTTACGTAGTGTAAAGTTGAATTTCTTGCCTCATGCTTTTACGAAAATGTCTTCTGATATAGCCATTGACCTGTTATATTTATGTAAATCATCTTCCAGATCTTCATTTATATTTTACCATGAAGTGATTAAATTTTTGGACCTGTTCAATCGTCTCATCATCTAATACAATTTTAGCTCTAATTAAAATACCGTATGTCCTAATATTGCCATTGATTTTGACTTTGTTACTTGGAATTTTCATATACTCTTTCAAAATTTAGTTCAATTAAAATCCATTCCTCTGTAAATTACCTTCTGGTTCTACTAGTGATACCATGTCATCTGTGAATATTTTTTGATTAACTTTTAAATCTTTGGGTGCTGTCGTTTCCAATATTTCAATTATTTTATTCATACAGAATCGGGAGATGGGGTATTCCCCAGTCAACTAATAGGCTCTTCTCACTTATTCAATTTCCTCTGTTTTCCCTATACCTGTGCCAAAAAGACGGTATTGGACTCGAAGTTTAAAGTAACTGGAGTTAGACAATTAGCCGCAGACAAGGTGCAATCAATAGCCTACATACATTTCCGAACCTCACTGTATTTATTGTACTGTTAAATATACATGCGCGTGTGACTGAAGATCATTCCTTCCATGTCTGTTGAGTCAGTCTATCAAACAGCGTCAGATTGTCTTTATGAACTGAGCTACTACTCATGATTTTGTGCAAACATGTCAAGGACCTAATGCGATTTTTCCTGAATCTCTCACTATATGCCTTATGATTAGTCTTCTTCTCTGCCATTCCAGTGACGCATTTAGTACAGATTCCAGGCGTTTCCCTGATTCTAGATAACTTCTCCGTTTCCTATGTTCTGTGTGTTGCCTACTTTCAGGGGAGTCCAGAAACTTATTGATTGTCCCTTGTATTAAGAAATAGCGCTCATGTACCTTAGCTTCTCAATTATTTTGTCGAAGTTCACAAAGGCCAACAACATTATACAGCAGTAAAATGAGAACTTCCTAGTGATATCAAAATATAGCCATTTCGCACAGTTTTCTTTTCCTATAAGAGCTTCCATCAATAACTGTAAGATAACCAACGGCAACGTCCTATCTGACCCCCCCTCTCTCTCTCTCTCTCTCTCTCACACACACACACACACACACACACACACACATTTGCACACTTGACTTCTAACTGGAAGACAGGTTATAGAGTTCGAACCTACGTGACAAACTTTATAGCGTTACAGATTGGACTTTTCCAATGCTGACAATAAATGAAAGAATACACGTATACAATGGAAAAGAGGATTTATTTCTATTTGGACGGGCAAAAAACAGATAAATCCGCTTCAAAATCTTTCGTTGTAGATTTTTTTATTTATTTATTTAACCTAGTAGAGATAAGGCCATCAGGCCTTCTCTTCCCCTCTATCAGGGGATTACAACTACAATATTAAGAATACAATTACAATTATAATTACAATTAATATTAAATTTACAAATACAATAAAAATCAAAGTACTAAAAGATTAACTGATTAATAAAAGCTAGACAGTTTATTGTAAAAGTTAAGAAGAGAGAAGCATTTCTTTTATTGAATAAGTAAAAATTAAACCTACTCTACGCAGTAAGAAAATGCTTAATAAGCTCGCTTTTGAACGCTACTAAATTCCGACAGTCTCTGATGTCACTGGGTAGGGTATTCCACAAGCGTGAGAGCGAGATTGTGTATGATGATGAATACGATGATGTCTTATGTGTTGGTATGGCTAGTATACGGCTATTTTGCGTGCGTGTGAAGAGATTATATGACAGGTAACTGAAACGGGTGTCAAGGTAGGTAGGTGTAGAGGTGTGAAGGACTTGGAAAAGGAGAACAAGAGAATGAAAATTTCTACGTTCGTTAAGCCGTAGCCAGTTTAGAGTTTGGAAGGATGGGGTAATGTGGTCAGCGCGACGGACATCGCAGACGAAGCGAACACAAGAATTGTGAACACGTTGTAATTTTTGCGACTGGTTGACAATGAGGTCAGTCAGTAGAAAATCACAATAATCTACCTATAGAGCAGGGGTCGTCAGTACAGAGCACGCTGGGGCTAGTCTCTCTTACCCGCGGAAAACGCAGTGCACTAGGGTGCACTCCGTAGCTCATAGCGGGTATGCTCTCTATCTTTCCCTGTTGCACGACGGTGTACACGGGACAGCACCGCGTACCCTTTGCACATTTCAGCGAGTACTGACGACCACTGAGAGAGGATGAATATGAAACTTCTTCTAACATGTGTCGGGTGATTAGGATCGAATTAGAGGAAGCAGGTAACTAAAGGTAACACGTTATGTCCCGTACTATAGTATATTTCGTAAGAAACACCCTGTAACACCAATACAATACAAGTAGGCCTGGTCGCTCTAATCCCCGCACATGCCGGCACGCAGAGCAGAGCTCCTGGTCTTCGAGTTGCTCCTTATATGTCGATGCGTCTGCGAACAACGCGACCTTCCAGAGTTTCCGTCATTCACAAGGACGCGCGCTTCCTACGGCTCCAAATAAACCCAATTACACAAACACGACAAATATTTACAGCACCAAGGCCGGGGAATTAAAACCAACTCGAAGGTTTCGAGTTTCAAAAACAAGGATTGGCTCTCCGCAACATTCAATTCGTCTGTTTACTCTTCCGCGTTAGGCGCCAATAACCGGGGATTTAATGTGGAGCAACAACTGACTGTCGTTACCATGGTAATTTATTGCTCTATTATGCTCGGACACGAATTTCACTGCTATAATTTTATGCTAGATAAACGGATTGTCATGCGTGGCGACCACAAATCCTGCCACTTGTGCGTGTTTAACATTCTGACAACCGTGAGGTCCAAATGGACAGACAACCAATCCTTGGACGTAGACGATTTATTTCATTTAACATTTTAAAATCTTGCTGTGAAGATTGTCTTCAGCTGCAATATAATTTCCCGCATTACATGTTCATCACACAGCCGCCACGGTAGTCCACTGGCTAGAGCGCTGCACTTATAATCCTGTGGACCCGGGTTCGATCCCCGGCTTACCCCCATTTATAACTTGTGTCGGGAAATCTCGTGGTCCAGATAACACAGGAGTTTTCTCCAGGAGCTTCGATTCCTCTGTGGCATTCCAACAAATCTGTCATCATGTCATCTGATCGCGGGTGTACAGTAGACCAGCCTCCTACGACGCACCCCGGGCAACGGCTTCGTCGGTTAATTGATATACACAACTGGCTTCATATGGGTGATTGACATTAGAATTCGCCATTAGTTAAAATAAATTGTTCAGAACATTCCTGCCGCTTTGTAGCAAAGCAATATTGTATTTTTGGTCCAGGGAAAATATTCGCCTTTTAAAACACTTTAAATGTTCAGCACATCACTACCACTTTATAGCAAATCAATGTTGTATTTCTGGTAAAGAAAAAATATTCTTCTTTTAAAACACTATTATGTGTTCAACACATCACTACCATTTTGTAACTACGCAATATTTCATTTTTGGTCTAGGGAAAATACTCGTCTTTTGAAAGACTGTTAAATGTTGAGCACATCACTACCACTTTGTAGCAAAGTAATATTGTATTTTTGGTCCAGGGAAAATATTCGCCTTCTAAAACACTATTAAATGTTGAGCACATCAGTATTACTTTGTAGCAACGCAATATTGTACTTTTGGTCCAGGGAAAAATACTCTTCTTTTAAAACATTATTAATGTTCAGCACATCACTACCACTTTTTAGCAAAGCAATATTTTATTTTTGGTCCAGGGAAAATATTTTTTTTAAAACACTATTATGTATTCGGCACATCACTACCACTTTGTAGCCACGCAATATTTTATTTTAGGTCTAGGAAAAATATTCATCTTTTAGAACAGTTATACCAGTATTTCTCTGAAATAAAAATGCAATATGGCGTTATTAAGGATTGGCGGTGATGTGCTGAAAGATCATTTATCATTTTCCACTGCAAATCCTACAGATCTTAGTTCGAATCCCGGCAATGAAGATACTTGTCTTCCATGGAGACTACATCTTTATAACCTACTTGTATTGTCATTACATGGTGACCTTTCAAAGCATTCTACACTCATGATCTCCCAAGTCAATTCCCTTCAGTCAGTTGCAGGAGATGAAATAACGTCGATTGAATTCTGTGTTCAGTTTTGTATGCTGTCCCTTCGGAATGGTATATTTTCAGATTTCCTACTAGAGGTTACTGTTGAGTAGGTTTAGGACATCATATTATCAGTCAGGTACCTTTTAGGCCTACCAAGAAAATAAAAGGCGTTAGTCACGTACAGTCTTAGGAAAAAGTTTTGTCGCACAGATCTTTATAAGTCCCAGAAAGGAAGGGGAGCGACTTGATTCACAAGAAAAGGGATAGTTGAAGTAATAAAATTAGTTTTGTTTCGTTGTATGTCTGTTCATGCGCACTGACCCTTTTCTTGGACTTATAAAAAGTATCTGTGCGACGAAGCTTTTTCTATGACTGTACCTTCTAGGCCCACCAAAAAAGTAACAGACATGTGGTCCTTTCGTTTCCAAATGAAGGGAACTAAATATTGGATTATTCAAACAAGAACCGAATTGTAAGTTTTCACTGCAGTTGAGAAGTAGGGGAGAGTCGGGTAGTATCGGACATCGGGTAATATCGGACAGTGCGTTTCTTTCATCTACCACCATATGGTAGTACCTGAATGACATGATTACGTTTCTCTATGCGACATCACAGAAACGTAACCATGTCAATCAGGTACTATCATCGTGTAGTAGATGAAAGAAACTCACTGTCCGATATTACCCGATGTCCGATACTACCCGACTCTCCCCTAACAGTAAAACCAAATATACATATAGAGTGAACCGTAAGTAATGTTATTAATTTCAGGAGGTTGTTCTTTGAAATATTTCAAACAAAAAAGTTTAATATAATTTTGTTCGTTTTCTCTTCCTTTTCGAGAACAAAAATGTATTATATGAAACATTTCATAGCGTGTTTAACGAAAGCCATTGATTTAATTCCCAATATGTTCAGTAAATTTAAGAGAGTAGTGAATTATGATAATAAATGATTTAAAGAATTTTACTTTTTTCTTTAAACGTGCAGACATTTGATCCGAACAAATGTAGACTAACAGTGTAAAATTTCTTTGCAGAACGAAACTTTACATTCATTTAGCTCAAAGCTCCGTAAGTGGCGGTAATTCCTCGTGAATCACCCTGTATTATATATATACATCTCACGAAGGCGGCACCAACTTCATAAGTTTTAAATGTTTCGAAACAAATCAGTTTTTTTTTATCTTGCTGTAAATAGTATCACCAGGTATCGTTCATTTCCTTCAAATGCTATTCAAAGACGAACATAAATTAAACAATTTAATATGAATCCCAGTAATGTGAATACACATATAAATTATCTTCTTTTCTTTCTTTAATACTCTGCTAAATCATCCCTTTTACCCAACTTGCACACCGCTGCGGGTAGGGGAGAAAGATTCATCCGATTGTACACCATACATCTCACTAATGCAGATTCCAGCCTTCTCATACTGTTTCATTTAGTCTTCTATCTTGAGTCCTGGAGGTATAGTCCCGATGCTGTTATTTCCGGCGTGACTCCGCCTCTTTGCTTACGTCTTAGAAAGTGAAGGCTCTATAAAGTCTAGGTAGGTAGTATCGTTCGCCATTTTTGTTCTTACGTTGCCGAGCTACCATACGAGGAATCTATTTGCCACACAGTTAAAAATTATCATGTCGTAGCTCCTATGATAATAAATCAAACGCACTATAATTCAGCAAATAATTGAGCGGCAAATAACGTCTTCGTGTGCTTTCTGCGAACGCCAACGAAAGAGCCAAAATGGCGGGCGATTATATTAAGTATTTATCGAGCCTTAAGAAATGAATCAGCGAATCACAAGACGCACGCGTTTAAATGTAGCCGACCTTCAACGCGATTGGCTGCCGGAAATTAGAGCGACGGGACTATAGGATGTATTATTGTGAAAATGTTAACCGCCAACGATAATCCAAAAATGTGACTGCAAGAAGGGAAATTAGAGCAGCAAACCATTTCAACAATGTGGTGCGCTGTTGAATGATGTGACAGAACACGCCTATATCCCATTAAAAAAATCTTCAGAGTGGACGTGGAAAAAAAAAATGAGAAAAATTTGAACTGAGCCGTCAGATTCTGAACAAACTAAACAAATACAAACTAATACAATACCATGCCACATAACATTCCGTTTCTTCAGTAACATTTAACCCCTGCCATCACGAACTTGAAACTGTGTAAGGCTCATATGCTAGACCAAGAATGGCTTCTTGGGTTGAACAGGAGAATGGTAAATACGGAACGTGAATAGTATCCACCACTCAGGTTTATGAGAAAATGATTTACGATGCAAGACCGGCAGAATGAAGGGGATTTGTACTTACCCTGCAGGGTAGGCAACCACTTCTGTCTCCGGGTCGCAGTCGAGCGCTGCATTGCTGGAGACTGTGAGGCCGAGAACCCGCTCTAACTTCACCTGCAAACAGAAATATTATCTCTCATTTACAGCTCAACTTATTGCAACATGCACAAGGGTAAAAATAATTGCATACTAAGTCAAAGCCTATGTTCTCTTGTTTTACAAATTGTCAAAGCCTGCTGAATTCTAAACATGGCAAACTGACCAAGGGGAGATACCATCAATGTTAAATCTGCTCATTTAAAAATCATCATCATCATCATCATTAGCGCTAGGATTTTGATGAAACTGCATCTTTTTTCTAGTAAGCCAGAAACACAGCCGCTTTAGTATTTATATGTCATATGACAAACTGAGTGATTTAAGACATATTTGTTAGGGCATTTTTTTTTTTTTGCATTTCTTGCCTGTTTCAACTCATAAGAGTATCTTTTGTGTTATTCGGACATTTTTGAGGCATTTTCATTTAATTTTGGCCACAAATCCCCATTATTAATATAAAATAATGTTTATTTCCTTTGATATTTTGTCTACATATTTTGTCCATTAATACCCTTTATTTTTTACTTGGTTATTTAACGACGTTGTACCAACTACGAGGTTATTTAGCGTCGATGGAGTTGGTGATAGTGACATATTTGGCGAGATGAGGCCGAGGATTCGCCATAGATTACCTGACATTTGCCTTATGGTTGGGAAAACCTCGGAAAAAACCCAACCAGATAATCAACCCCAGCGGGAATAGAACCCGCGCCCTAGCGCAACTTCGGATCGGCAGGCAAGCGCCTTAACCGACCGAGCTACCCCGGTGGCTAATACGCATTATTTTGTATAATATTTTAATAGTTTTTCTACACAAATATTGCCCTTTTAACGTACATGTAATGGATCAGTCCAACACCCCTTCAATATAGACTTCTCTATACCTGCTAATTCCGTATAAGAGTGGCCTTGTGATGGGCTACATGGTAACTACATCAGGTAAAATAATTAAAATGTACCACTTAGAAAAAATTATGTAAAATTAAATAAACTTAAATGTTGATACTAGAATTTAATTTAATTACTAGTATAAATATTAAGTAGCACAAAACTCCTTTTCCTACTAAGCCAATTTTATAATGTAAGATCAACTTTTAGGGCATTTTTAAGGGCATTTTTTTTAAGATTTTTAGGTCATAAATGCATTGGTTTTAGAACATTTTTTTTATGATTTATATGTCATCAAAATTCTAGACCTAATCATCATCAACAACAATAACACGACATGGGCCTATCGATCCGTTCCGTCCCCAATTAGAACTGTTGCTTCCATCGAAGTCTCGGACGACCTACATCTCTTCTTCCTTTTGGACAATATTGGAATATTTAAAAATATCGTACTGAAATGTTTACAGGTCAAAGATAAAAGATTTCTAAGTAAATTGACGCAGATTTATGAAGAAATATACGAGTTGTAAAAAGTAATTCGATTTTTTTAAAAATATTTTTATTTTATTTTTTATCTAAAATATTTCTTCTGATCAAACTAACAGACATAATACACTACTTAATGTGTGTAGTGTACAGTGCTAAGTATCGATAATACAACTGGATCTGATCGATTATCACGCTATATTTTGGTCAAAGAGTTGCTGTAGCAGCAATATTATTCTAATGCTTCTATGCTCTTTGCTTTGTTCTTCTGTGGTTACAAGGCAACCATCGTCCATCGACACGAACAGCTGTTAGAGGGGCGGCCATTTTTTCTCTATACAACGTTTAAACAAGGGGTTTCGTGTGCAATTCCCATGTATAGTTACAGGCTGTTTATACATCCATCGCTTATGCATGGTTTATTAGTAACGTTTTCTGTCCCAACTCTGCATAAGTCTCGTATAAAAACTATGCGCAATTTTTGTAGTATTGATAACTCTATTCCAAATTCCATCCTCTACAGTTGCTTAAATTAAAGTTATACAGTATCGTTACATCTCAAATCTTTCACATATTCAAAGGTCTAAATCTTAGACCATAACGATACGTCGGGGACCTTATTTCAGCGTAATACTGGTACTTTAGTCTACCTGCTTCTTGAATTGCACCGTTACCGCCATGTTGTGTAGTTTCATATTATCATTAAATGAAAAACTTCCTACTGCAGCAAAACACAGGGAGTGTCCTTCGCAAAGGTGATGCAGCTACGTGGACTGGCAGGCAATTAGGCTGAGAGCTCGCGTGACCGCAACGATGCAGCTGTGAAATATGCAAGGCAGTTCGAATCACTACGCCCACGAAGAAGGAACCATTTTGTTCACCAGAGTATTGTTATACACAGCAGAGTGGTAGTCCTCCCCGATGGTGCGTGCAATTCTGCAGAACTGACAGGAATAGACAGAGATTCATTTTAATAATAGCCTTTATTAATTTATTAAACACGAATGAGCACAAATTCAGCCATTTTGTATTTGTTCTGGAGCCTGCTTCGGGACCTCGCAGAGTGAGGATGATTGTTAAAAGATAATCGGGAGGAGAAATGGGAGAACCCCGAGGAAAACCCCTCGCGCCCACTTTGTTCATACAAATTCCTTCGTGACCCAGACGAGAACCAACCCCGGGTCGCCATAGTGGAAGGCTGAGAGGCTAACCAATCGGCCACTCATTGTCTAAAACGACTGGAGTGCGTAAAGGAACTCTTAACACGCGGAAACTTTACTGAGAACCTTTTTTGTGCTTGTCCGACAATCAACAGATATAAACTAATATACAGTGTGTAACGAAAAAAGAGGCAAAGCTTCGGGAAGGATTCCTCATATATAGAAGAAACAACGGTTGTATCAACATGGGTCCGGAAATGCTTGTTTTCTGAGTAGGGCTCGGAAGTATGTTCAAAGTGCACTCCAGTCGGCCTACGTTTGTTTGCTTGAATTATGTATTGTTTACATTTCTTAGTAAACCATAAAACACTTTTATTTCTACAACTCGATCACTATAAAAATTCAAGCTATCACTCCCTTCCAAAGGAACTGGGTGAGTCCAAATTATTTTCTTTGTTGTCTTATCTTATGTTATCACTGATTTTTGGCAGCATACACAAAATGAGGCGCATACGACATTGGTGCAGTTCATCAGGTGGTAGGTGCGTTTTCTTACCGATCCGGAGCTGATCGCGCGTGGGTTCGACACCCTCTTAGGCTCACTACCTCGTCGTGTTTTTTCCCTAAATCCAAGGCGAATGTCGGAACAAGGCCTCATCTCGCCAATTTCATCGACGCTAAATAGTGTAGTCCAGCGTTTCTCAAACTATGGCCCGCGGACCACCTGTGGTCCTCGAGGTCTGCTTTTGTGGTCCTTCAAAAAAGACAGAAGAAAAAATAAAATTCAAACGAATTGCATATTACATTATAGCTGAAAATCTCAGAGATTGGAAATGACACATGGCAATCGCTTTCACTTTTTCTCCCAGTACTGATATTTTATGAAATTTATTACCCTACCCGTCTATCGACTTCCCACTCTACTCTCAGCAACAAAAGAGGGATTTAAAGCACTATGAACGTGGTGTTTCTCGCCATCTTTTCCCTGCACTTCTGGTGCTGCACCTGTAACCCAGCCAGGGACCACCCGAATTCATTACAGAGGACCAAAGCACCGAACCTTTTAATGTATTTATTACTTTAAATCTCTCTTATGTGGTACACGCTAGTAGTTGTCTATGTCTCTGTTAAATAGTCCCCATTATACATAATGAAAAACTGGCTTCGATCCGGATCTTTGAAAAGAAAGGAACGTGATGATACGCTTCATTTAGGCTCTGCTAATATTTCAGAAGCTGTGTGTGAAGATATTAATATCAATGATTCTAGTGCCATTAAAGAAATATCTAGTCATTCAAATAAAGGCCTAGAACAATGTGTAAGAATCGACAGGCTCATTCATCTCATTAATCTGAGTACAAACATTTATGTTTTTTAGTTAATAAATTAAAGATTATCCAAAAAAACTAATAGCCTTGAATTATTAAAAAAAAAAAAATAATAAATTTTCTTCTATTAACATTAACTTAATTAGCTAATACTAATATAAAATTAATTAAATTAAATTAATTTTAATTAATTAATTCTCGTTTAAAATATAAGTATACTGGTATTAAAATATGCTACAAAACTTATAAATTTACTTTCGAAGGGAACAAGAGTAACATGGTCCGCGGAACTGTTTTGATTTAAAAAAGTGGTCCCCACTTCAAAAAAGTTTGAGAAACGCTGGTCTAGTCGGTACAGCATCGTTACGTAACTTGAAAATAATTTCATAGACAATATAGTACAACACATAGTTGAGCAGAATTAAAACGAGTGCTAGCGTTTTGCACAGTGTATCAGCGATTTAATACGATTCCAAGCATGTAAGAGAGAGGCCCGGAGCGTGGAATTCACTTTCGCGCCCCCTGCCGAGCAGACGCTGCTGCATTGTTGTGCAGAGCCACTTTCTTTCACATGCTGCATGCATAAGCTCAGTTCTCCCGAATCGTATCCCGGCAACGCGATAGGCTTTTGTCTATTGTGTGCTAATCCTGCGGCTACTGCAGCCTTTTCTTTCTCATAGGAGTGACCAACTCCTCGCTGAATTGGCGCTGTGTGGAGTTACGGGCTCAGCATATGCAGCAGCGGATGTGCAAATAGCGATCACCTAAATCTAAACCGTGGCAACCACAAAATACAACATCTGCAACGCTATTCGCTGGTGTTAATGTTACTGCAACCACACCGCAACACGAGGCGTATTGCTACCAACTTCCTACGCCGTGGCCATGGGTTCACTCCCCTTCCTGTAAAACTGGGGTTCTCTTTCGGGTGTTCATACTTTAAATGTGATCGTTGAAGCATTTTTTCCTTCCATAAAACCAAATGGCGCATCATTCCATTTACTTTCTTCACAAGCCGCTGGGTCGCACTGAAGAAGCAGCAGTAATTTGTCGCTACGTTATAAATATTAAAGCAACCGTTAGATGATGAAGGTAACGGTCCATCTTGATAATGGAACAAAGAAAATGGATTTAAAAAAGACTATAAAGAGGGGAAATTCAGATGCAAAATATTGAACAGAGTACAGAAGAGCTTGGAAGCCAGGCATAACGGGCGCAATACAATACGTCGCCCTTCAGGTCGTATAACTTTGCATATTTCGCTCATGTAGGCCTATCAATGAACAACGGAGTGAAGTCTATCGAGTTTTAAGTATCAGAGCGAACTATCAACAGCAATCTTGTCGCACCTGATGTTCAGATGTTAAACATTTTCATTGTTTTCTTAACAATACAGTGAGCCGTGATATTGAGTGATGGCAGTGGTAGTAAATGTAAGTATTAAATCGTCACCTGAATGCAAGAACTAGGTAACTCGAAATTTGCGTTTTTTAGTTATCTCTGTTACAGCATAGCAAAAATCGCACAGAATGTAATGTAAGAACTAGGCGACTGATCGAACGATACCAGCGACATCTGTTTTCCAATGTAACAAATAGGTAAAAGAAAAGGAGACATATTCCTTAGTGCAATAAATAAGTAAATAGGCAATACCTCAAAATAGGAAGAATTGAGTTATCTAGTTCTTACATTCAGGTGACGAAATATCTTAATTTATAATATAATCTGTTTCTGTATATTATAAATTATTTATTAATATGTTCGCGAAAGAGTGTTATTCAAATTAATAATTCAATTTTCTCGATAATTCTCTAAATGACAGTAGGCCTACCTAGTTCAAAATAAAATATAACCTCGAACATTTATTCAAATTTTCTATTTCTCTAATCCACCGCCTGTTTGAACGCTGGAATCTGAGAAATGCGATCTTTCACGCAATAATATCTCACGAGGGATATTATGTCCGTATCTTCCTAATCAATCGTTGTACACTTGAAACAGACCATTCTCGCTGAGCGTAGTTCCCTACAATTGACGGGCAGATAAATTATTTATCATATTGGTGCAAATGTTTAATGAAAACCTTGTCTTCGTTCCTTAAGCGACCCATTATTCACAAAATGAGAACTCAAAACGGAAGAAAACAAATGATGATAGCACAACAAACGGCTTGGCTGCTGAACTCGTAAGACCATAATGCTTAGTTCGGCATAAACGATCGATTTTGCACTGCCTTATAAAAAATAAAAAAATAACGTTTAATAAATAGTAAAAATTTAATATTACCTGAAAGACTAGATTTCCATAATATATACGTCACTGTGTACGTTAACAGAAAACCACAATTCCAAGTCACACAGAGATTGTGTGCACTCGATGTGGGTCTCTGGCGTTTCGTCAGCCCACGCGAGTTGTGTGAATATAAAAGGGAAAAGATGAGACGGTGTCGGGTGGAGTTCCCAGGTAGCTCAGTTGGCAGAGCACTGGTACGTTCAACCAGAGGTCCAGGGATCGATACCCGGCCCCGGAACAATTTTTCCCTTGAAATTATTTAAATCTGCTTTACAGGCAGCTTCATCTGAAAGACTAGATTTGCATAATATTACAGTACTTTCCCAGTCTACAAGGACTGTGAAATTTGCCTGTGAAATAAACTTTCAAGTGAAATCATTAGCTACTGGAATATAACCATCTAAATTTTGTGCCTTTTCTTTGGCCCACTGTGTATATTGACATAAACTTAATTGAACTTTTCCTTAGTTTGGGTATGTTCGCTGTCCGTCTCTCCTCACGCAGAACTTGTAGTAGTGAAGGTGTTCCGAGACTTCTCCTCTTATAACTCCCTCCTTCCACCCTCTCCGTTGCTGTGTTTTGCGGGCTGTATTTCATATGACATGATCTTTGCTGATCGCTGCCTAAAAGCCTGATTCCGAAATCATTATGCCCTAATAAAAGATACTCTCTTTACAACATCAGTACTAAGGTAGGCCTACTAAGTAAGCATTCTTTTGGAGGTGTATGGAATATTCCTGAGTGAAGTGAAATGTATTTCGTAACACGGAGGTCATGTTCTCTGGGGACAGGTTTCCATAGCAGTGTCGTCATGAAGAATGTGACGTATGCAATTCTTAAGGCCGTGTTGAAACGGCTTGTGCGTGACAGTGCTACGAGAAGAATATGGACTGGCGGAAGTCCGTGGGCCGTCCGTCATCCCTTGCGTTTCCGTCACATTGCGCCTCGCGTTGGGATTTATCTCTCGTTTAGCCTACCGTTAGGCATACGTGTACACAGAATGTCTTCGTACACTTTGCTACTTCCCCATCCACTTTCTTTGTTTCCCTTGCGATCAGATTTTTTGTATTCGACAGATAATGGAGAAAAAATAGGAGTATAAGGATGCAGTGCATCAGTTATTCATAGATTTCAATAAGGCATATGACTCGGTTAAGAGGGAAGTATTATATGATATCCTTATTGAATTTGGTATTCCAAAGAAACTAGTTCGATTAATTAAAATGTGTCTCAGTGAAACATACAGCAGAGTCCGTATAGGTCAGTTTCTATCTAATGCTTTTCCAATTCACTGCGGGCTAAAGCAGGGAGATGCACTATCACCTTTACTTTTTAACTTCGCTCTAGAATATGCCATTAGGAAAGTTCAGGATAACAGGCAGGGTTTGGAATTGAACGGGTTACATCAGCTTCTTGTCTATGCGGATGACGTGAATATGTTAGGAGAAAATACACAAACGATTAGGGAAAACACGGAAATTTTACTTGAAGCAAGTAAAGCGATCGGTTTGGAAGTAAATCCCGAAAAGACAAAGTATATGATTATGTCTCGTGACCAGAATATTGTACGAAATGGAAATATAAAAATTGGAGATTTATCCTTCGAAGAGGTGGAAAAATTCAAATATCTTGGAGCAACAGTAACAAATATAAATGACACTTGGGAGGAAATTAAACGCAGAATAAATATGGGAAATGCGTGTTATTATTCGGTTGAGAAGCTTTTATCATCCAGTCTGCTGTCCAAAAATCTGAAAGTTAGAATTTATAAAACAGTTATATTACCGGTTCTTCTGTATGGTTGTGAAACTTGGACTCTCACTCTGAGAGAGGAACACAGGTTAAGGGTGTTTGAGAATAAGGTGCTTAGGAAAATATTTGGGGCTAAGCAGGATGAAGTTACAGGAGAATGGAGAAAGTTACACAACACAGAACTGCACGCATTGTATTCTTCACCTGACATAATTAGGAACTTAAAATCCAGACGTTTGAGATGGGCAGGGCATGTAGCAAGTATGGGCGAATCCAGAAATGCATATAGAGTGTTAGTTGGGAGACCGGAGGGAAAAAGACCTTTAGGGAGGCAGAGACGTAGATGGGAGGATATTAAAATGGATTTGAGGGAAGTGGGGTGTGATGATAGAGACTGGATTAATCTTGCACAGGATAGGGACCGATGGCGGGCTTATGTGAGGGCGGCAATGAACCTTCGGGTTCCTTAAAAGCCATTTGTAAGTAAGTAATCTGTTCCGTATACTTTTCTGTAAACTTCTCCTTTTCGCAAGATTATTACAAATAATTTTTGTTCATTTCTGTTAAAGTAATTACTTAAGCAGTTTCACTTTATTCAGAGTCCGTATGGATTTTTTTATAAAGCTTATTTTGTTTTGGAGAACTTCACTTGGTAAGTTGTTGTTTATTGACATTTCTGGCTTTGAGCCAGAGGCCGATTTAGGGTCTTATACGCGCAGAACACCCTCTCCAGCCATTGTACATAAATAACCATATAAATATATTTACACATATGAAACTATTTCTGGCATAAGTGCCAGTAGGTGTGTGAGTGCAGTGACTGATTCCTTTTATTCTGTGTAGGCCTAATTTTTTGATTTGCTATATTTGTAGGGGACTAGTTAGCATTAATATAATATACATATGGTACATATCAGGAATGGTGAACGGGAGAAGAGTTCGGGGTAAAAAAAAAATGAATCCAACAGATGAGTTCCGCAAGAACTGTAGGCCCGGTACATCTTTTATGACTATTTCTCTCGTGTAAAAATTCACCAGTGGAGTGCAAGAATCAATTCCAACCAATCAGAGCCGTACATCACTGCAATATTGTCAATTTTATATTTATATACATTTGGTGTATTTGTAATAGATCTATTGTTTGTATCCTAGTTTTACTCCTGGTTGAGTGTTAGAGAAGGTCCTATGGCCTTCACTCTGTCAGGTTAAATAAAACCATTATTGTTAATTATTATTACTGTGCACAAAAGACAGACTCCTCTTTCAGGACCTGTACTGTAGCTGTGTTGGAGTCTATACTTCAAACCCCAGAATTACTGTCCGAGGGAGTGGTTATGTCGCAGGGTTGTTGAAACGGGGGAAGTCACGTGACAGTTATTTACTTCACGGGGCCCTTTTCGTTAAATTACTGTATAACATTACGTAGACTTCCAATTCCATACATCAAATATTTTCAGGAAAGAGTTCAACAGCCCAGCCACTAGCCTTTACAGAGGGGCCAGCAGAAACGAGTGAGGGAAACAGGGATGCGACGTAACCACTCGGTCGGACTGACTGTAAGCACAGTCTACTATATACAGTCGCGAAGCTCAATATGTACTAAAAATGCAAACATGGGTAGTTGCCCACCACTAGGATCTCTACTATCGCCTCATCATCGCAGATCTCTCTCCTAGTAGACGACAAAATATGTTACACTTTCGTTGTGTTCTTTTGGAAAAAATTAACACCTTCCTTCCATTATTGAAATATTAAATGCATAAAGTTAATTTATTATTTTAATGAAGTATATTAAATTCCACCATAAACTCGAAGATACCTGCAAGAAATAGGTTAATATTATTTCTGTTTGTGCAAAACGAACTGAAATTTACTATAATCGCTTCACTCATTCAAGATTATAGCGATAATTAACTATGAAACCAATAAATATTAATTTGCATTTCCCTTTACAACAATAATAATGGAAATATGAATTAATGGAGTAACTTACGTGTACCGGTACTTGTAGTGTAGGCTTACGTAGTTAACAAAGTGGGATGAGGTTACGCAATAATAATCACACCAGAATTGGAAATAAAACGTGATCAATAAATTTTATTGTAACAGACTTTTTCTAAGTCTCTAGTAAAGTAACAAATAAAAATAATAACAAAATTAACAGCTATAATTAAAAACATATCCTTTGAAAAAAAAATAGGCCTAAGCAATAATAATCCCACCAGAATTGAAAATAAAACGTGATCAATAAATTTCATTGAAACAAACTTAATTTTTCTACGTCTCTAGTAAAATATTATTATTCCAATTATTGTATTTTAGCCATTAACATTTTCATTACAACCAATAACGAACATTTCACAAGCATCAATGTGAAATACGCAACGAGCTAGCACTCGATGGAAATACGACACAGTCCAAAGTCGACCGTGGACAGTCTATTGTTTCTAGTTGCTAACCGATTGGAGCGCTTTATCACGAAATTTGCAAAAAATCACAAGCTTCGCGACTGTATATAGTAGACTGTGCTGTAAGTATAACAACAAATGTTACATTTCCCTCTGGCGACCTTCTCTTGCCACCGTCATGACAATGACGCCTAGATCTTTCCCGGTGGGGGGATAAAAGACGGGCGAAGCGTGGTGCTAACCACATTAGTCTTCCTTAGTATAGAGGCGCTAACCTTCGTGTTAATAACTAGCGCTCAAGTCCGCCGGTTGGTAGGCACAGCGCGGACAATGCAAATGCGGCGTTTATTGCCCACGTCGTCGTATCATAACGCACGGAGGCCAATGGCCTGATCAGCGTGCTGTGAAAGTGCAGACGCGACACTCGCTGCCCAAATTAAGACACCGCGCCGCAATAACGCCACGAGCGATACGAACAACTAACAACGAAAAAACTTTAGGAACCATATCGTTTTTGAGCTTCAACTTAGCTCTCTGGGCACGTATTCAGCTGGACGGCAGCGAATGCTTAAACACAGAACGAGGGAGAATACCCGATTACTTTCCTGCTAGGATATGTTATATTCCCTCTATCCGCCCTTATATATTGCCACTTCAATACGCTGAAATAATAATAATAATAATAATAATAATAATAATAATAATATAATAGCAATAACAATAATAACGATAATAATAATAATAATAATAATAATAATAATAATAATAATAATAATAATGATAATAATAATAATCACAATAATCATATTAATAACGATAATAATCATCATCATCACAGTAATCATAGTAATAACGATAATAATAATAATAATAACAATAATAATAATAATAATAATAATAATCACAATAATCATATTAATAACGATAATAATAATCATCATCATCACAGTAATCATAGTAATAACGATAATAATAATAATAATAACAATAATAATAATAATAATAATAATCACAATAATCATAGTAATAATGATAATAATAATAATAATAATAATAATAATAATAATAGCAATAATAATAGCAATAACAATAATAATAGCAATAACAATAATAATAACAATAACAATAATAATAACAATAATCATCACAATAATCATAGTAATAACGATAATAATAATAATAATAATAATAATAGCAATAACAATAATAACAATAACAATAATCATCACAATAATCATAGTAATAACGATAATAATAATAATAATAGCAATAACAATAACAACAATAACAATAATCATCACAATAATCATAGTAATAACGATAATAATAATAATAGCAATAACAATAATAACAATAACAATAATCATCACAATAATCATAGTAATAACGATAATAATAATAATAATAGCAATAACAATAATAACAATAACAATAATCATCACAATAATCATAGTAATAACGATAATAATAATAATAATAATAATAATAGCAATAATAACAATAACAATAATCATCAAAATAATCATCAAAATAATCATAATAATAACGATAATAATAATAATAATAGCAATAACAATAATAATAATAACAATAATCATCACAATAATCATAGTAATAACGATAATAATAATAATAATAATAATAATAGCAATAACAATAATAATAACAATAACAATAATCATCACAATAATCATAGTAATAACGATAATAATAATAATAATAATAATAATAATAATAATAATAATAATAATAATGTAATTTCTCTTGATACAGTTTATGACAGTTATATTCTCTACATCATAATTAAGAGAGCACTTTTATACAATAAGAACAATGCCGATGTTAGGGGGGGGGGTACGTACGCCTTTCGCTACTATAAATTTAATAACGTCAAAACGTAATTTCTACGTATCCCCATATTAATAAATAATTTTAGAATAAAAAAAAACGTTTATTATTAAGGATAATTACATTTTTAAATTGGGGGGGGGTGTAATTTGTGTAGGGAAAATTAGTTTATCTCATATCTTGTACAATTTTGAATATCTTTAATGGCTTATTCTCTGTTTTATTCACAATGAGTGGGTCAATAAATCGTAACATTACCAGTTGAATATACAACAACATTTTTTTTTGATTTTTTTTTTTGTCATGAACTGTAGTCCAACATTTAATTATCTTACATGTAAAATTATTAATGAAAAACTAATTTAAAATTATGAAACAGTATTAAAACCATGGTTTATTCTCCAGTATGACACACACTTGCAAGCAAAATTTCATGAATCTATCTAAAAGTGTGGTAGTCATGAGGATAACGGTATGAGAAAACTTAAGTTACCGCGAATGAGCGACAAACTTACCGAAGATGAGAAGTTCTGTCCATATTTAAATGGGCAATTGACACAGCCTCACGTTAGATCACAATAAAAAAATTATATATATATATATATATATATATATATATATATATATTAGGCAAAAAATATATTTTTTTTTTTTGGCTTCCGAAGTTGTATATGCCCCCTTAAGTTTCTGGACTACTACACCACGCATTTTAATTGAGAGTAAGCCTCCAATATCAAAGATTGACACGCATAAGTCCTAAGGATCTATTTTTTTTTCCCACATTCTTGATTTGTTAAAAAAAAACTAAATTATCATTAAAGTGCATTATTTTATTGCTTCATACATGTGTTAATGGTAGGTAAAATAATAAAGAAAAACTTAAGTTACAATGTACTCGTAAATATGAACATTACACTAAAGAAACATTTTTATGTCTAATGACGGGTACTTGGCTGTTCATCATTCACTCATATGAAGGTGTGTAGGCCAATTTACCACAGAATCGTTGCC
Organism: Periplaneta americana; assembly: GCF_040183065.1. Lineage (NCBI taxonomy): Eukaryota > Metazoa > Arthropoda > Insecta > Blattodea > Blattidae > Periplaneta > Periplaneta americana. The sequence continues at coordinate 11,143,564 of NC_091131.1, read as the reverse complement.
CAGGGTGAGCCATAGGAGGCTGGTCTACTCTACACCAGCGAAGAGAAGGATGATGATGATGGACACTTATTGGAGTGCCACAGGGGAACCGAGCTTCTGGAGGAAACCCCTGTGTTACCTAGAGCACGGGCTTTCCCAACACAAGTTCTAAATCGGGTGTAAGCCAGGGACCGAACCAGGGTCCACAGGATTACGAGTCCAGCGTTCTAGCCACTGGAGCACCGTGGCGGCTCAAAAGAAAAATGTAAAAACTTCTAGAAAATTAAAAAAATGACTGTGCTGCCATAAAAACTGCTAAAACGACTATTTTATTGCTAAATGTAACACATCATACAGAAGGACATATCTAGATATCTTGTGCCGTTGAAATATTTTAATGAAATCTATTTATGTTTGAAAGCAATCGTTTGAGAATTACAATGGACAGGAGAATGAATCAAAGAAAGTACTTTGTTATGTAGACAAGGATAGAAACTATCATTTCACATTTGGATACTTAACAGTAGAAAGATGCTAAGTGCCAGAATTAAAAAAAAGAGTGATATTTCACTAAAATGGTGCAAATTGTCAAGGGGCATTACATATTAAAATAGGGCAAGGTCCCCAGAAGATTGCAGCGTGCTATTAATATCACCAATAGATGGCAGTGGTGCAAAGTTACCAGGCCCCTCATAAAAAGGTGCAATATGCCATTGTTTTAATTAACATCCATTGTTTTTTTGTCGTGTTACTAGTGCAGTTATGGCAAAAGGCATTATCGATTATATACCGTGGTGTTTTCTACAAACAGGAAGATGAGCGTAGGTAAATCTTATATAGGCCTACAAAACATAACACGCAGGTAATGTGGGGGCTATGAATCACATAGAAACAATGTATTACCTCTAGATGACATAGCACCTCCTCATACTCATCCTCTTTCACAATAGCCCTGCCAAGACTCTGGAATTCGTTACCTGCTAGCATCAGGGACTGTCGAAATAAAATTCAATTCAAACGCAAACTTACTAGGCACTTGGTCAGTAATTGAGACTCGTTCAGACATGGTTTCTTGTAAATAGTTCTTTTAATCTACCACAAAATATCTCAATATCCGGTAATTTCATCACTATAGAATTTTGTTATTGTAGGTTTAATTTGTAATTTAGTAAATACAAAAATATTCTTTGTTCTTAACTTCTATGATAAAATGTCTAGCTTTCATTAATCAGGTATTCTTGTCGTACTTTAATTTTTATTGTAATTGTAATTGTAAATTTAATATTAATTGTAATCTTATTGTTCATGTTATAGTTGTAATCCCCTGGTAGAGGGGCAGAGAAGGCCTGACGGCCTTATCTCTACCAGGTTAAATAAATAAATCTAATCTAATCTAATCTAATCTAATCTAATCTAATAGCTGGTTTATTTTAAACTTTTCAATTCCTGGTGTTAACAATCCAGAAAATGGGGGAAATATTAAATTAGCACGCTTCTCTTTATTGTAAGTGGCAAGAAAATGCAGTGAACTGACACCCGAGTAGAAGATAGCTTTACTTTCTAAGATACATGACCAAGATTAATCAACACTTCTGTTGGGTCCCTTTACTGTCATACCAGTACAACGACGGCAACATAGAATGTGTGATAATCATTATGAAAGTCGGCGATATTCAGTTGCAAGTGATGAAGGTGATTTGTTCCAGTCTGCAAAACCACTTTAATGGAAGTATTTGCAGAAATTAACACATCTGTGGATAATAAATGAACCATAGCACCTAAGAAATGTTTACGGAACTTAAAATCCTTCACAAATTGTGAAGTTCGTTTGTCTCTTAGTATGTTAATTTTAGTAGTATCATCAAACTATTGATAAAGATTGGTGAAAAGTTGTCGTAAGTACTATTTTTTTTATTTTAGTAGGTTATTTTACGACGCTTTATCAACAGCTTAGGTTATTTAGCGTCTGAAGGAGATGGTGATAATGCCGGTGAAATGAGTCCGGAGTCCAACACGGAAATTACCCAGCATTTGCTCATATTGGGTTGAGGTAAAACCCCGGAAAAAGCTCAACCAGGTAACTTGCCCCGACCGGGAATCGGACCCGGGCCACCTGGTTTCGCGGCTAGACGCGCTAACCGTTACTCCACAGGTGTGGACGTAAGTACTATCAATTCAATTCTAAAAAATATATTTTTATGTTCAAGATCAAAAGTTATTTATTAATAAAATACTATTCATAAATTTGGCACTTTGCATCTTTCTACTTTTAACTATCCGTTTAAATGGCTCTAATGTAAATTTGCAGTTTTGCTGATAAGCCCTTCTGGCATGATGCCCTTAACATGAATAATACCGTGATACATATCCAAAGATATATAATTAAAATGGTGAAAAATCATCAAATAAATATCTTCTTATGGAAACAATGAAAAATGGGGAAACTTAAAAAGTATTCTACTGTAAAAACATATCGAAATGAAAACGGTTCACATAGTAACAAATGACGGCACCGCCACTGAGACTACTAAAACGCACATCTTGTCACAGATCTCTTGGGAAATGTACGTGTATAAGCATTTTTATACATTTTTCAGCGTTGCTAGGTGGCCGCAGAGCTCGTACACCACAGCCGGCGTGACGTAGATACACAGTTAAGCAGTAAACGTGTTGAGGTCCTTCCTACCGTGTAAACGTGTAGCGGTTAACCCCGAAGCTCATCTACCACAGTGCCTCTGCTGATAGGACAGGCTTCGTATGCAGGAAGTCCGGGTTCAGTTCTGACTCATTTTATTCAAGTTTCTCCAGATAAAAGTCTGAATAAATAGGTCACGGCCACTGTTCAACAAGCCATGTTTGACGCTGATATTTCACGAACACTAAATAAATAACTCTGTGTTGAAAAATACGTCTCGAACATGTTACATAATTATGTACTTGGTTTTATTATATAGTTTTTTAATTATTCGTTATTTTACGATGATTTATCAACTGCTGTGGTTATCTAGCGTCTGAATGAGATGAAGGTGATTCATAGTTTTCTGCTCAAGGGCAGGACTTTCACTATAAACCCAGCATTCTTCACTTTTCTATTTTGTACCCTCCTCTTTGTCTCCGAATATGATCCATTCATTCACAGTGTTCTGCCCAAGGGCAGGTCTTTCACTGCAAACCCAGCATTCTCCAATCTTTTCTATTTTGTGCCTTCCTCCTTGTCTCCTCATATGATATATATATATATATATATATATATATATATATTAATGTCGTCTATCATCTGAAATCTTCTTCTGCCACGAACTCTTCCCCCGTTCACCATTCCTTCCAGTGCATCCTTCAGTAGGCAGTTTCTTCTCAGTCAGTGACCCATCCAATTTTATTTCTTTTTCTCTTATTGATCAGTTTCAGCATTATTCTTTCTTCACCCACTCTTTCCAAAACAGCTTCATTTATTATTTTGTCTGTCCATTTCACACGCTCCATTCTTCTCCATATTGACATTTCAAATGCGTCTAGTCGCTTCTCTTCACTGTGAAGGTGACAGTGCCGGCGAAATGAGTCCAGGGTACAGCGTCGAAAGTTACCCATCATTAGCTCATAATGGGTTGAAGAAAAAACCTCAACCAGGTAACTTGTCTCAACCAGGACTTGAACCCGGGTCCGCTTGTTTTACGGTCAGGCATGCTAACCGTTATTCCACAGCGGTGGATTTTATTATATTGCAAATGATTACTACAGTTCGCACGGTATTTTTCTTCTCGGACTAATATTCAAAACACACAAGTGTAAACATGCACCCAAATTAAGGTTGAACCTCTTGCTTTCTGATTTTAGTGTCGAGTACAGAGAACATTTTGTTCCAGTTCTTTCCACTGATAAATAATAGAGCACATCTTGTGTTGTTTTCAGAGCAAGCAGCTGCACTCTGAACTGGTATTTTCGCAACAGTGTGTTGCAGTGCACGTTGTAATCGGAAGAGCAGAGTGTTGCTGAATTAACTGTCCACTATGCAGCGACAAGTTTCCAGCATTAACGCTAATTAACACGTATCGATGTGCACTGGAGTGTGCTGCAAGTGACGGATACACGACACCGGGAATCGATCCCGGAACTGGACTGAGGCTAAGACATATGGTCCTGGTTTTAATTCATGTTAAATCAACGCAATTTTCATTTGAAGAGTCCACTGCAAGAATGATGGATGTCACTTTCTTGTCGAAAATGAACCAAGACTGTCAATGCATAGCTTAAGACATATAGAATGTACATAGAGAATTATATAGCATTAACGCTGATAGTCATTGTCTAGTAATGATCGGAAAATCACAGTTAAGCTTTGAGCGCTAAGCATTTCAAACTTTCAATTGCTTCTCCTGCAAAATGTATTCCAAATGACATCCATCATTCTTGCAGTGGACTCTTCATTTCTGAATGGCCGGAACGTCGCAGACTGTTCTGATAAGTTATGTAGCTCTGACTGTTGAATTTAAGAACGATTCGAAGAAATAAATAAAGGAAAGGAAAATTTTATAGCTTAACCAAGCAGATACATAAAAACCGATGTAATTTCCTTGTACTGATAAGTTAGTGCACTGAAAACATTATTATGATTATTTAAGATCGTAAGTTAGTATTAGTGTTAGGAAGTTTATGCATTTCTACAACTGTTATTATTTATACTATATGTCCATTAACTGTGGGAATCACAGAATCCAGCAGAACCTAGTTAATCTTCTGAAGCAAGATGCAAATTCGAGGAACATGGTTTATGTGTGTACCTGTACTTGTACTGTGTTCACGTAAACAAAGAACTTACATCATGACTAGGGAGTCCCGCTAATTGCGAATGTCTTTTGCTCCGAAATCAACTTCTTAACAGTGATGACTAGGGCTAGGATTCTGATGAAATTGCATCTTTTTTCTAGTAAGCCAGAAACATAGCTGTTTTAGTATTTATATGTTATGTGATAAACTCAGTGTTTTAAGACATATTTGTTAGGGCATTTTTTTTTGCATTTTTTGCCTGTTTCAACTCATAAGAGCATCTTTTGTTTTATTCGGACATTTCTGAGGCATTTTCATTTAATTTTGGCCATAAATCCCCATTATTAATATAAAATAATGTTTATTTCCTTTGATATTTGTCTACATATTTTGTCCATTAATACCCATTATTTTTTACTTGGTTATTTAACGACGCTGTATCCATTACGAGGTTATTTAGTATCGATGGAATTGGTGATAGCGATATATTTGGCGAGATGAGACCGAGGATTCGCCATAGATTACCTGACATTTGTCTTATAGTTGGGAAAAACCTCGGAAAAAACCCAACCAGATAATCAGCCCAAACGGGAGTCGAACCCGCGACCGAGTGAAACTCCGGATCGGCAGGCAAGCGCCTTAACCGACAAAGCTACGCCGATGGCTAATACCCATTATTTTGTATAATATTTTAATCGTTTTTCTACACAAATATTGCCATTTTAACGTAGTATACTCCAATCACCCCTTCAATATAGACTCCTCTATACCTGCTAATTCCGGGTAAGAATGGCCTTGTGGTGAGTTACATGGACATTACATCAGGTAAAATAATTAAAGTGTACCACTTAGAAAAAATTATGTCAAATTAAATAAATTTAAATGTTGATACTACTCGTAGAATTTAATTTAATTACTAGTCTAAATATTAAGTAGGCCTAGTACAAAACCTCTTTTCCTACTAAGCCAATTATGCAAGATCAATTTTTAGGGCATTTTAAGGGCATTTTTGAAAGATTTTTAGGTCATAAATGCATTGTTTTAGGACATTTTTTCATGATTTATAGGTCATCAAAATCCTAGCCCTAGTGATGACGTTGCTATCACTACAGTGCCACCAAAACTATTACTTCTCCGATGTTGCAGTAGTGGAGCCAGATCCGTGCAATGCCCTACGGCCTACTGGAAGAAGTTCTGCAAGCTGAGGAACTCTGAACTCTGTACCGCCTCTGCTCTCCGCTGGTTATGCAAACTCTCGCGTGATTGCCACATTTCGCTCGTACTGACACCATAAGTCATCCACTCAAGCAGGTCTATGCACGGGTTTAACTTCATGCACGTACAAAAAATCTGCTGACCTTCAAATCTGCTGCTCACACGATTCCAAGTATGTATCAGGAACGACGGTCGTGGCTCGTGTTGGGAATCGCCTACTGTGTATGTCATGGTCACCCATCCAACACTCGAGAGACCGATTCCGCAAAAGTCTTCAAAATCATTCTCACTTTAGGATTTGGTAGGAATTTCTATACACTAGGTTTCACTTAGAAGTATGATGCATAACAGAGACCAAGATGTCCAGGAAGAACAGGAGTTACAATATTACTATAAAGCATTCTGGAACACTCCCATACATCTAGTGGCTGAGACAGAAACAGTAGATGTCATACTAGGTATATCGGTGGTCAGACAAGACAGGTAGGTAGACCAGGTAGTTCGATAGGTACATAGATCGTGTATCAGAAAAGGTATGTAGATAGGTAGGTTAGAAAAGGTACGTGGGTAGGTTGTCAGGAGAGGTATGTATGTAGACTGTTGGGTTGTCGTACAACATATGTAGGTCAGAAAAGGTACGTCGATAGATGGCCAGACAAGGTAGGTAGATAAATTGTTAGATGGTCAGAAAAGGTAGCTAGGTAGGTCGGTCGGTTGTCAGACAAGGTAGGTATGTAGGCCTGTTGGCAGACTACGCACACAGATCTGTGGGCAGACTAGGTAAATTGGTAGATGCATAGGTAGCTCGGTAGCTCATAGGTAGATTGGTGATAGGACAATATATGTAGGTAGGTCAGTAAATGTAGATCGGTAGATAGACAAGGTAGGTAGGTCAATTTCTAGTTGGTCATACACGGTAGATATGTAGGCCCTTTAACAGACGAGGTAGATCGAGAGGTACTCGTACATAGGTAAGTCGGTGGTCAGACAAGGTAGGCAGGTATGCTGACAGATCTGTGGGCAGATTAGGTAGTTCGGTAGGTACAGACCCAGAAACAAAATTTGGGCATAGTAAGCACTGAGCATGCGCAGTATGTTCGAAATGGAACTTAGAAAATTCAGGTGGCCTAAATTTTGTTTCTGGGTTTGTAGTCAGGCAAGGTAGGTAGGTAGGCATATGGGCAGACTAGGTAGATTAGCAGATGCATGGGTAGGTCGGTGGCGAAACTAGGGAGATAGTAGGCCTATCAGTAAACTTGGTTAATAATAATGATGATAATAATAATAACAATAATAAATAATAATTTCTTCTCCGCCACTCAACTAGAAGCTAAAAAAAGAGGTAGGCAAGTGGCAGGTACTCAGACAAGGCAGTTAGTTCGGTGGCAAGAGAAGGTAGATACGTTGGTGGCCAGACGAGATAGGACAGTGGCCAGATGAGGTAGGTCGGTGACAGATGAGATAGACTGGTAGGAAGATATGCCTGCATAAAATATAATGACCGATAAAATACACACAGGCAAAGAAATCACTGTGTTTCAACATATTCAAGTTTCATCTTACCGCTAATGGACGTAACTGCGCAAAACCAATGGCATTGAAAAACAGTTTAATGTTCAGAAACAAACGTAGAAGTAACATACACACACTGCCGCACCTACCGTATTTAAATGCCACGCGATTCACGGAATATGAATTGGGAGGGAGTTGCTTGCCACATGGTAGCATCTGCGTATAAATGTCTTAATTCGTACATCGTAGCCATGTTTTACTTCGAATACAACCTCCAGAATATTAAAACAATACCACGGGACACAAAGTATTTGTTCAAGTGGGAGACGAACTCTCAGTCCCTGGAGCCCTGTAATAACACTAACGTAAAAGTCGTCCTTGGCGATGACATCACATTTCCAATCTGTGGACTTTCCCTCCTCCAGATACGTGGTCTGAGAAACCAGTTTCATGACTTCATAGTCCACAGAAACAATTTCTCTAGCTCAATGAGTGCTTGGTCAAAAGTTCGCCAAATTCCATACGGCAGCAACTTGACTGGGCGGACAAGAGTGCCGCATCCACTTACGTTTTCATGATGAATCCGGATCTCCGGCGCACGTTTGAATCTACTTCGACCGATTATCTAACTAACGAATGCATTGCGGGTGGTATCGACTACTTTAATCGTTGTTACAATTTTTCTCGAGTGGTACGCAGAAAAAATTCCACATTAAAATTATAAGCTTAACACGGTAGTAGTCACTCTGTATTAACACAGGAAAGTATAGTACGTACCTCTCTGAACGCAGGACAGCCGTGACAGTTCAGTGGTTGAGGGCACCCATGTCACGTTCTTTTGAATATAAGCAATCAGGGTCATAATAAGATTCAGATAATACAGATTACAGTAAGGTACTGCACTAGCCACGTCTGTGGACCACAAGGCGACCCGCGTTAGACCCCCGGCCAGGTCGTGATGGAATTTACGGTCGAAAAAACTGATATTATGAAGCGTTTTTACCGGGATACAGCTGTTTGCTTTCTTAATTCCACTCACACTCTCCACCTCTTCATTTCATCTATCATCATCAGTAACTAAAAATGGGCTGAGGTTAAGTCCTCGGGGTAATACGGGTTTCTGATAAGGGCTTGGGGCTACGGACATTTGGGGCTTATTTGCCTGGGAAATAAATTTGGCTCTGTGAGGGGCTGAGGCAGGATGGTCCAAAAGCAAGGGAAGAAAGGACAAAAAGGGAGTGAGGAGAGATTAAAAAAGGTAGCGAGAGGACAAAAAGTAAGGGAGGAAAGAGCAAAAAGCGAGCGAGGAGAGGACAAAAAGTAAAGAAGGAAAGAGAAAAAAGGGGACGAGGAGAGAACAAGAAGAAAGGGAAGAAAGAGCAAAAAGCGAGCGAGGAGAGAACAAAATGTAAAGAAGGAAAGAGAAGAAAGGGGACGAGGAGAGGACAAGAAGTAAGGGAGGAAAGAGTAAAAAGGGGGTGAGGAGAGGACAAAAAGTAAGGGAGGAAAGAGCAAAAAGCGAGAGAGGAAAGGAAAAAAAGTATGGGAGGAAAGAGCGAAAAGGGGGCGAGGAGAGGAAAAAATTAAGGGAGGAAAGAGCAAAAAGGGAGCGAGGAGAGGACAAAAAATAAGGGAGGAAAGAGCAAAAAGGGGGTGAGGAGAGGACAAAAAGTAAGGGAGGAAAGAACAAAAAGGGGGTGAGGAGAGGACAAAAAGTAAGGGAGGAAAGAGCAAAAAGGGGGTGAGGAGAGGACAAAAGTAAGGGAGGAAAGAGCAAAAAGGGGGTGAGGAGAGGACAAAAAGTAAGGGAGGAAAGAGCAAAAAGGGGCGAGAAGACAAAAAGTAAGGAAGGAAAGAGCAAAAAGGGGCGAGAAGGCAAAAAGTAAGGGAGGAAAGAGAAAAAAGGGAGCGAGGAGAGGACAAAAAATAAGGGAGGAAAGAGCAAAAAGGGGGTGAGGAGAGGACAAGAAGTAAGGGAGGAAAGAGCAAAAAGAGTGTGAGGAGGGGGTGAAACGGGAGAGTGGAAATAAAAACTGAGGAAGAAAAAGACACGAAAGGAAAAAGATAGAAAGAAAAACGATGGAGGAAAGTAAAAATTATCTACGACCGGGAAGAAAGAAAATAGAGGAAAAGGAGAAAAAGGAAAGGAAAAAAAAAACACTTTTCACTGTGAAATTATGGTCCTAATGAACGGTCTCAAAATTGTAAAGTAGATTAAAATGAAACGACAGAGGCTGACTGGCCTCTTTTCATATGATTACTATGTTAAAAACTAGACTTGAATTGGAATACGTAGGCTGGAAGGCCGACACTTCCTCTAATGAAAGTAAATTTCATATCGGTTACAGATATTTCGTAATACAGGACCGACCGGCAGACTGTGTAGTAGAGAAGTTAAGTGTGTTTCAATAGCTCTTGATGCATCATGAGTGAGCTTCTAAAAGAAATATTAGGTACCATATCGGTATGTAAATTACAGACAATTGTGAATTGGATATTTACTTTTTAAGACCAGAATTTTTTTCACTTATACAAACTATATATATGAGTGATTTTCATTGAAAAATCCATAGTGACACTTGTGGCGGACAAGTTCGCAGTTCTCTCGCTTACCACGTATTAGGCATCTACATCATTCCGTCACCATTTCTTCATTTCGTCATCATTCCATAGTATTCCCCGATCGCCGGCTGGCGACGCACGGAGGGGGCTGGCCTAGGGACGAGTGTGGTTGCCTGCTCGAAACCTGGGTACGCAGCGAACCTTAGTGTAGTCAGCCGGTGTGGGTTTGGGGATGCGCCTAGCTTGAGGGTTAGCGTAATATATCATATCGTAACAGGTCGCAGTGCTGGACCTTAATGTCTTCCTCCCGTAAATTCAATTCAATTCAGTATAGCCCTACATGAGTCTGACAGTCATTTAAAAGAAAATGCAATGTCTTCAGGTTACAGGGAGGTTAGCCGCTTGCATGATGCCGGACAGAGATAGGCATCCTACTGATTCTCTATGAAATACGCTGGCATACATTAAGTTCCCCGTGATAGCCGACATGGCGACTCCCGCTAGCATACGAGGAACAGTCAAAGGTGTCTGTCGGAAAACGACCATTTGGCGATATCCGCTGACATTCAGGGGTTGGTCAGTAATGTCTGATGATAGTTATGGAATTCCTTGAGCCATCTTTACTATCTAGAGTGCTGAAAATCTTTCCGAAAGGATTCCTCTCAGCTCATCCATTTCTCCTGAGAGTTGTGTGCACAATGGACGAAACAGTCTCGGTGTAAAGGGTCTCACGTCTATTGCCTCAACACAAGTTGGCGAACAAATTCTTTTCGTTGAGTATTACGTATCGTACGCCTACAATGTCTGAACGTTAAAAAAAAAAAACAATGAATTGGATATTAAGTATATACAGAGTGAATAAAAAATAAGGGGACAAACTTCAGGAGGTGATTCCTCACATGAAAAGGAACAAAAAAGTTCATATCAACATCAGTCCGGAAATGGTCGGTGAGTCTGCAATAAAATAATTAGTACTGGCACATCATATATCGCGAGAATCGTATTATCCAGTAACATGTGAAAACATTAAACATTTTCTCGACAATACTTTATTGAATTAAGTTTCCATAGTATTTTCAGTGTGCGGAAAAATAAACTACAATAAGTTTGTGATTCTAACGTACCTAATCGTATTTTGAAGTGGTACATTGCATGCACTGTTTACTGACTATTTGTTGTTGTTGTTGTTGTTGTTGTTGTTGTTTAGTCAACTGTCCGAAGACAGGTCTCAACCAAGAAGGCATCACTTATGAGACAACTAGGCCAGGAGATAATGGAGTAGGTGGCCAGATCTTTTCCTCCTCCATTGTATACAACGCTGACTAGTAACATTATAGTGATCAGACTTCAGATGTATATAAACAATTATTCTTCCTCTGACACATATCGTCAAGTGAGATGTACTGCCTGATTTATTAAACGTAATTATGATATGTAGACAATCAATTTTATAAATTAGGCCAACATAACATATCTACTTACATAACCTCCATATTTCATTATGTATGGATATAAATAATTATTCTGTTTCCTTAATTCTGAATTTGAAAGCTAATATATCGTATTCTGTGGATCACTGTATGTCTATGTCTGTGTGTCGATTTGAATTATTATAAATGAGAATAATATTCTGAAAATGACTATGTTACAGCTTCAACTTCCATAACGTTATTTTCTTTAACTAATTTGTTAATGTCATGTTAATATTAGTTACTGAAAAATCGAGAATTTTGAGTTACGACACTTTAGAATCCAGGGTGCGATGTGTCCAATTCTCAATGAATGTGGAGATACATCTGTTTGAATGTTACGCATAACAAGCCTGGAAATGGTAAGAAAGAACGACAAATAACTAAGTACTACTGAATATGTCCAAAGGAGTCCTATTACAGAACGAAACTACTTAGCCTTTCTGCACAACAAACTTCCAATGCTATTGGAAGTTCCCTTGGCTAAAAGGATGGACATATTGTTCCAACATGACGGAGCTCCTGTCAATTTTAGCCGCCAGATGACATATCATCCAAATCTCACACTTCCCGAACAGTGGATCGGCCGTGATGGCCAGATGCATTGACCACCAAGGTCCCCAAACTTTACTCTTGTCGATTTTTTTCAGTGGAGTGATTGGAAGATGAAATGTTAAAAAAAAAACAAAGTAACCACAAGACGCGAACCGGTCGCTCTCACTACAAATAGTGCCAACTTTATAAAAAAAAAACTATAAGACGACGTATATGATTATGTCTCGTGACCAGAATAATGTATGAAATGGAAATATATAAATTGGAGATTTATCCTTCGAAGAGGTGGAAAAATTCAAATACCTTGGAGCAACAGTAACAAATACAAATTACACTCGGGAGGAAATTAAACGCAGAATAAATATGGGACATGCGTGTTAATATTCGGTTGAGAAGCTCTTATCATCCAGTCTGCTGTCCAAAAATCTGAAAGTTAGAATTTATAAAACAGTTATATTACCGGTTGTTCTGTATGGTTGTGAAACTTGGACTCTCACTCTGAGTGAGGAACATAGGTTAAGGGTGTTTGAGAATAAGGTGCTTAGGAAAATATTTGGGGCTAAGCGGGATGAAGTTACAGGAGAATGGAGAAAGTTACACAACACAGAACTGCACGCATTGTATTCTTCACCTGACATAATTAGGAACATTAAATCCAGACGTTTGAGATGGGCAGGGCATGTAGCACGTATGGGCAAATCCAGAAATGCATATAGAGTGTTAGTTGGGAGACCGGAGGGAAAAAGACCTTTAGGGAGGCCGAGACGTAGATGGAAGGATAATATTAAAATGGATTTGAGGGAGGTGGGGTATGATGATATAGACTGGATTAATCCTGCACAGGATAGGGACCTCTGGCGGGCTTATGTGAGGGCGGCAATGAACCTTCGGGTTCCTTAAAAGCCATTTGTAAGTAAGTAAGTAAGTAAGTAAGTAAGTATAAGACGACTTGAGAACAACAACACAAACTGTTGTCAACAGAACGGAAAAGTGTATTGAAGCCGGTGACAGAATTTTTTAACCATTACTTTGAATTGTTCAAATGTACTGATACCATGTAAATAAGCAAATACATTAATTACAGTCATTTGTCCTTCCTATTTGTCACTTATAAGGCATGTTATACTTATAACATTCAAACAGCTGTACCTCCACACCCACAGAAAATTAGACACATGTTTATAATATGATTTTTTTACTCGGAATAGTCCATACCATCACACTCTAAAATATTTATTTATGTTGAGCCCCGCATTTCTAGTCCCCATGGTAGCTGTTCCCTGCGCGGTCCGCATCGCCATTCTTCCGTAACGGATTTCCGTTGCATATGTTCAAGATTTACCTTATGGCTGTGCGCGAGATGCTTTCACATCAAAAATGCTTGATATAAACATTATGCATAGATTGGCACATGACGAAACTCTCGTGGCATGATCTTAGCACACGCCGAGTCTCAGGACATGGACGGAGATTGCGATGGACGATATGAACGCCCCTGACGGGTCCCGAACCTACGACTACGAAGCCAAGCTTCAACTGTTGCGTTCATGACACTCACAAAAGACGAGGCACTGCCAAAACGCATTAGAACTTATGTCACGCACATTTGCAGATGACCCCATTCAAGAGTCGGGCCTTACATAACCTTGTGTTCTCTGTTAATGAGTGTTACACAACAGGTGAGACTCTGCCAAGTCCTTTCTTCGACAGATGCTGCATGGATGGACGGCAGGACGCCCTGCGTCTCGAAGAGACGCTGTCAGAGGGTCCCCGAGGGTGGCGGCCACCCCACGCACCAGGCACGCTGCCCCGCCTTGTGGTGAAGGAGTCGACCACCAAAAGCGGCGAGGCACGTGGGAGACCAGAGCCCACGTCGGAAGAATGTGGAGCAAGGCAGCACGGCGGCGCAAATTAAATCACACAAACAGGCCTACCTATTAAAAACAACACTTCTTTGAACTCTACGTCTTACGACAGTTGCCCACAAGTGAGAGTTGCTTCAAAGGCCTGCCTAGTGCCAGGATCGAGCATTTAAGCAACAGTTTCTTGAAATGTCTGCTCACATAAAGACCGCAGCAACAGTACGTTAATTTAATTTACTAGTCTGACCCAATATTTTGGATTTGCCCTGCGACACAGAATAGCTCACAATAAAATTTAAAATGAAAAATTATATAAACAGGTTTGAGACAAAATTGATTAAGACATGAGAAAAAAAATAGAACCAAATATAATTTAAATTGAATGTACACCATAAACATGCTGACGAAATATCGCTACAGAAAATTTTATAATGGTGGTGACGATGGCATCTTGAAGATCTCTCGTCAGCTTGTATTTTTCCCTCCACTTTACAAAGGCTTTCGGGATGGTGCCTCTCGCTCCGAAGAAGAGACCGGTAACCGTGATTTTTTTCTATGTTGTATTTCGCTGATAGGTACTGAATCGTGGACTCGTAGATTTTCTTTTTCTCTTCGTTCACTTCAGATGGTTGAGTGGCTGAGATTTCAAATCTGATTGTAGGATCAATTATTTCGGCTGTCTGTTTATTTCTGTTTATAGCTATGATATAATTTATTTTATTGAATGGGATATTATCAGCTTTAATTCTGGATCTGTTGTTATGACTTTTTTATTTGATTGAATATCTTTATTATTTATAGGTTTTGTTTTTTTTTATTTCTTCTTTAGTTATTTTATATAGTTTTCTTAGTTGAATTATTTTTCCTACTCCTCTATTGGTTTGTTTACCTTTTTACTTAAAAACTGATTGGCTGTGTATTGTATACTTTTAGTAGAGCCATCGATGTAGCTCAGTCGGCAGACTCGCTGGGCTGCTGATCCGGAGCTGCGTTCGGGCTTGGGTTGGATCCCCCTTTGGACTTTGGTTTCTTCCGAGGTTTTCCACAGCCGTGGGACTGAAGCCGGATGGTCTATGGCGAGTCCTTGGCATCAACCCCTTTGATTTGATTACCTGGTTGGGTTTTTCCGAGGTTTCCCCCACCGAAAAGGCAAATGCCGGGTAATATTTTGGCGAATCCTCGGACCTCATTTCATCTCACTACATCTCGCCAAAATGTAAAAAAAAATTGTACAACATTGTAAAAATTGTAGAGAATTACTAAATTGTAAAACTATAAAAATTTGTAAAAATTGTAATTGTAATATTGTAAAATGTTGACATGTTCCACATCTTAAAGCTTCATTGCTCATGTAAGATCCATGGAATAAAATAAATGAATGAATGAATGAATGAATGAATGAATGAATGAATGAATGAATGAATGAATGAATGAATGAATCGATCCTACGATTGCTCCCACCATCAGCAATACAATGAACTTCCTCGTGAACGTCTAGATTTTTGGGTCTAAGTGCATCTGCGATCATAGAACGTATGATGTTGTGACGTTTTATTCTGAGTACTTCTCCCTGTGGGCAACTCCCAAGCACAAAGGCCCGTATCATTTCAACATTGAAAGGGCAGTCATTTTAGAGGAACCACTGCGTAGCTCAGGATCGTAGAGAATTAGTTACTTCAGAAGACTGAATGACTTAAAGCAGTGTTATTATTTTAATTATTCGTCTGAATTAAGTTTTTAATTGGTTATTTTACTACGCTTTATCAACCGCTGTTGTTATCTGACGTCTGAGTGAGATGAAGGTGATAGTGGCAGCGAAATGAGTCGAGAGTCCAACGCCGAAACTCATCCAGCATTTGCTCTTGATGGGTTGAGGGAAAACACCGGAATAAACCTTAACCAGGTAATTTGTCTCAACCAGGATTTGAATCCGGGCCCCCTCGTTTCACGGTCAGGCAAACTAACCATTACTCCACAGAGGTGGACTCTTAAGTTATGCTGAAATTCATTAGGAATCGATACAATTTTCAATAAAAGTCAAATTTATTATACACAATTCACGAGCCGTAGTCAAGTTTCTAACCCAACTTAGGATTTTAAAAAAATAATAGTAAATGTAAGAAAAAAAACTGCTGATGAAACTAGTCAGTGTGTTAGAACAAATACAATTTTAATGCTAACACATAGCAAATACATTTCAATGGTTCATAAATATCTCAATTTGGAAGTGCAGTCCCAGTATACATTCTAGTTCAAATAATTATCTCAGTATTTAAGATTTCCACAATGTTTAAAGCATTACACTGTTTTTTTTTCTCTCTTCACAAAGCATCGTGATCGGAAAATGCAGAGCTACAATAAGTAGCCAATCGTTATCCAGCCCAGCAAACCAGATTCAACGGTTGGAGGGATCAATGTGCTGGTCACACGTTACGTCCGTACTGGTCGGAAGACCGTCCACCTCTGTTGTTGGTAACAGTGTTGCCAACACATAAATTGTATCCCCGTCAGTATAACACCTGGAAATCCGTCAGAATCCGTCAAAATTAAAATAATAATAATAATAATAATAATAATAATAATAATAATAATAATAATAATAATAAGACCATATATAACAAAACTTACTTACCAATTCTGATTAAAATAATTTATTATTCCTCAACATCTGACTTGATTACGAGCTAATTTGAAACAGGGGATTCTTAAACATAGTATGGAACAAGCAGGGCAGTTCAAATAAAAAGTAAAATTTCCCAAAAATTAAACAATTAAAAATGACAGCAGCTAAAAAATGTCAAAAGACGATATAAATCGTAATTTCCGCCAGAAAATCCGTCACCCGTCAAAGCCATTTTTTTCCCGTCCGTTACGTTGAAATTCCGTCAATTTCGACGGAATTTTCGTCCAGTTGGCAACACTGGTTGGTAAGTTGTTGCGGAACTAACATTCTGATGGCAGACTCGGTTCTATTACACCTGTTGACCCACATATTAATTATCATTATCGTGACCATGATTATCGGAAGAAAAACAAAGAAGGTAAACTTGCGAATTCTAAATGAGGCAGTAGAGCTAGACAGCTTCAAATACTTAGGTGTACTACAAGCAGTAACATGAGCTGCTGCCAGGAAGTCAAAAGGAGGATAGCAATGGCAAAGGAAGCTTTTAATAGAAAAAAAGCATCTTCTGCGGACCTCTGGGAAAAGAACTAAGAGACTAGTGAATTGCTTTGTGTGGAGTGTGGCATTGTATGGAGCAGAAACATGGATATCTCGACGAAGTGAAGAGAAGCAACTATAAGAATTTGAAATGTGGATATGGAGAAGAATGAAGCGTGTGAAATGGACAGACACAATAAGAAATGAAGTTGTGCTGGAAAGAGTGAATGAAGAGAGAATGATGCTGAAACTAATCAGAAAGAAGAAAAGGAAATGGCTAGGTCACTGGCTAAAAAGAAACTGCATACTGAAGGATATAGTGGAAGGAATGGCGAGCGGGAGAAAAGTTCGAGGCAGGAGAAGATATCAGATAATAGACGATATTTAGTTATAGCTATGGATCATATGCGGAGACTAAGAGGAAGGCAGAAAATAGGAAATATTGAAGAAATTCTTGGTTTGGAGTGAAAGACCTGCCTTTGGGCAGAACGCTATGAATGAATCATTATTATATTAAACATTTTCGAACCCCAATTTTGCACAGCTGTGTACAAAAAAATGTCTTTTCAATATTGAGGAAAATTATAACGTATAATAATCTCACAGATGTCGTCTTCCGGTCCAGCTGCATCTGGATAAAAACACAAGCATTATTAAAAATGTCTGCCCTCCACTTCAAAGCAATCCCGGGACTGGCACGAACGTGCGAGCTCAATCCAAAGGGAGTTTAACACTCCAATGACATTCATGGGTGCAGCCAGCGTGGATTTTATCGCGAATAGAAATATTTCTCCCTCATGCACTGCACTTAGCATGCCTGTGGCTTTCAATGCACACTCCAAGGTACACGCTTTATGCACTCGCATTTACATCATAAACGAAAGTAAATGGAAAGCTCATTGAGATTTAATTCTCTATTACACGCCTGTCCTGCTAAGGCTGCGAGTCTGGTAGCGGCTTTGCAATGATTCAACTTTTAAGAAATCATACTGCAAGCTATTACGCAATTCAATTTAGAGCAAAAAGTTGTTTGTGGCGAAACGTTTTTCATGTTAACTTTTCGTCACTCAAGTCATCGCAATCATCAAGGTCCTGATTTTGATTACCTAAAGTTTCCAAGAAAAATCTCAATATTGCTAAAAATTAACTGTAATTTATGAAAGATGACATTAAATTCTAACATTATACACTTCTTCATTACAAAATAGGGTTCACACAGTTAACATATTTTAATAACTGTTAGTTAAATTCATCTATGATGGTATTTTTTACAATGAGTGTTAGCTGACTTAATACAGACATGGACAAATTATTAACAAAATTGACGATTTTTTATGATAATTCTATTTACAAAATTTGAATTTTCAATTTAGAGTACAGTTGAAAATTTTGCATATTTCCTTCATTACAGAAGACAGAAATATGCAAAAATGTCAACTGTAGTTTAAATTGAAGAGTCAGGTTTTGTAAAAATATATAATAAAAATCTTCAATTTTGCTAATAATTTGTAAATTAGCAAAAATGTCAACTGCATTGAAGAGTCAAATTTTGTAAAAATATAAAACAAAAATCTTCAGTTTTGCTAATAATTTGGAAATATCCAAAATGTCAACTGTGGTCCAAATTGAAGAATCGAATTTTCTAAAAATATACAATAAAAACCTTCAGTTTTGCTAATAATTTGTAAATATGCAAAAATATCAAATGTAGTCCAAATTGAGGAGTTAAATTTTGAAAAATATACAATACAAATCTTCAATTTTGCTAATAATTTGGAAATACACAAAAATGTCAACTGTAGTCTAAATTGAAGAATCATATTTTGTAAAAATATATATTAAAAATCTTCAATTTTGCTAATAATCTGTCCACGTCTGTACTGGTTTTCAATTAGGCCTACTTACGTTCTTGTCGTCCGTGGTGGACGCTCAGTTAGCAAGCTAGTCTTTGAGATCTGAGATTCGAGTTCCAACACGGACGAAGGCGATGGATTTTAAAGTGTTAAAATACTTAGCGCTGTTCCCCACGAGGTCCCTGATAACATAGAGTTTCAGGCAAAATTAGTCAGTCATTTGTCGCGTATTGCTCTCAAGCGCCTGAAAATTCCTGAAACCAGCACAACACCTCGAACTACTGGCAGACATCTATGTGATGAGTCGACCTGGTTGGCGAGTTGGTATAGCGCTGGCCTTCTATGCCCAAGGTTGCGGGTTCGATTCCGGGCCAGGTCGATGGCATTTAAGTGTGCTTAAATGCGACAGGATCATGTCAGTAGATTTACTGGCATGTAAAAGAACTCCTGCGGGACAAAATTCCGGCACATCCGGCGACGCTGATATAACCTCTGCAGTTGCGAGCGTCGTTAAATAAAACATAACATTATTAACATTATCTATGTGATGAATTGAGAAAGATATCGTTTCAATCCTGGTGCCAGTTACCTCATAGGGGGAAAGGTGTAGTCATCTATGAAGAATATCCAAGAGCCAATTCATGGGTCAGCACCAAAAAGAATTTGTCGTCTTAGGAATATATTAATGCAATCAAGATGTCCTGCAACCTTACTGCAGTGCGCTCCGTTCCTGGCAGAGCTTTCAGCACAACCCGTTGCCGTCAACCTGGCTGCAACGAGACAGAAACTCTTGGCCACGTGTTGGGCTTTTGTCGGAAAGGAGAGTTATTGCGTAACAACAGGCATCATAGAGTCCGTGGAGCTATCGCCTGTCTGCTTCGGAACAAGGGTTGGGAAGTTCATGAAGAGGTCCACTGCATTTCTGAAGACGACTCTCACAGAAGAGCGGATATAATAGCAATAAACAGGCAACAACAAAAGGCTATTATCATAGATCCAACCATACGCATGGAGAGATATCTAAACCAAGCTCATCAGGCTGATCAGGAAAAGAGGGCCATTTATGAACCTTGTATTCCCTACGTTAGTGCCAAGTATAACATCCCTCTCTTCAATTGGTCAGTGACAGGTTTATTTTTTGGTGCACCGAGTTCCTTACCAAAATTTACTTATAATTTTTTTAAACAATTATCAATATCATCTTTTGAAATTCAAAAAATCATCTCGCAAATTCTTAAAGATTCCCTGCAGATTATACAGCTTCATTTATACCACTCAGAAGGCCTTAATTAAGGACATGCTAATTTTAAATAAAATCTTTTATTTATAAGTATAATTTTATAGTCATCTTCTAAGATTTTATTTTATAATTGATAATCACTGGTGCTTAATTATTACATTTTATTTTTATAACAATATTCATATTTAATTGATTATATTTGTTTGCTATTAATTTCCGGATCCTCGTGGTCATCCTTAATTAAGGCCGGACGAGTTATTTCTCTCTCTCTCTCTCTCTCTCTCTCTCTCTCTCTCTCTCTCTCTCTCTCAAGACCTATAGGTAATTAAGTTATCTTAAGAATATAGTTTGTTTATGCTCCACCATTTTAGTCAATGTAACTACGGTATTATATATTTAAAAAATACTATTTTACTAAAGCGGTTAGTAAAATTTGGTGTTATAATACATTTGATACATCATGGCGGCTAATACGACTGAAAGCGATGATTCTGACATGATGGTGAACTTCAGCGTGTGATTTATCCAAATACTTTGGCGTAAAGACTTTCCCACCATGAATATTAACTAAACTTTCAGTTTATTCCCTCCCTCCCAGGTGAAAACTTTGATTTGTAAAAGTGAGATTTGGCTTTGAGTATACGAACCTTCTCTAGCCATGTTTTTACTTACACTTTTTAAAGGGTATTGTTATATTCGATCATCTCCAACGACACCCCAACGACTACATCCTTCTCACCATTTTTCCCCATCTGAAGACGAAGCTAGTACCAAACCTCCCAGACACTGCGACGTCTTATAAGCTTTATTAGCAATGGAAAAGTCCCCGCTATACCTGTTCTGAATAACCCATACATAAATGCTTTCTACATTATTTAGAAATGTATCTTCTCCTTTCCTCCTCAGTCTTGCTACATGTTTCATTCAGGTCCCCCCTCTCCTCTTTTCCATGCTTCTCTCGTCCATCTAACTCACGGCGTACGCAGATACGTGCTTCGTTGAATCATGAAGATCACATACAGAGGGGCTGGAGTATACAATCAAACCTACCAAGTCCAGGACTGACAAACTTTGACAACACTGTGCTTTTAGCCATGCCTTTTGGCGGATTTAACAATCCTGGTCAATCTTACTTTTGGCCACAAATTCTCACAATTTAAGGGCAAAATTATTTAAAAAGTGAGAAAAAGAAATTTAAGCTTATGCATTAACCTAATTCAATATGACGTCTACCTTATAAATGGTAGCCTTCTTTCGTATCTGATGTAACAAATTATTACTAACTTATTAATACCTGCTATACAAAGAGCCCAGTAACATAATGAAGCAATAACATACCTAAATAAATCCTTTAAAAATGTAATTCATACACACATGTAGATCCACATTACTAGTTAATGTGATAAAGTCCAAAAATGAATATAATTGGCCTAGACCTTCTTATTTAACATTCTATGGCACATAACTAAATATCGTAGTTTTTGCTAAACTCTACGGCTGCTATTCATAGACATTTCGCAGCACGCGCTACGAGCGTACTAAACTAGCCCCGGCTATCCACTGGTTACTTGTACAGAATTCAAATCATATCCTATCGCTAACACTGGTTTATGAATACGAAAACGTTAGTTCGTTGATCATCCACTGGAAACCCGCGCTAAAAATGTCTGTGAATACGGCCCTAAGTGATTTCTTCTTCAATTCCGCTCAAGGATGAAATTTAAAATATAAGCCTACATGCAAGATGTTAACTAATATGTGGGGAAATCTTCGGTGAACGGATAAAGACCCTAAAAACAAGCAAACAAAAAGTTTATGAAAATATACAATCAATTTCGTTTTTGTTTAAATTACAGGTTAATTTTTTATTTCATATGGTTTAGTTCTTACAGTAACGGGTCATGTTTATTAAATCAGGAGGATCTATCATTATTGCCATGTAGTAATTGAAAACAACGGATAGTGGAAACTTCAAAATGTATGACGGGGCCTCACACATTTTTTTTTTTTTTTTTTTTTTTGCTGCTAAAACGATTCCAAGTCAGCAATTCTCTAATAAATGAATAGGGTCCGATTTCGTCAAGAGAGATTAAATAAATAATTTCAAGGGAAAAATTGTTCCGTGGCCGGGTATCGATCCCGGGACCTCTGGTTGAACGTCCTGCAGGGCGTCCTGCCGTCTGGTACGTTCAACAGAGGTCCCGGAATCGATACCCGGCCCCGAAACAATTTTTCCCTTGAAATTATTCAAATCTGTTTTACAGGGAGCATTACCTGAAAGACTAGATTTGCAAAGATTAAATATATATTAACCCTGAGTTTATTACCATCAGGTTAAAATTTTAACTCGTTCTTGCGACTAATGGGTTTCACCAAGTCTTTTCGGTAGAGAACCCTCGAGAGAACGAGGAAAAGTGCTAATCTAAAAGGCCGTGACCGACAATTTGTTTCCACAATTTCATCCACAACTTCCCAAGAAAATGAAAGAGGTTAGAAAGAGAAATAGAGGATCAAATTTTTCTGCTATAGAACAATTAGCAACGAAATATAAAAAACCCTTCGATCGGGAAAACGTCTCGTCTGTATTCCTCAGCAGCAGTCAATGCATTGCCATAACAAAATCCATAAAAAAGCATGTCTGCATATTCACTATGAGAATACATGAATTAAATGTCAAGCGAACGTGTATTGAGTTGTGTTTTGCGCTAGCGTTGCGGTGCTCAGATGCTGCCGTGTGCAAAAAATCTGACTAACACAGCAAGTATAATAAACGGAACCGCAAGATGTTCTTGTATTTCTTCTCAACCGTTAGACTTCGGACATATACATATCAGGTTAAATCCATGTAGATTAACCCAAACTACATTATCCTGAAACATTTTACATTCATCCTGAGACACCCTGCAAATAGCATTTCCTTTCCGAAGCAGTTACGCTAAGAATATGTATTTCTTGCAGTTTGATTTGAACCGGCAAATCCTAGATATACTGCAGCATTACTACAACCGATGACGACGATCAAGAACGTCCATAGCTCGGCTGCGTTGTTCAACAGTAGCAGTTGGTGGAGTCCCGAGCACTCCGTTACTCAACACAGCACGTACTCACGCGGGCCGTGAGTGGTGTGCGTGCAGACACATGGTCCATTGTTCAGAGGAGACACTCCCACCCGCGGAGCAAGGTCCTCTGCACGGAGTAGGCAGCTGTTCTCGGAATGGGCCGTACCTGCTCTAAGTGGGACTCATCGAGCCTCTTCAATGTACCACCTAGCAGGTGGCTCTGACCTGCACCACCTCCATCAGCGGCAAGGGCGGAATTAATATGCAATTGCGTCGAATCAAAATAGTTCAAGCAGCCGACAAAACCTTATGATAATTCACATTGAATATTATAGAAGGATTCACATAATATTAGTTCCTAAAAAGCTAATATGACCGTCTTTTCAATGTTGGTAACAATTAGATACCTATCAGATATCACCAAAGAAGGTAAAATCACAATGTTAGGTACTCAAACAGTAATAATAAATTTATTTATTTAATAATGACATATACATAAAAAACGTTACATTAAAATACCCCGAAAGAGCAAAGCTCGTGTTCGGGGACAGTTCCGTTACATAGATACACATACTTTGTAGACAAGATACTTAAGAAAAAGCTCACATAAAGATTGTAATAAAATTAGTAAATAATAATACTAGTAATAACTGAGTGAAAAAAGAGACGATGTTTAGATTGATGGATTAATATTAAATTATTATTAGTAGTATAATTAGTGCAGGTCATGTTGATATAGTAACCAAGATAAAATAGAAAAATACACTTAGGATAGAAATAAACTTGTTTTACAATACATGGTACATAATATATATACAGGGAAGTCTGTCATATAAATTTTTTAATTCTGGATCTGAAAATTTCATTGCTTAAAGTAGTCAATTCTGGATGAAATTTTATTATCGAATTATATAGCCGTGGACCATAATTTGTACTGTGTAGTAAAGCAGCAGATGTGAAATATTTAGGTTCAACTAATTTAAGAATTTCATTTCGTCTCGTATTATGATCATGTGGCTGAGCTACAAATATTATTTACTTATTAATTTACGACTAAATATATTTCGTCTGGCAACATGAAACATGGCCATTTACTGACTATGGACATATTTTAGACTGGACATTTGATAACTGGGGGCATTTTTGATACTGGGCAATAATGATGACGGACATTTTAGAACTGCACGCATTGTATTCTTCACATGACAGTATTAGGAACATCAAATCCAGACGTTTGAGATGGGCAGGGCATGTAGCACGTATGGGCGAATCCAGAAATGCATAGAGTGTGTTAGTTGGGAGGGGGGCCGGAGGGAATAAGACCTTCGGGAGAAATGTAGATGGGAGAATAATATTAAAATTGATTAGAGGGAGGTGGCATATGATGATAGAGACTGGATTAATCTTGCTCAGGATAGGGACCAATGGCCGGCAATGGACCTCCGGGTTCCTTAAAAGCCATACGTAAGTATTAATTGGCTGATAATCGCCATCTGTGAAGCTGGACAACTATTGCGACATTTGCGCAACAACCAGTCCCACTCACAACTGTTAACTCTCTACAATAGCGAGATCTGGACATCGCAATGATCCATCCGTAGCTCTGTCACGTGACGGTTTTCGCTACAGTAATACACGTACGATCTCACACATATGCAATGGAAATTGTTTTCCAGTGGAGGCCACTTGCTGTCAGTCTGTGATTCAGAATTTTGTACAATGGAGCGTCGTAAGGAGCTCAGTACCGATTTAAAGAAAGTTATTGTTCGCCTGGCTCTGAAAGACTATTCATAAAGAAAAATAGATAAAGTAGTGCATATAACACATTCTACAAGAGAACACATTGTTGAAAAATTTCGAAATTATGGAACTTCGAATAACTTGGCAAGGAAAACCAAGCAAAAGTTGCTAAATGCACGTGACGAATGTTTCATAGTTAATGAAGTTCTAAAAAAAATCCAAAAATAAATGTTCCACAAATTCGGGTCATGATTGAAAAGTTTTCAAAAACGAAGATCAGTAATCAAACTATCCGGCGTGTGTTGTGGAAAATGGTCACCATGGCAGAAGACCACGAAACAGGCTGTACATTAGTGAGAAAAATCGAGCTCGAAGATTGGACTTCCCTAAGGAACATGTTTGTAAGGATGAGGAATTTTAGAACGGGGTGATTTGGTCAGATGAGATGAAGATAAATCTATACGGTTCCAAAGGCATTCATAGGATATGCAGGAAGCCCAACACAGATAACGGCAGGATGCTAATGTTGTAGGGATTATGTCTGCAAATAGTGTGGAGAATATTGAGTTCACAGATGGGATTATTTTTTAGTAGGTTATTTTACGACGCTTCATCAACAGCTTAGGTTATTTAGCGTCTGAATGAGACGAAGGTGATAATGCCGGTGAAATGAGTCCGGGGTCCAACACCGAAAGTTACCCAGCATTTGCTCATATTGGGTTGAGGGAAAACCCCGGAAAAACCTCAACCAGATAACTTCCCCGACCGGGAATCGAACCCGGGCCATCTGGTTTTGCGGCTAGACTCGCTAACCGTTACTCCACAGGTGTGGACGGGAGATGGGATTATGGGTAAGTATGTGTACAATAACATTTTAAGGTCAAATGTTAGGCAGAGTGCACAAAAATGGGGATGTCGCCTGTGTATATGTTCCAACAAAACAATGACAGTAAACATACAGCTGAAATCAATAAGAATTGGCTCATATGGAACACATCCCAACAATTCCGAACACCTCCTCAATCACCAGACTTAAACCCCATCGAACATTTATCGGAAATTTTGAAAAGGAGTGTCAGAAAGCAGAAGTGTACAACCATAGAGGAATTGAGACGTGTAGTGAGAGAAAAATTTGCTAAAATCAAATCAAAAACTTGGTAAAATCAATGACAAAGACATGGCAAGCAGAAATAAAGTCGAAAGGTTATGCTACAAGATATTATTTTTCATAATTATATACAATCGAAATGTACAAACAAGACTGTTACATAGAAATTGGACACGTTTTTGGTTATTTTGTTTTGTTTAATATAATCAGAAGTTTATATTTCATTTTTAGATTTTAATATATTCCAAAGTCCATGTGTAATAGTTCTATCATATGAAAATATATTAAATTATATATTTTCATAAGATATTAGCGTTTCATTTGGATAATAAAACTGTACGAACAACACTATTACAATATATACTGTATTTAGGTACCCAAACAACAAGCTCTATTACTGACACATAATCATAATGCTAGTACAGTCTCTCGTTTCTAGATACAGTCAACACAAGATACGTACCAAAAACGTCAAAATCTAGGAATGAGTTTTTCTCAGCATCACAGTACTTTCTCTACACTGTGAATTGCCGACTTCGCATTATTTCGCGTCGCGGACGAAAGTTGTCTGGCTTCACCGCAGCTCTCTCACTCGATCCAAGTGACGTCCGATGTCAGCCATCCAACCGGTTTATGGAAACCTGATTTTTTTTGCGTTCTACAACTTGCTGAAGTCCGAATCATTTCTACGAATGTGATCGGGCTGTCTGTCACCTGCTACTGGAGACTTGAAAACAAAAGTATACCAGTTTCATTTAGCAATCAGAAGTCGCGGTATTTTATAATTTCCTGGCGAATAGGTTTATTTCTAAGTCACGAGTGACCTGTCAATGAATGCCTAGTAGACAGAACACAGAGAAATAAGTGAAGATGGGTGGGCATGTGGGTAGATAGAACTCAGATTAGATTGGACATTACATTAGGTAAGCCCATATATAGACACACACAACCAAATCATTTTCCCCCAGCATAAATCAGAGATTAAAAAAAATCACAGCAAACTTCACTGCAATAGTTACAGGACACGGTAAAACTACCTCAATCGCTTCAGGATTATACTAGTAGACAACCCAACATGTCCCTGCAACAGCGCAGAACAACAGGATACCTGATACAGGATTGCAGACTACTGGATAAAGAACAAATTCTGAAGAAGAATAGTTCGAAAACCAGAAATTGACCTGTAAATCAATATGAAGAGACACCGGAAACACCATACATTTCACCGAGTCGATAGACTTCGAAAAGATGCAGCAAAATTAAATAGACTTTAGCAGCTCAGAATTATATAAAAAACTCTTATCAAGCCGACTCATTTATTAATACAACGTATTGCTAATATTGTTATTAAATTGAAACGGTGAGATCAAAAATTCCCTAAGTCTAGAGAAGTAAAATGTCACCAGGTTGTCATTTGACATTTTTGGTCTCTCCTGGCAACGGCTTATTTGTAACTCACTTCTGAGATTGGGGTTCCTGGAAAGATGAATTACGCTGCCCCGATGATATTATGATAAGATGTTTATGAAAGGCCAGGATAGATCTTAAACCTACGCCTAACCTAATTTCCAGATCATGGACGAACACAGGAACATTCCCCTTTAAAGAAAAATTCCTGTGTTGTAACCGGGAATCGAACCCGGGACCTCATGAACTGTAGTCAGAAGCTCTGATCACTAGCCCAGGAGGCTGGTCCATCTATTAATATTGGTTACAATATTTACATGAATATTATTATTTGATATGTCAATATTATCCTGAATAAAAAGAGTTGGCTTTAACATAGAATATTCACACCACAAACTAGTCGGTGAATTTACTATTTCCGACTTTTCAAAGAAATTTGCTACCAAAGAGGTTTCACAAATAATAGTCTTTTTAACACCACACAATTCCTTAAACATCTTGTACGAACATTCATGTAGTTTTTTTTTTATTTCTGCAGCAGTAAAAACTTACAAGCAGCCCTTGATGCTCCTTCAACTTCAACTAAAATCATTTTTAATAACTACAATACATTTTTCAAAATTCCTGCCAAACTTCTCTATGTGAAAAGTTTTACAACTTCTATAGTAACAAACAATGTAATAAGAAACGCGTTCACTAATATTAACTGATATAAATCCAAACCAATTTTTTAAATAAAACAAAAGAATACTCAAACGCGTTCACTGATATTAACAGATGTAAATCCCAGCTAATTTTTCAAAATATAATATTTTTACGTAGAAGTGGGGAAAAATATATGCAGTTCGGGAGGTAAGTAGATTTGATCATTTTCGGACTTAATTGCCGGCCTTGCTTCATCCTCGACTGGTAACTACTACCTACCTCCCTTGTAGCATAAATAACTACTAGATGTAAAAATAATACAATTTAGTACGAAAGGCATTTTCTTTATTTTATTGCAATTACGATTAATCGAACATAGCCGCCTTTATTTTGCTTTGCATTCTACATGTGCCTAAAATTCAGACTAATTTCGCACAGAATATTTTAAAATGGAGATACGCACGATATCCACCTTCAATGTGCTGGCAAGGCAGAGGCTATCGTACAACAAGTTTCTGAGAGAATTCTGCCTAGTTTTCCCAGGGCTGTACCTATCCGGAAGAAGTTGTAAAAGTATTATACCGCAGCGGAAGAGCTGAAGTCGTTTGTGTGACGGCCTTGGACTCGATTCCCGGTGCCGCAAGGGAGAGCTGGTTTGTCTTGCACCACCAAACTACACGCCGCGCCGGTATCATCCACGGGAGAAAGAAAACAAATCCACAACGACTTGAGGCCGCGGGACTAGTTCAGCATGTATCAGCAATTAAGAGAAAGGTGAGAGATATCAAGACTGTGAGGGAGAAATAGGACACATCTCTGAAACAGGTGTCAGAAGGACTTCTTCAGTTACTTGTTCTATATAAAATGCCTCTCTCACACACATACGTGGCACGTTGTTTTATTTTAGCTCTTCTTTGCTATACTGAATTAAATTTTGTTCCATTCTAGATATACTAAATCAGCGTTTCTCAAACTTTTTTGAAGTGGGGACCACTTTTTAAAGTCAAAACAGTTCCGCGGACCACCTTACTCTTGTTCCCTTCGAAAGCAAATTTATAATTTTCGTAGCCTATTTTAATACCAGTATACATGTATTTTAAAATTGAATTAAGATTCGGTACTTTGGTCCTCTGTTATGAATTCGGGTGGTCCCTGGCTGGGTTACAGGCGCGGCGCCAGATGTGCAGGGAAAAGATGTCGAGAAACACCACGTATATAGTGCTTTAAATCCCTCTTTTGTTGCTGAGAGTAGAGTGGGAAGTCGATAGACGGGTAGGATAATAAATTTCATAAAATGTCTGTATTGGGAGAAAAAGTGAAATTCGATTGCCATGTGTCATTTTCAAACTCTGAGATTTTAAGCTACAGTGTCATACGCAATTCGTTCGAGTTTTATTTTTTCTTCTGTCTTATTTGAAGGACCACAAGGGCAGACTTCGAGGACCACAGGTGGTCCGCGGACCATAGTTTGAGAAACGCTGTACTAAATGACGAAAAATTCACACAGACCTAGATAAAAATGTCTACACAAAATATATTTAAGACAAAAACAGCAAACTAGCTTACATCTAAACATAGATTATAAGGAAACACTATGTTGTTTAGTCAACTGTCCGAAGACAGGTTTGAACTTCACAAGTGATACCAACAAGGCACCACTTATGAGGCAACTAGGCCAGAAGATAATGGGGTAGGGTGGCCAGTTACTTTCCCCCCTCCATCGCCGACTAGCTACATATTACACTAATCAGACTTCAGATGTATACAAACACTTGTTCTTCCTCTGACACAAATCGTCAAGTGAGATGTACCGAAAGTGAGATCCTTTCGAAAGAAACCTAAATCAGGCCACCGAAGTTGATATTGAGAAGAAGTCTATATATGAACCTTGTCTGCCGTATCGTTCTCAAAAGTACAACGTCCCTCTTAAACAATGGTCCGTCATTGGTTTGCTGTTTGGCAGTAGAGGTTCAATCACAAAATTCACATGGAATTATCTTAAGGAACGTCACATTCCTTTTGATTATGTAATGTCTATTCTTATAAATATTATCAAGGATTCTCTTCAAATATTACATCATCTCTATTTCAATTAATCAACTTATATTTGCCTTCAACAATTAACTTTCTTTTTTCTTTAATGTATCACATCACATTATATTGTACATGTTTATTGTATTCAGGACCCTTGTGGTCACTCAAAATTCTTTGAGCTGATGTCTATAATTTATTATTCTGATAATAGATGTACTGTCTTAGAAAAACGTTTTGTCGCACAGATAGCTAATTTATAAGTCCCAGAAAGGAGGCTGTGCGCATGGTCAGACATACAAGGAAACAAAACTAATTTTATTATCTTAACTAGTCCTCTGATCACGCGCTCTACGTCCTTTCTGGGACAAAACTTTTTTCTACGATTGCCCATCTCTCTGTACGTTACCACGACAATGTATTCTCTGTAGAATCTAGCTTTGATGAGGTTCTCAATTTTGGGAAGTACAATAATTAAGGCTTTAAGTTTAGTAGTAGTTTGTGCGCTAGAGGAGCCGTTCAAAATTCTGGTTTTTTAAGTTATACTGACAGAGGCGCCGAAATTGAAACTAGTGTTGAGGCAGATCAGGCGCTGACCGCGATCTGAGTGTTCGTTGAACATGCACGATTATAACCTCACTTTGTTGAAGGCAGTGAAAGCTATTGTCGGACCATCGGATCTGTGCCCCCGTAAAATATGCGAACTGAACCCTAATTCCTTCTCAGCCCCGGTAATTCATTTCTCTCCCTGCATTCCTCGCTCTCTCTCCCCCACTACTCACAATTTTGAGCCTTCTTGCGGGACAGTTTATTTGCACTTGCAGTCCAGTATTGTCAACTCAACATGAATACTGTAGCACGGAGTGGCAAAAGAAATATTATTAAGTAAGTACATAATAGCATTTTGCGATGAAGAGAAACAAACAGGTCAATATCCGTTTCCTATAAATCAGGTAACGAAAAGAGCAGCTGCGAACACAGGTGAGGCTTATTTTATTTCAATTGATTACGTATTAAAATTACTTACTTAACTAATACTAATAATACAACACTTTTATGTAATTTATATAGGCAGGTCAGAGCGCCTAATAAAGAAAATCAGGAGAGAGAGAGAGAGAGAGAGAGAGAGAGAGAGAGAGAGAGAGAGAGTCTGTGCAGGAGATGAAATGCTAGAATCACCAGGGAAGAACAGACCGAGGGAAATGTCTTTAATTCTTGTAGATGATATGAACCGATGGATTTTAAGAAGAAAGATACAAGAATTTTATACCGTGTAGAAAGAAGTTTCAACACTGAATAAATTACTGAAGGTTGCGAGAGAAGCAATATTTTTCAATTTCATGTTGTATGATTTATCCGATAAGCAAGTTGTAATACAATGTTAAAATTGAAATATACCGTCTATACTTATCTAGTATTATATGATTGATTATAACATAAACGTTTTCGGCACTAATGTACCATTTTCAAATGTATGAAAATTTGCCTAATTACATATTCAAATAGGTGCACATGAACTGTGTGAATGAACGATTCTCAATCATAGCCTGGCCAACGTCGAGCACGCAACATGTCCAGCCATTGTACGTAAGTCACTAGTTTAATTCAATGCATTTAACCATCAGCATATTCATATACGTAACAACAAATTTTATGTTCGCAGTGTAAAGGCTTGACTGATAATCGGACGGTGACAACCATGAATATGTAATAATCCAACCACGGCAAACCAAAGGAAAACAATAACCAGGTATCAATGTAACTTATATTACGCATCACATTCGATCATGGTAAAGTGCTCCAATATGTGAAAGTGAACAAAAAACAAGGAACCTTGGTGCAATAACAATGAATCAACATAAAGGATTTTTAATATTTTAATAGTTAGTATCTCAGTGTAAGTTTGCAACATTTTAAGTTATTGAATAACTGCATTTGACCACATAATACGTCAAGATAACCCCAGTGTTCCACAAAATGATGGATAATTGCAGCAGAAAAACAAATTTTAAATGTTGGTAATAAGTGTGTGTTTTTAATCATTTAATTATCTACAAATAGATTGTTTTATATGCGATATGAGATCACCAGGGTACACATTATATGTTTCATTCACACAGTTCATGTGCACCTATTTGAATATGTAATTAGGCAAATTTTCATACATTTGAAAATGGCACATTAGTGCCGAAAACGTTTATGTTATAATCAATCATATAATACTAGATAAGTATAGACGGTATATTTCAATTTTAACATTGTATTAATATTTTTCAAGGTTGGAGAGAAACGCTGCGGAAAGTGATTCGAGACATGGGATATAGGTTTTAAAAATGTAGAAATACAAGATGTATTTTGAATGAAGGAAATGATATTGTAGCATGGACGACCAGTTATTTATGGCACCGTTTGACAGAAGTTTGGGAACATCCCTATTCGGCAAGGTTCGTGGTCTGCTGTTTAACGTGGTGGGAGGAAAGCGGGTGGATTGGAGTGAGTACAGGCGTTAACTTTTTCAAGAACGACGACAGCGCTGAAGGGGCACAGATCCGACGGTCCGACAATACAAACCTGCTCTGGTGCAAACTCGTGGCTCTTACAAAGCTTCGATCTATGCTACAGTGACGCACCGACTTTTAAATCTTTCACTGACCTGCACCCACGAGAGAGTTCTTGAAATCCTGACAGACGTTTATTATATAATCAGTCGCGTTCGTGACGTCGTTATTGATTATGGTGCTCGAAAGACAAGAAGAGAACTAGCGAACGACCAACGTTTTAAACAATTCCAGGAAGAGGGGGGAGGGATAACACTCAAGCAGATTGTACGATTTTCATTTCGCTATTGTCACGGAAAAAAAATGTTAATAACAATAACAGAGTATTTCTAATAATCTATGATTAAAAACAGACAACTTCTTCAGCGAATTATAGGATCTGGAATGGCTATACACATACCCTAAGTATAATGAACACTGGGAACTATACAAATAACACATTGAAATAAGACATTTCCAACGACAATACAGAAAGTATGCTGAAGCACAGGAAACAGTAAAGAATGTAGGCCTATTAGTGCTTGCAGGCTCAGAATAACTTACAGAAAGAAGCATGACAATGTTGCAAGATATCCCACCAAGGAACACGGGACTATGATTATAGGAAGACAATCCCATATGAAGAGTCCACTGCAAGAATGATGGATGTCATTTGGAATACATTTTTCAGGAGAAGCAACTGAAAGTTTGAAATGCTTAGCGCTCAAAGCTTAGCTGTGATTTTGCGATCATTACTGTACAATGACTATCAGTGTTAATGCCATATAACTCTGTATGTACATTCTATATGTCTTGGTTCATTTTCGACAAGAAAGTGACATCCATCATTCTTGCAGTGGACTCTTCATATTTTAAGTACCAGCCCTAGCCAGTTTGGAAATTGATGAACTTAAGTTGTAGTGTGATGAGGAATTTCACAATGTCAATAGACCTGTCTTAAGCATTGTCAACAGAACAAATTAGTTCAGCTAACACACACTGCAGTTCCATTAGGCCGTAACTTCTAGAACGCAGGCTATAACAAAATCAGCAAATATAAACATCCAGCGTGTTGTTCAAGTGAACAGGCATGTTGTTTTTCAGAAAATTTCTGCACACCGCCCCGTGAGTTTGGAAGTGCTTGGAAACCAAACATTTCCGGCCCTATTTTGATATAAATTAGGCTATTTCTTTTTCCACTCGCACTGCTGTAAGTACGCTGTTATTAGCTTGTTTCTAGGGAAGTAACAGTATATCACTATACAAGGTTGGGAAGTGCTTTTTACACAATCGACGAAAAGTTTGAAAAACTCGCTGTGCTCGTTTTTCAATTTCCGAAATTTTGTAATGCACTTCACATACGTGTACTGTACAAAATGTTTTGCACGATCATATTTTTAAAATTGCAAATACAATATATTTTGCATTGAAAATTTAGAGTAATATTATTCCAAAGCCTTCGCAAAACTGTATTGTAATGGTAACTAAGTAACAATAAGTGCAACTCTAATGAGTCTATTTCAGTCTAGTTTTGTTACGAAGAGTGGTTTCCCTAGAAACAAGTTTCTATATGGGAATTCTAACTTTCAAGGCCTAACAATAATAGCTGTAAATACAGCAAAAAATACGATCGTACAAAAAAAAAATAGATTTTGTGCGAGATCGTGCATATTTGCTTGCTTTCCGCACAAAACCAATACGCGATAAGTGTGAAATACCACATTCAGTATTCCCAACCTAACACACATAACAATTTCCCTCTTCTTACCGCTTAAGCGCCATATTCATTTTACTGCTTTAGGCTTTTAACATATTATTTTTAGAAACGTTTAACATAGTAATAATTATAAATCGGAAACTTACTACTGCAATTTCACCTAAATTGCAATGTTAATTGTTTTTAAATATTTGCAAAAATTAAGTAAAGGCTACTACTCCACGAAACTCATTGCATTCCTGATACAAGTAACATTAAGGAAGCCGTGAAAAAAATCAACAAGATTCCAGATGCCGATGTTATTACCGCAATATGTTATATAAATAATATTGCTAAAATATTAAAATGAAAAATAAATCATTACATAACCTTACCGTTTGTTTTAAGTTCGCATTTATAGACTGGGAGGAAAAAAAAGACAGACGTATATCACGGCCTGCTGGATATAGTAAACACAGAAAACATTTTAAAGCAACAATGTTGAAAATAGATATTTTTGTTTTGCTAATTTGCCGTCATTGAACAGAAACCAAGATGGAGATTTCATTGCAAATAACTAGAAATTCCTCTTTCAGGTATGTAATAAACGATCTTCGCACAAAATAATGTACGATACACGAGCGGTATGTTTTCTTTCAATTCTCGGAAATTAAAAATGCTCAACTACGTTTCGCTTTTTCAAACTTTTCCTCGAACATGAAAACTTCAACATACCGCTCTTGTAACGCATATTACTATTTTTGCACGATCACATTTTTAAACTAGCAAATACAATACATTTTGCATTGAAAATTTAGAGCAATATTATTCCAAAGCCTTCGCCAAACTGTATTGTAATGGTAACTAAGTAACAATAAGTGCACTGTAATGAGTCTATTTCAGTATAGTTTTGTTATGAAGAATGGTTTCCCTAGAAACAAGTTTCTGTGTGGGAATTCTAACTTTCAAGGCCTAACAATAATAGCTGCAAATACAGTAAAAAACGCGATCATGCAAAAAATAGATTTTACCGTGATAGTGTTTGTTGCTACTGACGACGGGACGTAAGTCGCAATACTTCTCTAGGGAAGTAAGTGAAAATATGTTTTATCCATGACCATAACGAAAAACATGCCTTTACTAAATACTTCTGCGTTTGTAAAGTAGGCTTTTATTCAACATTACTTTATTTCACTAGTGAGATAAAGACTTTACCTCACAGTTTGAACTTTATCTCACAGTTCATTAGTATTTTCCTAGTACCCGGGTACACACGTATACTTTTCCATTGAACTATTACTCAAGAAGTTAATATATTAGTTACTAGATGTCACTACCTCTACTTCTTTATCATCATTTCTTAAATATACATACACTCAATCTCCTTCTCTTTTCTCTATCTGCTACGTCGTAATTTGTACATTACATCCATATCTAATATGCATCTTTTTAAAATTTTGTAATAATTTACCTTTTGGGATGTGAGGAGACTTGAACCTACGAAGTTGGGTTTATAGGATTTTAAAACAACACGCGTTAGCCAACTGAGCTAAACAGACACGATGATTAATTAAGTTTTAATATTCCTCTTCAGTTTACAGAAGTAAAATGTGAAATTATTTTAATCACATTAGTCCCGTGAACACTTCTAAATAATCCCTGAAACTTCAAAAAGACGAAAATACACGTTTAAAGTGAAACAATGTATATTAAAATTATATAATTAATTATAATCCAACGCCTTAGATACCATTCTTTACTAATCATGGCCTCCTACATCATGACCTACCTAGTGACGTACTGATTCTAAAATCCATGCCATGGTATGTGATTACATGAGGACTTATTTTCAACATATTTTCTTTTATAAAACATAATTTTTCGTTATGGTCATGGATAAAATTACGTATGGTACTTGTGAGCGTGATCTTTATTGCACTCGTGTAATTTAAGCACTCGGCTGACGCCTCGTGCTTAAATCTTTCCACTCGTGCAATAAAGATGCACTTACCTCACAAGTACCATAAATAACTATCATTCAACATTCGCATAGTAAGAAACAAAACAATACTTAAAACTCGACAACTCTCCCAACAGCTCTGATATTAAATCATGCAAATTCAAGAAATATATTTTTATTACTAATGCGAGAATGGAGACAACATTATAATACGAAGAATGTTGGGGGGGGGGGGGAACAAAAAATGTCCATTTTTAGCGATTTTATGGTTATATATCGCATACTATAGGTGGAAACGGGGACTGCAGAAC
Source organism: Periplaneta americana (assembly GCF_040183065.1). Taxonomy (NCBI): domain Eukaryota; kingdom Metazoa; phylum Arthropoda; class Insecta; order Blattodea; family Blattidae; genus Periplaneta; species Periplaneta americana. The sequence continues at coordinate 11,106,899 of NC_091131.1, read as the reverse complement.
TGTCCAATCACAAACAAATTTAAAGATGTAATTGTCCATGTATTGGAGATTTATCCTTCGAAGAGGTGGAAAAATTCAAATATCTTGGAGCAACAGTAACAAATATAAATGACACTCGGGAGGAAATTAAACGCAGAATAAATATGGGAAATGCGTGTTATTATTCGGTTGAGAAGCTCTTATCATCCAGTCTGCTGTCCAAAAATCTGAAAGTTAGAATTTATAAAACAGTTATATTACCGGTTCTTCTATATGGCTGTGAAACTTGGACTCTCACTCTGAGAGAGGAACATAGGTTAAGGGTGTTTGAGAATAAGGTGCTTAGGAAAATATTTGGGGCTAAGCGGGATGAAGTTACAGGAGAATGGAGAAAGTTACACAACACAGAACTGCACGCATTGTATTCTTCACCTGACATAATTAGGAACTTGAAATTCAGACGTTTGAGATGGGCAGGGCATGTAGCACGTATGAGCGAATCCAGAAATGCATATAGAGTGTTAGTTGGGAGACCGGAGGGAAAAAGACCTTTAGGGAGGCCGAGACGTAGATGGGAGGATAATATTAAAATGGATTTGAGGGAGGTGGGGTATGATGATAGAGACTGGCTTAATCTTGCACAGGATAGGGACCGATGGCGGGCTTATTGTGAGGGCGGCAATGAACCTTCGGGTTCCTTAAAAGCCATTTGTAAGTAATTGTCCATGTAAGGTAACGTACACTGGTTAAAAACCGGGCATGTTCAGGTATTAAAACTTGTTTTCATGAAAATAATGTTCTGTGTCAATCCCTGTCATGGGAGAACCGACATCTTCCATATGCAATTTATGAGTTAAGTAGAATTTGCTAGCCTCGAACTCTTTACCTGCCACCTGAACAATCTTCGACTAATAAAAACTACTTATCTCCCTTAATTCATTAATTTAATAATAACTCTGACAATATAACATGAGGAACTCATTCCTGAAGCAATGGCGTATATTTTTGTACACCCTGTATATTACATAAATGCAAAGTATAATACATAAATATAACGCATTGGAAATTATTACTTCAGAATTTTCGCCATATGTAGTGATCATTGTATTCACAGAGCTAGTTACATCCCACAGTTTGAGGACATCATTCCGGACGAAAGAATAGACTACTGTTATTTACAAACGAACATAGCAAGATAAAACGGCATGGCTGGGCTCTGGCTAACACGTCGTCAGAATCACATTTGCACGTGTTGGCAGTGGACCAAGAAGACCTTCATACTGAGGCCCTGCACCGTGTATGAAGCAACAGCCTGGCTTCGCTTTTTGTGATCCTATCGTACTCGTCTATTAAGCGGCGCACCTCTGTGTCCAATTGCTGATGGCAGGCGAACCTCTTGTTTTATGTAACAGAGGTAAAGTTCAAGCAGGCAGGCATGTGAGCACGTGAACACGCACAGCTTCAGGATGTGAAGTTCTGTGTTGTCTCAACCCCAGACTGGGCGTCGCGTCGTCTGGTGTTGTTGCCAAATCTGGCTACTTTTAACAGTTTTTCGGCGACAGCTTCTTTCCGTAGACTTCATTTGGCAACACTGCCCACGTCTCAAATGACGATGGTGATGGACAGCTGAGGTTACAAAATTTCAAACAGTGGGTATTTGCTGATAACTGTAACTAGAGCATCTACAGGGGTAACGTAACAAGACTGCACACAATTTGACGTCATAAACGCTACTCTTGCTGTACCAGGGAGAAGAATCTACGTTACATTATAATATAGATAATTAATTGAGAGATGCCCCTAACTGATGTATTTGTGCAACGACAAGGAATGTGGAAATTATGGAATACTGGCATGTCAAGATGACCCAAATGCCGTGTTATCCAACGATAATTAATGTAGAAATTATAGAATACTAGGCCAAGATGTCCCAAACGCCGTGTTTATCCAATGACAGTTAATGTAGAAATTATGGAATACTGGCAGATCAAGATGGTCCAAACGCCGTGTTATCCAACGATGATTAATGTAGGAATTATGGAATACTGACAGGTGAAGATGTCCCGAACGCCCTGTTTATCCAACGATGATTATAATAATCCGTGGCGCTACAACCCGTGAAGGACCAAGACCGACCAGCCGGCTGCTGGCCTCACGCCCACATGCCGAAGCAGAGGTGAACGATCATCCAACCAGAATGGAGGTATCGTGTGGTTAGCACGACGATCCTCCCAGCCGTTATAGCTGATTTTCGCAACCGGATTTCGCTACCTATCGTAGCTTCCCAAGTGCATCACGATGCTGGGTGGGCACCGGTCCCATACATTGGTCGAAATTTCATGAGAAAATTTCTTCCCCCATGAGGACTCAAACCAGCGCGCATTCCGTAATGCGAGTCCTAGGCAGGATGCCTTAGACCACGACGCCACGGCGCAGGACCCAACGATGATTAATGTAGAAATTATGGAATACTGGCAGGTGAAGATGTCCCAAACGCCGTGTTTATCCAATGATAGTTAATGTAGAAATTATGGAATACTGGCAAGTCAAGATGCCCCAAACGCCGTGTTATCCAACGATGATTAATGTAGAAATGATGGAATACCGGCATATCAAGATGCCCCAAACGCCGTGTTTATCCAACGATAATTAATGTAGAAATTATGGAATACTGTCATGTCAAGATGCCCCAAACGCCGTGTTATCCAACGATGATTAATGTAGAAATTATGGAATACTGGCAAGTCAAGATGCCCCAAACGCCGTGTTATCCAACGATGATTAATGTAGAAATTATGGAATACCGGCATGTCAAGATGCCCCAAACGCCGTGTTTATCCAACGATAATTAATGTAGAAATTATGGAATACTGGCATGTCAAGATGCCCCAAACGCCGTGTTTATCCAACGATGATTAATGTAGAAATTATGGAATACTGGCAAGTCAAGATGCCCCAAACGCCGTGTTATCCAACGATGATTAATGTAGAAATTATGGAATACTGGCAGGTCAAGATGCCCCAAACGCCGTGTTTATCCAACGATGATTAATGTAGAAATTATGGAATACTGGCATGTCAAGATGCCCCAAACGCCGTGTTATACAACGATGATTAATGTAAAAATTATGGGATACTGGCAAGTCAAGATGCCCCAAACGCCGTGTTATCCAACTATGATTAATGTAGAAATTATGGGATACTGGCAGGCCAAGATGACCCAAACGCCGTGTTTATCCAACGATGATTAATGTAGAAATTATGGGATACTGGCAGGCCAAGATGACCCAAACGCCGTGTTTATCCAACGATGATTAATGTAGAAATTATGGGATACTGGCAGGCCAAGATGACCCAAACGCCGTGTTTATCCAACGATGATTAATGTAGAAATTATGTAATTTTGGAACGGGAAATATACTCCAAACGCACTACCCCTGCTTACAGAAGTCCGTTCGTACTCGTAGCGATCTGAGCAAGAATTTCGGAGTAGGAAGCCGAATCTCTAGCCGTGACAAATTATTTAACATCATAATTTTAATTTGGGAGGGACGTAAATGTAGCGGTTCCTGTCATAGATTTACGACAAGTCCTTAACAGAGTGAAGCAAAAACTTAAACACGCGAAAATTATATTTTAGTACCAAATAATATAAGGGAAAACTTTTTCGGTTCCCAACTGAAGTGGATACTGACCACAGTCCGCATCTGGACTTAATAATAATAATAATAATAATAATAATAATAATAATAATAATAATAATGATTTATTTAACCTGGCAGAGTTAAGGCCATACGGCCTTCTCTAACACTCAACCAGGAGTAAAAACTGCGTTATAGAAACACTACAAATTTACAAAGTACACACAAAACTGAATAAGATAATAATAATAAAATGTAAACAACAAGTAAGAAGAAATCAGACATAATATATAACATACAGAAAGAAAGAAAAAAGCATAATAAAATGTGAACAGCAGGTCAAAAATAAATGAGGCCTACAAAGTATAAAAAAAATAAGAATTATTGATAATAATAATAATAATAATAATAATAATAATAATAATAATAATAATAATAAATAAGAATAGTAATGATAATAATGATAATAATAATATTAATAATAATAATAATAAATAAAATAATAATAACAGGCCTAATAGTAATAATAATACTAATAGTAATACATTAGTGCAGTACAAAGCATACAATGAATACAATATTTTTAAGTATACACAGTAAGGAAAATAATGTTTATATGTAGCTCAACTTATCACATTAGAGATATACCATTATCGGACTTTTCCTCGATATGAGATTAACAGTAAACACGGCGGGATTGCCGGCACATTACCTGGAGCACTGGGAATCTCACCAGGAAATTAGCTTGATCCGCGTCCTGGGAGGCAGAAAGCAGGTGCACTTGCTTCCTGTTTGCACAGTCGACACAATCCCCACGATGACTTCCTCAGCTGTCAGCTGCTGAGTTCCCTCCCACGGCCTTTGAGGCATCGTAGAAAAATACCTTTTGCAAACTCTCATTCCCTGAAGTAGCTATGGCGTCAGTTTTCATCATAAGAATCCAATAGTGTGTAAATTAGCAACGATTTCAGGTTCAGCTATCAACACTATATCGAAGATTTAAAAGGGCCAAGGCGAAGGAGATGTGATCGTGGGTAAGGAAAAATAGTTATCTACAATACAAGTGTTAAAAATAGCATTTTATTTTGTGAGTAGGGATGTTTGCGAAACGAGGCAGCAGGAAAGTGAAACAAGCCCTACGAACAAAATAAAATAATTTTAAATAGGCTAATTTAGAGGAAAAAATTGTTCCAGGACCGGGTATTGAACCCGGGACCTTTGATTAAACGTAACAACGCTCTACCAACTGAGCTACCCGGAAACTCTACCAGACACCGCTCCAATTTTTCCCTCTGTAACCACAGACCTCAAAGTGGGCTGACAACCGTCAAGCAACTAACACTGAGTGCACACTAACTCTGTATGACTTAAATTGTGGTTTTCTGTTAACGAACAGTGACGTGTAAGTAACTGAGTAAGTAAATAAATAAATAAGTGAATAAGTAACTGAGTAAGTGAATAAGTGAATAAATATGCGAATAAATAACTGAGTAAATAAGTGAATAAATGAGTAACTGAATAAATAAGTAAATAAATAAGTGAATAAGTGAATAAATATGCGAATAAATAACTCAGTAAATAAGTGAATAAATGAGTAACTGAGTAAATAGGTAAATAAATAAGTGAATAAGTAACTGAGTAAGTGAATAAATATGCGAATAAATAACTGAGTAAATAAGTGAATGAATGAGTAACTGAGTAAATAAGTGAATAAATAACTGAGTAAATGAGTAACTGAGTAAATAAGTAAATAAATAAGTGAATAAATAACTGAATAAATGAGTAACTCAGTAAATAAGTAAATAAATAAGTGAATAAATAACTGAGTAAATAAGTGAATAAATGAGTAACTGAGTAAATAAATAAATAAATAAGTGAATAAATAACTGAGTAAATAAGTGAATAAATGAGTAACTGAGTAAATAAGTAAATAAGTGAATAAGTAACTGAGTAAGTGAATAGGTGAATAAATAAATGAATAAGTGAATGCGTAAGTGAGTAACTGAGTAAGTAAATAAATACAGGAGAAAAACAAGATATATGTAAAAGGAGAAAATACAAATTAATTAATGGTTACGAATATGGACAGGAGTAGATGATAGGAATGAAAAACGAAATTAATATCAAGGAGATGAAAAACACATGGAACGAAGAGAGAGAATTTATAAATGAAAGAATGTTTGCGAAAGATACAAAAATGAAAACTGTGGTATGGAAGATGAGAAGATCATATGCCTATATACATAAAAAAGAGATGTGACCGAAAGAGAAGTAAAGACGTGAGGAAAGAAGGGAAAGAGTAGTGATAGAATGAATGAGAAGGTACGCTAATGCGAGATGCTAGAAGGAAGATAAATAATGAAAGAATGGTGCGACGACGGAAATGAGGGGAGGAAAAATAAATGCAAATGACACAATGAGAAGAAGATAAAGGAGGGCTCTGAAAGGGAAGAAAAGAAAATTTATTAAATATGGCAGGTGGGTGACTTCTCCAGTGTGATGTATGGCGGGTAGCTTCCACGCAGGGGAATTGCGAGACGATTACGGTCTTCTTCCACACCCTGAAGGCAGTTCTTTTCCACTGCGGTGATGTTCCAGTAATTCTGATAATTATTCAGATTTATAGCCATCTTGATAAGACTCAGACTACTTGTTTTAGGATACTGTTAACCGTCGTTCAGTGTCGCGCAGAGCAGGGTATGGGTTCACACTCCGACAACCCTGCCAGCCAGATAATCGTAATAAGCTGCATGGACTCGCTCGTTCTCAAGCTTTCTAGCTGTAAGTTTTACAGCTTGTTGCTAAGCTACGTACGTTGTCAACTCATAATAAAATCTTGCTCATTTATGTACGTGGTTAAGGAACTGGAAATTTTATTCATATAAAAGGGGCTCCCATTATCTGTTTCCACTGACAATGCCTCGTCAGCCATGAACTCTAAAAGTACAAAGCAGGTCTAGAGTAAGCACAGAAACATACTCCATTGTCAGAAGATACAACACACACAGTTTGACGGACAAAGCAAGAAAAAGTGGAAAATATTACCACAGGAATAATAATTCATTATACAGGAGGGATGGGGAAAAGTAGGTATAAGTAATACAATATAATTTTATTAAGTACAAATGAGGATTATGTATGTATGTATTTATTCACACTGCAATGGGTATATACCCGATGGCAGTGGTAACTAATTACACTCAATAATGACAATAATAAACACAATTAATAAAAAATACAATTAATAATACTAATAATTAATACTAACAATAATTTATAATAATAATAATAATAATCATAATAATAATAACAGGAAACATCCTAAATTAAATGAAGCCCGATCACTTAAAATAACATTTAAAGTAAATCTAATTTGTATCTTACACCTAAGTTCGAACTAAACCCCACGAGTATGATATGTTCATACCTGCACAAGTACCTTTCAACACTACACTCATTTCGGTGTCAACTCACTCACTCACTGCACTGGAACTACGACACATTTCACTGATTCTATCCTGATTTCACTAACACTTCAAAAACATTTCACTGTTCAAATACTTTGCACTGCCACTATAAACTATAAAACTTCACTGACAGGAACACGTTTCACTTACACAACACGCTTCACTGACAGAATACACTTCACTGACACAACATAATTCTTCACTGATACAACACTTCAATAACAAAATATCAATTACACCCTTTAAATACTGTGTATAATTACCGTCTATTAGTAAAGTCCTTAAGCCTATTTTTAAATATATTTTTGGTTGTTGGTAAAGCCTTTAGTAAGTCTGCAGGTAAAGCATTCCAGTCCCTGATAGTACGATTGAGAAAAGAAAACTTTCCAGTGTCCGTCCTCTTGTCTTCTTTCCCTCAATTTATATGAGTGGTCGTTCCTTGAAGAGTAATTTGGCGGCTGCAACCTATTTTTTATTTCTCTCCAGGCAGGCTCACCTCTGTAAGTTTTGAACAGTGCGCATAATCGAATTCGCGTTCTCCTGTCCGTGAGTGTGTCCAATTTTAATGGTGAATTTTTCCGACAACACTTCAGAGCCCGTTTTTTAATCTTTTCCAGTGTCTTAATATGTTCCAATCTGTAAGGATTCCGACATGCAGCACCATATTCCATTACTGGACGTACTAGTGATTTATATGCAATCCCTTTGGATTTATCAGAGCCTTTTCTTAGTACCCTCATCACATAGTGTAACGCTCTCCATGCTTTTCCCGCTGTGTCTGTAACGTGTTCCCCCCAGCCGAGATCGCTGCTAAATGTTATTCCGAGGTATTTACATTTGTTAACTTCCGGAATGGTTTCACCCCCTAACGTATACGATGCGTTTATTTTATTTCTTTTCCTTGTAAAGCTCATGGCTTTGCTCTTTAGAGAATTTATTTTCATTTTGTTGGCTATTGCCCAATCGTTTATTCCATTGAGGTCATTCTGAAGAATAAGTAGTATCTTACCACTTATAGTTACATGATATCAATCGACAATCGACATCAATTTAACTGTCTGATCGATCCGTTATCGACTGTAACCCTCATTTCTACTTCATAAAACTATAATGTATTATTGTCTACCTACTTATGCACCATCTTGTATTACAGCGTATATATAAGCTGCGTGCGATTTGTTACTCTCCCACAGTAGTACGCAGTGCCTCCCCGCACCACCCCGTCTCTTTTCCGCCCACATGCAGTAGAAGAGCTTGATATTAAATTCCTCGCTGCTTGTACAGAAATTGAGTTGTGCTTTAATGTAAAAATACAATTTTTAGCTTAACATTAATAAGCTATTATGGCCACTTGCGTGAGCTAGGAAGAATGGGTGGCACTGCTACTCCCAGAACTGCTGACACATGGATTCAAATCTCGGTTTTTTTATGTGATTATACCTATAATAGCGGTCATCAGCACACTTCGCTCGTGGATTTATCGGCAGATCTCAGACCTCTCGTGACATTAATACAGATAACATTTTTTTCATTAAGAATTAGGGGAGAGTTGGGTAGTATCGGACATCGGGTAATATCGGACAGTGAGTTTCTTTCATCTACCACACGATGATAGTACCTGATTGACATGGTTACGTTTCTGTGATGTCGCATACAGAAACGTAACCATGTCATTCAGATACTACCATATGGTAGTAGATGAAAGAAATGCACTGTCCGATATTACCCGATGTCCGATACTACCCAACTCTCCCCTACTACAATATTTTTTTCTGAAGATAGGACTAAAAGCTGACAATTAGAAGAAATAAAATCATATTATTATTATACACATATAAACTACCGAAAAACGATAAAAACGAAAATTTCTTTTCTTTTTGTCAAAATTCGGTGTACAGACTCCTCTTAATGTCTTCGAAGAGATGTAAATTCAGAAAAGGACAATGATCTTAGTCCATGAAACACGATCAATATGGAGAATTCACAATAAATGTACCTAATAAAATCACATCACATTGGCATTACATATCTTCTTACATCGAAAACATTGAACGTACTTCGTGGGAGGTGGACAACCTGTTCAGAAAACGAGAACACAAAGGTCTTCATTGAAAAGTTTGGCAAATTGTTGCGATTGGCAGGATACACTGAATGTTTACAATTGCATCACCATCGAGAGTTGTTTACTCGAGCCAGCGTCCTTCAGGCCTGTGTGTAACATTTCAATACACGAACAGCACAGCACGCTTCAGTGAGGAGCCTGCAGCACAGACTTTTGTTATTCAGGTGGAGATGCAGACGACAGTCTGCTGACCGGTATTCACTTTCCAGCATAGAAACAAGAACACGCCGTGGCGAGGAACATAATGCCGCGAGGACAAAGTAACACAAGTAGTGCTATAAGTCAAAACTATTCCTTCCATTACCACTGCGGTGGCCTAGGATTTTTCAATAAAATCCATAAAGAAAAATAAATAGTGGCAATCAATTGTGGTGGCTCCTCCGTTTCCCCACATTAGGCACCTACATCTTTCCGTCGACATTTGAATGGTTCGTTTCCAAAACCTGTACAGTAGAACGCCGATTATCCGTCACCCTATTAACAGATTGTTGGATTATCCGTCTGTCATTCTCTCCTATTTTTGTTGCAGAAAAAATATTGAGTACTTCACAATACATTAGTTTTTTTTTTTAGAGAGAGAGAGAGAGAGAGTGAGTGACATTAGAAGCTTTTGCCCTTACACATTATGATCTACTGTTCGAGTGACCTGTTTAATTTCTCTGCGAAACGTCTTCCAGAAGTGCCAAAAGAATACATGTTATGCTAAGTATCGAAGAGAAGTGCATATAATTGAATGGTTTTGGAAAAGAGGAACTGTGGTTCATCTCACATCGGAATACGGGATTGGAGTTACAACTATGCGAGATTTACTTACTTACTGGCTTTTAAGGAACCCGGAGGTTCATTGCCGCCCTCACATAAGCCCGCCATTGGTCCCTATCCTGAGCAAAATTAATCCATTCTCTATCATCATATCCCACCTCCCTCAAATCCATTTTAATATTATCTTCCCATCTACGTCTCGGCCTCTCTAAAGGTCTTTTTCCCTCCGGCCTCCCAACTAACACTCTATATGCATTTCTGGATTCGCCCATACGTGCTACATGCCCTGCCCATCTCGAACGTCTGGATTTAATGTTCCTAATTATGTCAGGTGAAGAATACAATGCGTGCAGTTCTGTGTTGTGTAATTGCGAGATTTAAGGGGACACTCAACTTAAAAATTGGAGAAAAAGTGTCATAGAAATGAAAAATTAAATTTCTACACTAATTTACGTGACAGAACTAAATCAATACGCAAAATTCTTCCCCTATTCATTGAGAAGTCACAGTCAAATGCACAAAGCCAAAAAATAAAAAAATGATAATTAAAAGTGATATTTCAATTAATAATTGATTAAAAATTGAAATATTTTTTTTTTATTTTGAAAATTATTGGATCTAATGAGCTGAGATTTTGCATGTTACTTTCCATGTGTATATTAAACCTTTTCTCCAAATTTGAAAAAGATTGGTCAAATAGGACAAAAGTTCCAAAATATAGTTGAGTGTCCCCTTAATAACTAAAAAAGGATAAAGTGTATAAATTACTTAAATCTATAACATGAGACCTAGGTCTATACTTTTCCTATCTTTCCACAGAAATCCATCATAGGAAGTTTCGTTGACCCTTAGAAATCCGTCATTCATTCATAGTGTTGTCACTGCAAACCCAGCATTCTCCAGTCTTTGCTATTTTCTGCCTTTCTCTTAGTCTCCGTATATGATCCATATATCTTAATGCTGTCTATTATTTGATCTCTTCTTCTGCCACGAACTCTTCACCCGTTCACCATTCCTTCCAGTGAATCCTTCAGCTGACAGTTTCTTCTCAGCCAGTGACCCAACCAATTCCTTTTTCTCTTCCTGACCAGTTTCAACATTATTCTTTCTTCACCCACTCTTTCCAACAGAGCTGTTATACTTAAAACTTCTGATCCACCACCTAATAATGTTAAAAACACATGACCACGGAGAAAATTACCGAAACTGCATTATGGAACACTTAATTTATGAAAGTCTCCTATAGCACGGATTATCCGATTTTTTCGATTAACCGTTCAGCCAGCCCCCTTCATTACAACGGATAATAGAGGTTCTACTGTATTTCACTTTCAGTTATTTTTACAGGAAAGAGAAAAATTGCTGGCTTTGAAATTTACGAACCAATTTAAAAAACGCGTGTTTGTTCTTATCTTACCAATATTTCATCCATTCCATGTATTACGTACATCTATATATTATTTTTAATGTACCGAAGTACATATGATGTTTCCATGCAGATATTCTGCGTCATCATACGATGAAAGAGTAGTGGAACGGAGAAAAATTCTCTCCGGGACCGGGATTTGAGCCGCGCTGATGCTTTATCCAATAAGCCACACTTGTGATTTAAGACGGTGCTTATTCCGTCGGATCCCGGCCAACCAGTCACTCTTAACGAGTGCACCTCCGCACATATGTGGACATAGTCCTACGTGCATAGACATCTATGACGTAGTGCAGGGGGCGGCCACCAGAGGGAATCCAAGAGGTGGAACTTAAACTGAGAGGATTCGATCCAACACCGGGATGGGAATCCGGTGTCGCTTAGTGGATAAAGCATCAGCACGTAGAGCTGAAAACCCGGGTTCAAATCTCGGTGCCGGAGAGAATTTTTCTCCGTTCCACTACTCTTTCAACGTACATCTATGTTTTGTGGGTTATTTTACGACGCTTTATCAACTGCTGTGGTTATCTAGTGTCGGAATGGTATAAAGGTGATAACGCCAGCGAAATGAGTTCAGGGTCCAGCGCCGAAAGTTATCCAGCATTTAGTCTTAATGGGTCGAGGGAAAACCCAGGGAAAAAACTTCAACCAGGTAACTTGTCCCAACCAGGATGTGAGCCCGGATTCACTCGTTTCACGGTGCTAACCGTTAATCCACAGAGGTGGACTCTACATGTAATAGAATACTTCATTGAAGTATAAGTTAATATGTTCTGGCCTGAAAAACAAAAACTAGAAGGTTTTGGAAACGAGATATTAATTTTAAATATAATTTTTCAACGACAAATAGCAGCAAATGTCAAAAAATAACTTTGGTATTGGATTCAGAATGTACGAAATATGTTTATTATGTTATTGGGTCAAAATCGGTTTTTGAGCAAGATAGCAGGTTTTGGAAACAAACCATTCAATTTCCTCCATTTCCGTCATCACAGCATTCCCAGACAGCTGGCGACGTACGGAGGGGGTTACCTAGGGACAAGGAGAGTTGCCTGCTCGAAACCTGGAAACGCAGCGAACCTTAGTGTAGACAGCCGGTGTGTGTTTGGGAATGCGCTTAACTTGAGAGTTAGCGCAATAGATCTTGAAAGGTCGCAGTGCTGGGTTGTAGTGCTCTCTCCCGAAATTCCACTACCCTCCATCCCTTCCATATCGAAAAGCACGAAACGAATATGCTGAGCGATTCGCTCACTGGAAGCCTCAGAGCCCTCAAACGTCTCGCAATAAAGACGTATTTTACGTCATTTGGAATGAAAATTTGCATGTACGTATGTCTTAAATCTTATGAAACAAATCTCCCTCTCCTCCTAATGATTTGAACTCTTTCCTGTAACAATGACCCTTTTATTCTTGGAAATATCTACAGATTCGTCCATCTACAATAGGTACACGCCCTTCTTAATATTTTCAAGAACTTGCATTCGAATACCTTTAGCCATGTCGCTTATACTTATTTTAATTGTGTTAGCTACTAGAGAGAGGTATTTGTTTGAGCTCGTCAGCCTCATGTTCAACTACGATTTGCACCACACCCAAAGCTGTTGGTATAATCAAATTTTTGGCAATTGCATGTGGATTACTGGTTTTTGCCATGAGAAATACAACTGCATACCTTGCTAATAATCCGTCTTCATTAGTACTGATTGCCGAGGTAAAAACAGGTTACTCCTTGTGATTTAATTTAGCTTTCTTTCGAAGAATTCTACAGGCTTGTCGTTATTTTTGGATGTTTGGTATTTAAATAATAAATAATTTTGACGGCTTCATACTTTCTTGTGACAACACTTCTCGAAAAATTAGACATTGGGGTTTATTGGAAGTAATGGTAAAACCATATTTGAGGTAGTCACCGCGAAGAAGAAGAAGAAGAAGAAGAAGAAGAAGAAGAAGAAACAATTCTTTCCAATCTTGTCACTGCCGAATGGGGATGGTTCCGACGATCTTTTTAAAAAATCGTCCATCTTTAACAAAATACGTATACGTAATATTAGTTGTTTAATATTCTGTATTGCACTTGTCGTTCAACAGTACGGTGAACAGACTGGAAATGAATGTCATCAAGCTTCGCTTCTTATATAAAGCTTAAATGTTTCCAGAAAACTCCAGTCCATCTAGCTACAAACAGCGTGGACTGGAAATCAAAAAAGCAAAGATAAACAAATTGGGATACTGAATAACAGATAGTGCAAGCGTAATTTTCGATTTAAATTGAACTGTTACTTACAACAGTAATAGTTTGAAGTACTAGAAATTATCTTTATATAAGATTTGTGTCATTTTTTCATTATATTTGGTCGTTCTTGGCGTAGTATCCACTGGTTTATATTTTTCAAATGGTCCGCCACGGTAGAGGGGGCCGCAGACAAAAATCTCGCCCAAAAGTGGGTCGCGCCTTCAAAAAATTTGGGAATCACTGGTTTAAAGCATGCTAAAACACATTTAGAAATACTTCTGGTGAACGAAGTATATCTTTAAAATTCTGAATTCAGAACCAACATTTGACAAACCAGTAAAACAGGAAGCCTTATCAATCACCATACAGGAGAAAGGAATCTTTCTGATCGTTGATACAGGATGTAAAGGTGTACATCATCAAAATAATAAAATGAACTTTCCCAAGAGAATATTCCTATGCCGTGAAAGTATTCAGTCGTGATATAATAATAATAATAATAATAATAATAATAATAATAATAATAATAATAATAATAATAATAATAATGAATTGCATCTGCTTTGGAAACGTCGCATGCAAGATAACACTGCAGTACACATGTACAAGGAAGTGTGCAGTTGGAAATGCAACAGTGGTCACGAGTTGTTGAACATCGCTCGGTGTATGAAGTAGGCCAGCAGACGATACACGCCCATCCAGCACGGAGGATGGACACGGCGACCTTGCGCACAATCGTCTTCGTTATTAAACTATGCCGCTCATATACGTTTTCCCATCGGATGCCGAGAACTGGAAATGACCTCATATCTTAAATTTGTGACAAATACAAAACAGAGAGAAAATATTGTGAATCATGCTATGAACACAGCGATCAAAAAGAAGGGCGAAATAATTCATTAGAAAACACTTTCATAAATGTTTGAAGTAGAAATGGGAGGCCCTTCAAGCCTCATTTTCTCGTAAAAATCATTTTAAACTCCAGATATGTCCTGAACTTAGTCATAAGCGGCGATATTAAAAATATTCCAGTAACGTGGCTAGGCGTAGCGCTGAGCCTAAAGGCTGGTTCACAATAAACCGGAAACGGAAACTACAACGAGAACAAGAACGAAAATAATGTTAAAATAAATGTATTTAAATGTGAGCATTCACAATAGTTAATTCTGAATGTTCACATTTAAATACATTTATTTTAACAATATTTCCGTTCTCGGTTTATTGTGAACCAGCCTTAATGCTACTAGAGTCTGCAGTGATACGCTTTTAATCTCTCATTACAGAATTATCGTGATGCTGCAATAGTGTTTCGAGATTTTCGCGGAAATATAAATCTTCAACATACCTCGCACCTAAAATGTGGAGTTGGACATGTCTTCCCACACTGTAATTCTTAGACTTATGATAACTATTTTCATTTGCAAAAGAGAGAGTAAATTTTATACGAAATATATTGAACATCAGCACCGTGTAACATGTCGAAACGTCCAACATTTGAGAAGTACATAGCGGCTTTCTCATCGAAGAAAGCAAAGAAAGAATTGCCTATCCGTTGGAATAGTTACAAAGAGAACGTTTAAACCATTAAACACTGAAAACCATAAATGCGTGTTTATAAAACACACAAAAAAAATCCTATACAACGTCACTCTTAGACCGTGAGAGCCTTCATAAAATGAGAGGCATTTAAGCGAGTCCCATATTCCTAGTAAAAGTTTTAAAGCAAATTCTGCAAAGTGAATTACACTATAAATCTCCCAAGTCGCCAGAAGCGAAAGTCCTAATGTGGCCTACATAGTCTGCTCCATGAATGAATGCAGCTCAAGCATAATTAACGGCGCACTTTTTATAAGAAAACAGCCTTCTTCTTGTCGATGTACCATTGAAAATATGTCTATATTTCATGCTCTTGATCTCAAGGGTGTGCTAACACTACTGGAAAGTTGTCAGTGCACACAATAATACGAATCACCCTCTTTTCACTCCATGTCCACTGCAATGTCAACAGGGCTGCGATCACAGTCTGCTCTGTGTTCCGGAGAAAAGCAGAGCTCATTCTGTCGACTTCTTTCCACATGCACCCCCTGAAAAACTGTGGGAGTCACTGGTTCAAGTCTCTGCGAGTTCAAATGTAATTTCTAGTGGACAAAAATAATGGTTGCCTTAGAGCAGCGTTTCTCACACTTTTCTGAAGTGGGGACCACTTTTTAAAGTCAGAACAGTTCCGCGGACCACCTTACTCTTGTTCCCTTCGAAAGCAAATTTATCATTTTCGTAGCAAATTTTAACACCAGTATAATTACATTTTAAAATAAAATTAATTAATTATAATACTTTTGTAATTATATTTTTGTAGCCAATCACAAGTAACTTATAACAAATTCTGTGCATTGTTGATTTAACGCTTGCCTCTTAGCAGTTAATTGTTTGAAATCCTTCTTATGCGGTACATGCTAGCAGTTGTCCATGTCTCTGTTAAATAGTGTCCATTACAAATAATGGAAAACTGGATTCGAACCAGATCTTTGAAAAGAAAGGAACATGAAGATACGCTTCATTTAGACAGTGGTAATAGTTCAGAAGCTGTGTGTGAAGAAATATATTAATTATAGTGCCATTAAAGAAATATCTAGTCCTAGTGGTAGCTATT
The DNA here is from genome assembly GCF_040183065.1 of Periplaneta americana. Lineage (NCBI taxonomy): Eukaryota > Metazoa > Arthropoda > Insecta > Blattodea > Blattidae > Periplaneta > Periplaneta americana. The sequence continues at coordinate 11,090,619 of NC_091131.1, read as the reverse complement.
CAAAGAAAAAATACTTTCGTAAATATGACAAGAGTTATTTGGAACTTGCATTTACTTGGTGTTGGCAGTGAGAGCGAACCAAAACCTCGGTGCGTTGTTTGTTACGAAGTGCTTTAAACGAGTGTATGAAACCCGCGAAATTGAAACGGCACTTAGAGACGAAACATGCAAGTGTAAAAAGTAAACCTGTCGGATTTTAAAATAGACGGAGTCTAAAATTTCTTATATCGTCATCTGGAAAAAGAAATAAAAAAATTAATGCAGTAACATGCCCGATTTTCAACAAGTAAAGATGCAATTTGGCACGTTCTATTATTGGTGTATGACGTACAGTACGTTCCCATTTCAATGTGCAGACTGGGTGTCGGCAGAACTATTAAGAAAGTCATGAATACATGAAAAGATTCGGTACTTTGGTTCTCTGTTATGAATTCGGGTGGTCCCTTGCTGGGTTACACGCTCGGCGCCAGATATGCAGGGAAAAGATGGCGACAAACGCCACGTTCATAGTGCTTTAAATCCCCCTTTTGTTGCTGAGAGTAAAGTGGAAAGTAGGTAGGCAGGTAGGGTAAGAAATTTCATAAAATATTAGTACTGCGAGAAAAAGTGAAAGGCGATTGCCATTTGTCATTTCCAAACTCTGAGATTTTCAGCTATAGTGTGATACGCAATTCGTTTGAATTTTATTTTTTTCTGTCTTTTTTGAAGGACCACAAGGGCAGAACTCGAGGACCACAGGTGGTCCGCGGACCATAGCTTGAGAAACTCTGCCTTAGAGTAGTCCCGCTCGTAGTCCGTATGTCTGAACTGATTTCGAGCCCTGCAACACGACACCTGAAAGGCACGTACACCGTGAGCAGTGCGGGTGATTCACGAAACAGAATAGAGGCGGGCGGGCAGCCTATTTGAGACGTAAACGGTATTTCGCAACCAGGCGTATGTAGGTGTACCGCAAGCCCACAAAAACTGAGTGGTAACGGACAGACCAGGTAATCGGTTCACTGATTCCCAGCTGAATCCAAGACAGTAGCACCGCGAAATTCGCCAAACTAAATTCACGCGCGGTGTTACTCGAGGAATCCTCTCACCCAGTTTCTTATTCTTCTATTCTGGAAACCTCAAATCTCGATCCGAATGCATTTCATTCGTACGACGCGGAAGACGATGATTTGCCGAAGAGAGGCAGTTAATAACTTAGCTATCATTTAAAGACAGTATTATACGAGTACAGATACATACAGATAGAGAATTTAATGGTGTCCAACATGGTGCGAGGTTTGCATTTTTGCACAGTGCCACAGCAAAGTCGTGCAAGACACAAATCTCAACATCTCATTTTTTACTCTGCAATTGTGGTATATATTATCTAAGTTGTTACTAGTATTACTGGTTTTAACTTTATTATTATCATCATCTTTATGTAGTCTACATCTTAAGCATTTTATCTTCAAATGTTAGTCTACAAAGTATGTATATTTGCGATTTATGTATGTTTCTGTCTATAAACTCTTCTCAAGAATGTCATCCTAGTATAATAATTTTAAATTTTATTTTTGTGAATTAAATCTGGTATCAGAATCTTAGATTTTAATTAATAAAAAGAAACATATCTTGTGAATCATGTACTACAATTTTATGTCATTTTCAAGTCTTTTTTTATGAAAACGAAACTGTCCCCGAACACGAGGTTGCCCTTTCGGGGTACTGTCATATAGTGTTTATTTTATGTATATGTTATTATTAAATAAATATATATATATATATATATATATATATATATCTCAATGCATTAGCATTTCCAAATGGTTTGTCTTCATTCTGTTCTTGAACCTTTCTAACCTACATTAGATAAAAACATTGGTGGGATTCCCTGAACTTGAAGCAAGCATGACTCCGGAGAGGTAAGAGAGACAAATATCCACGCCACAGACTGGATTCGAACACACAATAACCACTTCAACACTACACCACTATTTTTATAAACATGGCCGACGGTGAACGTTAATTGCACATCCATGACTGTATGAAAGTCAACCATTTTGGTCGTGTCTAGCAATCATATTCACTACATTTATGTAATTATGTACATTATGTTAATATCATCACAACTGTGAAGCATGGTCCAAGTAAACGCTTTCCAAACTCAAGCGCTTCTTGCGGGTATTTACTGTGACCTATATTGAAGCCTCACCGCCGCGTCACTTCGTCACTCAGCCGGGAATCGACGTGAGAACCTCGACGTGACTGTGGGTGTAACAGTTGACATGGCTGAGGGATTAATTAACGGCACTGGATAAACTCTTCTGAGTGGACCAAACCGAGTAACGGAGCCAATGGATTATGAAGCCGCTCAAGCACGACAACCGGCGACAGTTGCACGGGTTCCAGTCCCGTGTGTTGTGTCACGTCCTGCGAGTCCGACCAAGTGTAAGTAAGCAAGTAAAATTACTGTGATGAAACGTGATGGATAATAAGCGGTGTCAAGGCGATGACATGTGTCGTGTCACGTTGTAATTATTGCAGCTTCTATACTACAGGAATGCCAATTGAAGGATTTTTTGGGAAAACAACCATAGTCCAAAAACATCCTAAATTTTCAGGAGAAACAAAAATTATCTGGTATGGGCGTTGCTGAAACAAGTATGAGATTCATCATGCCAATTCTTAAGGTGTTGTAGAAACTTTGGAAAATTGAAGTAAATTTATAACTTAAATTACCTCATAGAAATATATGTATAAATCCAGGTAGCCTAACTGTGGACAATGGTTGTTTTAAGAAAAAAATACTGTGTTGTGACCTTAGTGTGCCTCTCCTTTAATCTTCTTTTTCTCTATTATATTCTGTTTCTTTTCCTTTCATTGTTTACGTTTCTTCCACGGAATTACTTCTGCACCTAAAGACGACTCCATAACTAATACATCCAGTGCTTTTTTTGGGGGGGGGGGGTGGAACGCGCCGGAACGAAGTTTCATTTTCTATAATATAATTGCTAATAATTATGTTTTAACATCAATTCCGCTTAGGCCTTGAAAGTCTTAAAGCTGGAAGAAAAGGAAGTTAAAACGACAGAATTCTCGTGCGCTGGACATTAATCATCTATTATATTATACAGAGTTAAACCACCTTTTCCTCCAGTAGAAAAACACTGGATACAAATGACGTGCTAAAGTATTTTTCTCTGAGGTGGCTTTTGCCCCGTACATAACAAACAGTACTGGCAACCTACTACAGTTTAAAATTGTATGGATAAATGTTTCAAGACAACATGAATGGGATATTTGTAAATGCTACCATCGTCCTGGACAATGGTTGTTTTCACAAAAAAAGTCTTTGGACTATGGTTGTTTTATGAAAACCACTGAGCATTTTCATTTCTATAACAAAGAATTATGGTGTTTTTTTTTTTTCCATTAACAAACAATCCAGTAGATGATCATTACAATACGCTCACTACATCCTTACTTGCTTACTTACTGGCTTTTAAGGAACCCGGAGGTTCATTGTGGCCCTCACATAAGCCCACCGTCGGTCCCTATACTGTGCAAGATTAATCCAGTCTCTACAATCATACCCCACCTCCCTCAAATTCATTTTAATATTATCCTCCCATCTACGTCTCGGCCTCTACAAAGGTCTTTTTCCCTCCGGTCTCCCAACTAACACACTATTAGAATTTTTTTGACTACGGTTCTTTTAAAAAAAAAAAAAACCTTCAATTACGTCAGTGTAACATCACGAAATGAAGACACTAGGCTACTAGTCGTTCCATAAGCATTTTCTCCCAGGCCACAGTGTACAGTGGGCTAGTTTATCTTTAATTGTATTTATTAATTTGTATTCATTTCAAACTTACTAGCAATAAAAAAATATACATACATACATACAGTACATACATACATAGGCCTGCATACACACATATACCCCAAACATTTCCACGACCACTGTCAATAGGCTTAAGAACTTTACTAATAGACGATGATTATACACAGTATTTAAAGGGCGTAATTGATATTTTGTTATTGAAGTGTTCTATCAGCGAAGAATTATGTTGTGTCAGTGAAGTGTGTTGTGTCAGTAAAGTGTGTTGTGTAAGTGAAACGTGTTCCTGTCAGTGAAGCTTTATAGTTTATAGTGGCAGTGCAAAGTATTTGAACAGTGAAATGTTTTTGAAGTGTTAGTGAAATCAGGATAGAATCAGTGAAATATGTCGTAGTTCCATTGCAGTGAGTGAGTTGACAGCGAAATGAGTGTAATGTTGAAAGGTACTTGTGCAGATATGAACATATCATACTCGTGGGTTTTAGTTCGATCTTAGGTTTAAGATATAAATTAAATTTACTTTAAATCTTAATTTAACCGATCGTGCTTCATTTAATTTAGGATGTTCCCCGTTATTATTATTATTATTATTATTATTATTAATTATTGTTAGTATTATTATTAATTGTGTTTATTATTGTCTTTATTGAGTGTAATTAGTTACCACTGCCACCGGGTATATACCCATTGCAGTGTGAATAAATACAGGGACATCATTTTATTTTTACTAACATTTTTAATATTAACCTGGCTATACCTTTAGAGAACCGGAAACACCGTTCGCTACCTCCTTCCACGACTGGAGTTCGATGATACCGGCGTAAAACGTAATCAAATCACTTTACTAGGTATAGGAGGGAAGAAAAGTAGTTCATCCATTTACGTAAACTAGGAAATATCGCGATTTTGAGTTCGATAATTTTCATTAGGTTTTTGTTTAATCAAAATGCAGTACTGTATTAAGAATAAGTCTTTTTACTCACGAACTGAGCTATTCATGCGAACGTATTCATTATGCAGTGTATATTATATTGTCTACAGCACATTAGCGTACAATATAGAGAATGAAGTTCAATTGAAAAATAATCATAATATGGATATTTAAACACATTTTTTAAAATAGTGGCCGTTCATTTCGATAGGCTTCAGTTCTTTTGTGCATAATATCGCACTATAGACTATTGCATCTAATTCCAATTGCCAGTTCCGTCCTTCGTACTAGTAACTCATGTTGAAATAATTCTGTACCTACTCTATAAAAGAGTACCTTATGTACTGTAAATTCCATCTTCACTTCTGCCCGACCCGCACAGACAAAATTACTCAGACATGCTATCTACTGTCCGTCCAAGTGGTTACGCCGCAGGATCGCAGAAAGGGGGAACTCACGTGACAGTTAATTACTTAACGAGGCCCTTTTATTTAAGTTATTTTAAACAGTTGTATAATATTACGTAAATGTCCAATTCCTAACAGAAATTAATGTTTTCAGAAAAGAGCTAAGACAGTCCTGCTTTTACAGAAGGGCGTGTAGAAGCAGGTGGGGGAAATCGGGATGTGACGTAGGCAAACGGTCGACAGTATCTGTGCGAAAATATGATTCAATATTGAAAGTTCTTTCGTCACTGGAAAACGCGAACATATTTCTGGAACGTACTATACTCAATAACTCAGTGCTGTTTACTATCTGCGGTCTTGTCTCTGTGTGGAGTTGGAACTTCATTAGTAGAAGGGGTGGGAGTGAAGTACATTCAAAAATTCAGGTACAATAAAAATTGAAGTAAAATAAAATTATGTCCCTGTACATACATACATGAATGAATGAATGAAGGAAAAAGGAATAAAGAAAGAAAGATAGAAATGGGAAATGGAAGAAGAAGCACTTTAAAGAAACAACTATGAAACTCACGTCCTTGCAAGGGCTTTCGGGACTCATCTTAACCCTTATATAATAATAAAATGTAAAGCGCCCAATGGGCAAAAGTCCATATGACTCTAGTCTAGAAGGTTGCTGAGATAAACCTTTATGCGAGTCTCTAGCCTAAAGTCCGCTTGTCTCACTTTGTTCAGACTGTCCCATGGAGGGAACATGACTAAATGTTACAGGGGGAAAGGCCTAGTAACATCGAGGCACATTAAAAACAGGGAATAGGGGGAGACGGACCGCGCGAAAAACCATTTAAACTTGTTTTCATGGTAACGCGAATAACGTCATCATACTCACCACATTACAAGGAAATATGGCAGTTTTATCCGTATAGAGTTGCATTTATAAGGAACTCACCTTTGCCATATCACTTTTCACGTTTTCACCAGTTCCGTTTTCCAGACATCCACGAATGGTCACTAGACGTCAAACCTCATGCATGTGTCGTTGATAATTTATTTATTGGTAGCGTGACAGGGCTATGGTTTTTCAGCACGGAAGTCGTCTTGGTATCGGAATTAATTGAAAAGTTTTTTGTTGATTTTTTTCTTCGCTAGCGATGGGGCAGACCCTTAGCTCTGAAACGTTGAATATTTGTACATCATGACACTGCAAAAGTGAAGAACTTCTCACCGCATTCATCATCGTGAAAATCTCGAATCATGCTACCTCCAAGTCATCCGAAGGATTGAAAATCAGATTTCGAAGTGAGAAATTATAATCTGTAAGAGAAAAATGTTGCAGCTTAGAAGACAGCCTGAGTTCGATCCGGAGTGCTGTGTTGCGAAACGGCACGCGGGCCGGCAGGAATGCACGGCGGCAGCCTACTCAAGTCGGTTCATTCAGTCCTACGCAGAGCGCGCGGCACCTACAACGAGGAAAATGGGGCCTTTCAGACTTTGCAGAAGCTTAATATGAAAAAGAGCAATTCAGTCGGAAGTGTGGCTGTATACAGAATGGACTAGCAAGTGCTCGGTTCCAGCAGAAATAAAGGTTATCTTTTTCATCAGAAAAGCTTTGGAGATCCATTAAATCTCATCTGTAACAATATCAGAGAGGTTGAATGAAGTAACAGTATAATACGATACAAGGGACCTGGTTGGCGAGTTGGTATAGCGCTGGCCTTCTGTGCCCAAAGTTTCGGGTTCGATCCCGGGCCAGGTCGATGGCATAAGTGTGCTTAAATGCGACAGGCTCATGTCAGTAGATTTACTGGCATGTAAAAGAACTCCTGCGGGACAAAATTCCGGCACATCCGGCGACGCTGATATAACCTCTGCAGTTGCGATCGTCGTTAAATAAAACATAACATTAACACGATTCAAAAATCGAGGAAAAGTTTGAAACATTAGCAGAGCGAGATTTTCAGTTTCCGAGATTTTGTAATGCACTTCACAAACGTGTATTGTACAGTATTTTTTGCACGATAGCATATTTTGAAAATGATATTTTAAAAAAATCTTAATATACACTACGTACACATTATGAAGAGATGGCTGAAGGTTAGCAGTTTGGCCAACGTACAAACTGCACCATCCACTTCAATGTGAAGGAGTAAAAATGATTCACGTACTTGTAATATTTCGTGTACAATTGGAATAGGCTAATTTTTATTTCTTTTTGTTAAGTGAAGTTTGAATTGTTTAAATAAAGTTCAGTACATTTCAAATGCAGCGATTTGTTTCGTATAATGTATATTAATGAGCATTGCCTTTTGCGTATGAATTTTACATGCATTGTAGGATTATAGCATACATACAAAGCAGTGGTTTTTATTACAACTCTAGAGCAATTATTTGTAATATTTCAACATACATATGTAGGTTGGGAACTCTGAATTCGGTAAAATCAACTTTCAATCGTGGTGACCGTTTGCTGTAACGATGGGAAAACACATTAAAATGATTTTAAAAACAGTTTTGAAGTGTGATAAAATGTGCCTTGATTTCTTATAGATCACAGATCTAAAAATATTTGACAGTTACGTCCGATTATCGTTACCGATAATTTTTCCGAATCTGTTCTTCCTAAACCATTATTGCTAGCATCTGTTTTTCCTAATTGTAGTTCTTTCCCAATCCCATTTCCCGAACATAACTTTCACAAACAGTTATTCCTAAAGAACATTTTCCCGAAAGGAATTTTTTCTGTTAACCACTATTTTCGTATGAGAATTTATGGAAGCGTAACAAGCTTTGGCGTTCTAAGTAATGCTTACATTACATTTCAAAGTAAACGTTTTTGTGTTTTATCACCTTTCCACTTACAAAGCAAAAATGCAGAGAGAGCTTACAGCAATTTATAGGTGTATTTGGAGGGGAAAGGATGAAATTGCTATTACATCGATTTGTGTATTATAAAATAAAGACAAGAAAAAATGTTATTGGTATGCAAGCAACTTGCACAAAGGAATGTTCTGCAAGAGTAATCACCATCGGGATTGGGCGACTTCTTCGAGTGCTTTAAGGGTGACGAACTATCATGCCATTCTCTTTCTCCGAACGGTGACGAGACTGGGCAGAGCAAGTAAAACAAAATGTGAAGAGTGCAGCCCAAGACCATCTTGCATCACAAATATTGTGCAGTGAATTACGAGTCCATCGGTCTGGAGTAACGGTTAGCATACCTGACCGTGAAACGAGCGTGCCAGGGTACAAATCCTGATTGGGACAAGTTACCTGGTTGAGGTTTTTCCGGGGTTTTCTCTCAAACTATTAAGAGTAAATGCTGGGTAGCTTTCGGCGCTGAACTCTGGACTCATTTCGCTAGCATTATTATCACCATCTCACTTCGGACGCTAGATAATCATAGCAGTTGATAAAGCGTCGTAAAATAACTAAAAACTGCGACAAGTTTTTTCCGGACCACCTCTGTGGTGTAGGGGTCAGCAGATGGCCGGGGTCGATTCCCGGTCGGGTTGAATTTCCTGGTTGAGGTTTTTCAGGGTTTTTCCTCAACCGTAAGGCAAATGCCAGGAAATTCGGGCCACAACATCCCTGAAAATAACCGGCCTCATTCATCACCGAAATCATATTCATAACAAATCAGTAATACATACACAGTCGCCATCTAGTTCACAACAATAGAACCAGTCTCAACAATAGTACACAGGCCTTCGGATTTCAACCAAAGATTAACTCGCGATATGACCAAAGATGTTAAAGCGAGTATAAATAACACCGAGGTGGCAAAAAAAATAAATTCGAAGAAAAAGGAGACACGATGTACCTCCAAATCGGATATGGGTAGAAGATTTGTCTTAGATTACTGACAGGAAAAGAAAAAACTTCAAGGTGAAAGATTTATATTATTTGACTCATATCCAGAGGTAGTTAGTGAGGAAGGCCAGGCAATTATATTAACTGACACGAAAGAAAATTAATTGGCACGAAAGAAAAGTTTCCATTTTCTTATGAAATTAAAAACTGATGCAAAATCCCACTAGGACTTGAATCCAGATCCAGTTTGGCAGAGCCTACTAGACAATGCAACCCACTGGGAGTCGCACCTGTGCCCGCTCGCATTGAACATTAAGAAAAGGCGTGGCGAGCCGCAATTACAAGGCAGGACGGCAATCGATGGATCACCGCGACAACAATAACGCACGTGGTACACCTGTTGAGACAGGCAGGGGCGAGGCGAATGATCTGAAGGAGACTTGATTGTGCATTATGAGCTACGGAGCGGAGAGATCTCAACTTAAGGGAGGGGGGAAGCTAGAATGATGTCAGAATGGAAAAGAAACCAATAGAAAAGAAAAGCTAAAGATATTTAATGGAAAAGAATGAAAAGTGGGAGGAAGATAAGATATATAAAACAGTAAGAATTAAATACGAGGGAATTGCAAATAATATACAAAATAAAAACCAACACAATGTGAAGAAAGTAAAAACAATGAAACGAAAGAAATGGAAAATCACGACAAATGAAGAGAAAATGACGGAGAATCATGACAAGTAACGAATACAGAGAATCATGACTAGACTTCGTTGAATTGCCACACGCAGCATGCAATCAGGTTGCCGGTGTACGGTAGTATAGAGGAGGTGGGCGACCTCCCGGTCTCGTAGTATAAGCAGTTCAAGTTAAGAGTTGTGACCGGTCCAAATAATAGAGCAGCTACAGCTAATGTATACCTAAGTAAGCACTTGTTTTTGCATTACTGTGGTTGGAATAGTCAAAGCTTAACATTTGTTCAGTGCAGACAAGAATTCAATCAAACATACTACAATGAGAGTGTTGCTGTTACAAATAATTGCCCCTGGAATACCCTTACCCCCGCAGCCAGTCTTGATCCGTTGGGGAACGTGGTTGGATGCTGTTAATTATTATGCAGAACATTACAGCAAAATAATGGAGGTAACTGGATAGCACAGACAGTTCCGTTGTTGCAGCTGTAAAATCATTGGCTTCAGAACAGCTATTGGAAGATATTCTGTTCATTGATTCTAATTTTAAAATAGGCCTAGTGTCCAAAAGCATCATCCTGTTAGAATCGTCTAAACTACAACTCTCAGAAGCCCTTAATATAGTGGATAAAGTATCACAAACCGTTATCCAAAATAACAATTCACTAATTTCAGAAAAAATGAAATGTAAGTTCAGAAACATTATTGCTAAAAATTCTGCCTATTCATAACTTCGTATTATAAATTATGTACTATCGGGTCACGACAAGACATCTGAAGTAGTGACTTTCCGTTCTTCAAATATGTACGTATTACATCGTGTGATGTTGAACGTACATTTTCCCAAAATAAAAACTGTTTAAGTGACCATCGGAGGAGGTTACTTTGCAGTCGCTCAAAATGTACGTAACTCTTCACTGCAAGGATGATGTGAGTATCTTACATTACATTTTAAGAGTTAATATATCTCACTATAAAATAATTGTGTACTTACATGTTTAGACATTTCCTACTTCAATGATCATTCATTACATTTCTTGAATGCAGGATACAGGTTTTATTGTAACCGCAGTATACTGCTCAGTGTTTACATTAGAGGCATACTCAATCCGTTCCACGCCCCCTTCTCATACAGTCTATACCGCGTGCACAGTAAACCTTGCAATTCTTGTGGCAATTCCACGAAGTCTAATCATGACTAAAGAAGAGAAAGAGGTGAAAAAATCGGGACGTGGCTATGTCAGGGACACGGCCGTAGATTTCACGTGAATACGTCTGACTTGAATCGACAGATCTAGACGAGATTTTTCGTTTGGCACCAGGATCAGCGCGCTAGCACATCGGAGTTGCGAGATATACTGTCCGGAAATTTCCGCCCACACCCAAAATTATCGCCAGTCGCTGACGGCCCCCACCCGCGTCTCGCGCATGCGCGGCGTCAATTCAAGGTAATGCTCGCAGTGTAGTCGTATACCCCATGGAACGAGACCACATTTATTTGAATCTTGTTGTTAGTCAAAAAGTTGTAGTGTCGGAATGGATCACCCTGCAAATGGTACATCGCCGTTTCCTCCTGGTACCCCATGTGTCGGTCTGGTTTTAAAGACGTATTCAAGTAAAAAATCATGACAAGCAACGAAGAGAAAGTGATGACAAATAATGACAAGTAATGAAGAGAGACGAAGAATCATGAGAAATAATGAAGAGAATGATACGAAGAATCATGAGAAGTAATAAAGAAATATAGATGGAAAATCATGATAAGCAATGAGAAAAGTGACGGAAAATCGTAAGTAATGAAGAGAAAGAAAAGAAAAGTCATGATAAGCAGTGAAGAGAAAGGGATGAAAAATTATGACAAGTAATGAAGAAAAAGAGACGAAGAATCGTGCCTAGCGATGAAAAATCATGATAAGCAATGAAAAAAGTGACGGAAAATCGGAAGTAATGAAGAGAAAGAAAAGAAAAATCATGATAAGCAACGAAGGGAAAGGGGTGAAAAATTATGACAAGTAATGAAGAGAAAGAGACGAATAATCATGCCTAGCGATGAAAAAAAAAGATGAAAAATCGTGACAAGCAATGAAAAAAAAGTGACAGAAAATCGTAATGAAGAGAAAGAGATTAAAAATTATGACAAGTGATGACGAGAAAGAGACGAAGAAACATGCCTAACGACGAAGAAAAAGAGATTAAAAATCATGACAAGCGATGAAAAAAAAGTGACCGAATATTGTATGTAATGAAGAGAAAGATGAAAAAATGACAAGTAATGAAGAAAAAGAGAAGAATATCATGACAAATATTGAAATAAAAGTGATGTAAAATCGTGACAAGTAATAAAGAGAAAGTAATGGGGGGAGGTAAAAAAAATTGAAAATTAACTGTGACTTACGTATTATAGGACTAAAACCTGAGATATGACACCATCACTCCTCACCACGTAAATGATATAGAGTTCGCGTATAAATTTACTGGCCTTTCTGGCTCGATTAATTAATTATTAAATTCCACTCTGTTTCAAACGGAAACGAACAAAATGTTACAGGTGACTCCAAGACATGAATTACTCCTCACAATACCAGACGAGGAGAATCCACGAAGATCTTCACCGCAGTGCTTGTGTCACTCAAGTAAATGCAATGAAGAGAATGTGGAAATACTTGGAGTACGACAAACTCATCGACTGCAAGATAAGATACGGTCATCGCACTGGAAAGCAAACGGAACCTAATAGACATGCAGTACACAACCACAGACCTTTTGACCGTATCTTCACTTTCATCGGATGTATTTTTTACGTTAGATAAAACATTATCTTGACGCTTGTATTTCCTACAACACTTTCTCCGCAACGCAATGCAACGTTGTTGCGGTTGCTACTTCGCTGAACTGAACTAACCACTAAGTTATCTCCTAGTAGTAGTAGTTCGAATTTATTCTGCCAAGAGTTAGTAATCGATCAATGTATTAGGCTATATCTTTCCATAATTTCTTCCTCTGGCAAGCTACAGGGACATCATTTTATTTTTACTAACATTTCTAATATTAACCTGGCTATACCTTTGGATCAACGGAAACACCGTTTGCTACCCCCTTCCACGACTGGAGTTAGATGATACTGGCGTAATATACAAACAAATCACTTTACTAGGTATAGGAGGGAAGAAAAGTAGTTCATCCATTTACGTAAACTATGAAATATCGCGATTTTGAGTTTGATAATTTTCATTAGGTTTCTGTTTAATCAAAATACAGTACTGTATTAACAATGAGTGCTTTTACTCACGAACTGAGCTGTCCATGTGGACGTATTCATTATGCAGTGTATATTATACAGTCTAGAGCACATTAGCGTACAATATAGAGAATGAAGTTAAATTGAAAAATAATCATAATATGGATATTTAAGCACATTTTTGAAAATGGTGGCCGTTCATTTCGATACAGGCTTCAGTTCTAATGTGCATATTACAGCAATATAGACTATTGCACCTAATTCCAATTATCAGTTTCGTCCTTCGTACCAGTAACTCATGTTGAAATAATTCTGTACCTACACTATAAAAGAGTACCTTACGTACTGTAAATTCAATCTTCACTTCTGCCCGATCCGAAAAGATAAAATTACTCAGACATGCTATCTACTGTCCGTCCAAGTGGTTATGTAGCAGGATCGTAGAAAGGGGGAAAATCACGTGACAGTTAATTACTTAACGAGGTCCTTTTACTTAAGTTATTTTAAACAGTTGTATAATATTACGTACACATTCAATTTATAACAGAAATTAATGTTTTCAGAAAAGAGCTAAGACAGCCCAGCCACTAAGCTTTACAGAGGGGCGAATAGAGGCTGGTGGGGGAAACCGGGATGCAACATAGGCAAATGGCCGACAGCACCTGTGCGAAAACGATTCAATATTGAAAGCTCTTTCGTCACTGGAAAACGCGAACATATTTTTGGAACGTACTGTTTATTGTGACCGTAAGACTACTATGTATATGCGGCCTTGGTTCTGTATGGAGGACGGTTGAACTTCATTAGTAGAAGGGGTGGGAGTGAAGTACATTAAAAAACTCAGGTACAATAAAAATTGAAGTAAAAATAAAATGATGACCATGTAGTGTATAATAATATGTAAAATACAAATGTAAACGTTTAGCCCTTTAATCAGCTGTAGTTCGACCAGTACCGGTTTCTACTTATAAATCTAGAGAACATCAACTCGGTCACAGAAAGAAAAATAAAAATGATCCCCATGTAGAAGGGAATGGATATAACCTGTCTCATATTGTGTCCTGTACTTTAATATCAGCTGTTAAAACCAGTCCCAGCAAGCTTTCGTAACTTAATCGTATCTGACACGGGGACCTTCCACAACATCAGGTCGAAACCATGCATACGGATAAACATTATGCATGGAAAACTGACCTACAAAAATGCATCTGCTAGTGCAAATTCTAAGAAACAATAATACATCCTAAATAGGGCTATAGCTTAAAGTGCCCCGTTTACTAGTAAGTTACCTGCGTAACATCAATATTGTTGGCAGCGATGTGCAACACCAGAGACTGACTGATGTAATCTGCCAATCAACATTTAAATGCTCCAGAATACAAAGATACGATATTTTAAAAGTAACACATAACTTACTTACTTACAAATGGCTTTTAAGGAATCCGGAGGTTCATTGCCGCCCTCATATAAGCTCCCTATCCTGAGGAAGATTAATCCAGTCTCTATAATCATATCCCACCTCCCTCAAATCCATTTTAATATTATCCTCCCATCTATGTCGCATAGCTTATTTTTATTACAGCTCATGAACACATAACTTGACCTTATCCTGAAACAGTAGTTTTTCTTTCATTTATTTCTTTTCTGAGAAATAATTTTTTTCACTCTTCTTATATTTTTAGACGATTTTCAGTACATTACCGCCAGTAACATTTTCAAAAAGTTACACATTTCAGAAACACCATTTCAGTGTCTAGGTGTGAAACATCAAAATAAACAATTCCTGAAAATTTCAGCTTTCTAGATTAAACAGAGGCTGAGAAAAGGTTCCTCAGTGTCAAGAAACTAAACTTAGGCTACAGAAGGTATGATATATACCGTATACATACGCCCACTCCTAAAACAAAACTGAAAAATTCAGAGATATAATTTCAGTGTAATCATACGAATAAGTAATATACCATTTAAAAGCGGAGAAATCAAAGAAAAAAAAATGAAAAAAAAATCAAAATTTTCCACCCAAAATCAGTCATTAAAAAAAGAAGTATTAAAATTAAAACTAATAGCTATAGCCCCATCGCTCTAATTTCCGGCATCCAATCTCGTTGCAGGTCGGCTACATTTAAACGTGTGCGTTTTGTGATTCGCTGATTCATTTCTTAAGGCTCGATAAATACTTAATATAATCGCCCGCCATTTTAGCTCTTTCGTTGGCGTTCGCAGAAAGCACACGAAGTCGTTATTTGCCGCTCAATTATTTGCTGAATTACATTGCGTTTGATTTATTATCATAGGAGCTACGACATGATAATGTTTAACGGTGTGGCAAATAGATTCCTCGTATGGTAGCTCGGCAACGTAAGAACAAAAATGGCGAACGATACTACCTACCTAGACTTTATAGAGCTTTCACTTTCTAAGACGTAAGCAAAGAGGCGGAGTCACGCCGGAAATAACAGCGTCGGGACTATAGTACCTCTTCTCAGAAAATTGAAAAATTAAAATTGATATAATTTTAATTTAGTCATATACTGTAGGTACCGGATGGAAGTAAAATCCCTGCAGATTAGCAGAGCGAATTGACCATACTGAGTAAAACCTAATATCATATCGGTGAAAAGTTCATAGTTTTCGAAATCCCCCCCCCCCACTGAAAAGTTTGACGTCGTCGTCGGATGAGTTCGATACCTCCGTGTGGAATCTTGGGCACTGCGATGTTGCAAGCGAGTTTATATTTTCGATGCAATTATTTAATTAATCATGCACTTAATCGCAAAACGTATGGTAGAAGTTTGCTTTATTTTCATATAATCTATCGCTGCTTTCAAAGTGTAAGGTTATATCACTTCCACCCTGTATGTGATATAATTTTAAAGAGAGAAAACCAAATAATAAATTGAAAAACTATACAATCAAAATTTTCACTAAAAACCCAAAATCGAATTCCATTCTCCCTTAAAACATATGAATTCTGAAAATGGGGGTTTATTGCAAGGGGACAAACTTCTGAAAAAATAATTCACTTTCCTACTTCATCGTGATTGTTATGCTAGTGGAATTTATTTCGAAAGAAAAAAGTGATTTTGAAAAGAACTGTCACAGTCTCTTTCTAATTACTGTAACTCGTTTGTTCAACAGTTTCAATTCTCCAATATTTTTCTCGATTTTTGTGGAAATAGGTACTATCTATTTTTAAATCCACACAAATAGCACGTCATGTTAAAGTATCAGATGACTATTCCAAATCTGTTCTCGGCGCTGAATTAATTAACACACATAATGTCTGAGCAGTGCTGAACAGTGGAGCACTTGTCGACGGCTCGTTTTTTTTTTCCACGAACCGTGTCCATCGCAACGCTGAGGCGGCTTATCAGAAAAGCCTTAATGTAATGCAGTATGCGATCTCATTAACTCTGTTTAATAAAGCACACTCTTGTACTGAGCCTTCTCTAATAATTTCACGAGATACAGTATTTATTGCATAAAACTAAAGCAACAGACAAATCTTCAAGGCACTTCTGAAATAGGCCTACTAAATGAGAAATAAGATGGATACTGAAGATGTTCGAACAATTATCTGACATAAGAGGGTACCTACTTAAAACCGTCTACACCTGTGGAGTAACGGTTAGCGCGTCTGGCCGCGAAACCAAGTGGCCGGGTTCGATTCCCGGTCGGGGCAAGTTACCTGCTTGAGGTTTTTTTAAATTACCGGCCTGGGTGGCGCAAGCGCTAGAGGCACGGACTGTCTCTACCGCTTGCTCCGAAGGGCTGTGGGTTCGAGTCCCACCTCGGGCATGGGTGTTGTGTTCGTATTAGTTTAAGTAAAAGGAAACAAATGGAAGAAAACAGTAAAACAAAGATAACTTCGGTAAATGGCCGGTCAAAATTTAAAAAAAAAAAAGGGTCAGCAGTTGAAAAAAAAAATCTCTTCTTGGGAAACATGTATCCATGCCTTGACAAGATGTGTTTGCAGAAGACTCGGAAAGATTTTCTTGATAGATATCAAATTAAATCTTATTTTGTTCATGTTCTTGACATACGAGGTTACTGTTCAACACCATCTACGGCGTATATCCAAGATAAAACATAAGCAAGACGTAGCAACATCGCTGTGAGAACTATAACAAACATGGCTTGAGACCCGTGTTTTCGTTAAGCTGATAGATAGAAACTTTAGTTGGTTATTTTACGATGTTTTATCAACTGCTCTGGTTATCTAACGTCTGAGTGAGATGGTGATAATGCCTGCGAGATGAGTCCAGGGTTCAGCGCCGAAAGTTACCCAGCATTTGCTCTTAATGGGTTAAGGGAAAACTCTGAAAAAAAAAAAAAACCTGTACCATGGAACTTGTTCCAACCAGGATTTGAATCCGAGCCCGCTCGTTTCACGATCAGGCAGGCTAACCGTTACTCTACAGCGATGGACTCTGATGGACAGAATATAACAATGACTGACTCAACAAATAGTATACATAGCTACACATTTATATGTAGGTGCATATGTATGTTTTTGTGTGGTATATACAAATTTAAGGGGTTAGGTACAGCTTACAGCAGTAAAATTTTTGGAAATATTCAACATTTTGTTTTCCTCCATTACTGTACTTGGTATGTTTAAAACACTGTTCTTCCGCTATATGATATATATATATATATATATATATATATATATATATATATATGTTTACGATTAAAAAAATTATTTATATATGTATTTTTTTTTTTCAAAATTCAAAATGGAGACAGTCCACTGTACAGTGATGAAGCCTGATAATTTTTTCATGTTCTCTCTCTTTTATTTCATTGCTGAAACTCATGTTTACAATATCATGATCTTTAAACTACATTCCTTATTAAATAATATATATATATATATATATATATATATATATATATATATTTTATTTTGTGTTAGAAGAAAATACTGATATTTAACCATTTTTCAAAATGAATTTATTTTTTATCAGACAATCTATCAAAGGTAGGGAAGTGATCTTGCATCATATTGTAGATATGACATGCATAAATACACACAAAAAGTTTCATCACAGAATGTTGGATAGTTTTTGAGTTATGTGGTAAACACTTCATCACTGCACGTGAACTGAATTTTGAAAAAAAAAAAATAATAATAATTTTTTAACCATACAAATATTTTTTATGCTCGACCATGCCAAAATGTAGTAATTATACACCTGGTAGCAGCCCTTTAATGGACCTCATTAAAGTACACCTATTCATTAAAGTCCAGGTGTTCCACCAATCAGAAAATACCATTGCAGCAATACGAAAGCGCAAGTATCGATTATTCTCGGATATGCAATCGAAAGACAACTAGCGCGAGATTAGACAAAGTAATATTCAAATAAATTCAATTTGTCATCTCGTTTTTCAATGTCTAATTCAATTTCAAGGTTATATCAAGATTAATCTTTATTTTACTCTCTAGATTATATCAAGGTCAATGACATTTGTTTCTAGGAAAAAATCAATACTTTCGCGTCTGCACACATCTCACAATTTACTAGATATTGCACAAGGTCAGTTCCGCTCCTCAGATAAGAATAACATGAATAGTTATGAATAATTTCAAGTTAGAAATATGGTCGAGCATAAAAAGTCCTATGAAACTTGCCTATAATGGTAATTAAGACGCTCGTATGAAAAGTATGAAACTCGCTTGCGCTCGTTTTATAAACATACTTGCGTCTTAATTACTACCATTATAGGCTCGTTGCATAATGTACTATTTTAATATAGCAGAAGGACTGTGTTCTACCCATACTAATTTTCATTATTGTGCAAGATACAGTAATGGAGGAAAAAATGCTGAATATTTCCAAAATTTCACTGCTGTAAGCTGTACCTAACCCTTTTAAACAACAGTACAGAGAATTAAAACACCTCTGAGCAATTACGAACAGGCCTTATTTTTACGGGGGATTAATAGCACAATGGACACGTTGCCTTAATGAAAGTTATTCGTTGCAGTAAGTCTGGCTGTTTCCAGGCCCCAGGCGGGACTCTAGCACAGTTCAGAGACGCTCCAAAGCGGGTCACAATTCTGTCGTTTGGAAAGTGAGCCTGGGAAGTTGCAGTCTTCGATTTGCTGGGCACAAAATCGTGACTTGGTGTGAACGCGCGTGAGGGGACTTGACCACAATCCGACCTCCATACACCTCACTGTCCCGAGATGTGCCGATTTCCTCCAAGCAAACGCACGCCGCGGCATTCTTAAAAGTAAATGTTTAGGAACGCCTTTATATGCGGATCTCAGGGTACACATTCATAACGAGTAGACCTTCAATTACACAGGGAGTTTCACAAGATGTTGGACGAACTCAAGATTTAAGAATTATTTTCTTGCGTCTTCATACCAGTTGCCCTACGTTTCAACCAACTTCCTCCTCACCTGTTCAAATTCCAGATGTCTACCGACACTTGGTCGCTCTCAACTGAGATAAACAATGGATTTAAGTCTGCTTGTGGGGTATGTACGGTGTACAGGAGAGTCAATGGGTTTTCCAATCAACACATTTGGAAGTATAAAAATGTTCATAGCAACTCGAACAAAATTAAGGACGAAACAATAGCGTGAACCAATAACAGATTCTGACTGTATGAGGCGGGAATATTAAGAAAGTATGAAAATCCGAAAATGACACATTTGGTCGATAACACACTTACTGTTCTGAGGTCTTAAAAAACACACACACACACGAGAGAATTATGATAATAAGTAACACTAGTATTCACAGAATACAAGGAAAAATTACGTAACAAAAGATAAAAATTAACGCATCGGTACTAGATATAGTAATTCCTCGCAGAACGAATACTGTATCTCTACCCCGTACCACGTGTTACTTAGTGTCAATCATTGCGTAGAATTAGACTGCCCACTCGTAACCCGCGGTGAAGGACAACACATTCTTTTTCAGTTGGTTATTTTACGACACTGTAACAACATTTCAGGTTATTTAGCGTCTGAATGAAATGAAGGTAATAATGTCGGTGAAATGACTCCGGGATCCAGCACAGATAGTTACCCAGCATTTACTCATATTGGGTTGAGGGAAATCCCCGGAAAATCCCCAGGTAATTTGTCCCGATCGGGATTCGAACCCGGGTCACCTGGTTTCGCGGAAGATGTGCTAACCGTTACTCCACAGGTGTGGATTAGACCCACTCTGACATCCTGCAATAGATAGTCATAAAAGGCATGTATACATTTCACGCATTCCTTGTATTGTTATTATACATTTGTCTATCGAATGTTAGGTCTATGTACGAGTATCTAGTAGCTTACCTCGGAGTGAGACAAGTGAACAGTAGATCTGGAGCTCACAAAATTCATTCCTACCAGTATTGTGAATCGTCCAAGGACTAAAATCTCGAGTATATTTGACTTTTACTCTGCTCTATCTCGGCATGTTAGAGGAAAATCCTAGTGGTCATCTGTGTAAGATCTGACGTCAAGGAGAAGCCTTACGAATCCGCCTCGTGAGAAGTGCAGACCAAGCAAGGCCTGTCAACATGTGCGAGGGCCGCCATCCAGCCTACAAGGCCGCCAAGCCCGCTGCAAAATTTATAGCGTTGTGTTCTCCACGGCTAATAGACAAAAGGAACTCAGTCACGTGATCTGAATACGTGCTAAACACTTCGGCCTGAGAACAATCCTTGAACGTGCCGCCGCACTTTTCAAGTTTAAATAATATCCAAGGATCTTCACAAATGTATGTTCATTCATCATGAAATAATGAACTGTTATTATGTACATTAATTAGCAGAAAATAATGCAAGGAACCAGCAATCCCCTTAATATCACATTATTCGTATTCCCACCGGCTGACACCACATAATATAATCTTCTAAGAGCCCTGTACAACGCATTTAATACTTTGAAGTACACACTACAACCATTAAAAAGTCTTTCCTTGCGGAAATAAAATTGTATTCAATCACCGTTTTTCAAATTAAAGGATATTTTGGAAATGAAGAGATTCGAATCTGGTACACCACCAGTGGCAGCGCCAACGTTTTAAATTGGGTGGGACGATCAGTGGGAGACAAAACTTCTTTCTGCCGCATATATTGAAATTCTTCAGGAAGCAGACTACTGGACAAAGGAAATGACTAAATATTGAATAAATGTAGTACACAATATTTATAACACATTCGTCCTCTATTCGCGCATGACCAAGGCGAAGAGAAACATTTACCTGGCTAACAAACAAACATTCTGATTGGGGCAGATAAAAAAAGTTATTTTTTTTCCACCATGTTAATAATGTCAAAACAAATGCTTATACAGATTTTGGCCACTCGACCGCAATTACGAGGCCGTCCAGAAAGTGATTTTCCTTTGGATCGTTTACAGAAAAAAACACAATTTCATGGAAAGATTTATTGGAATAGATACAGCAATTGTTGCGCTATTTTCAACATATTCCCCACTAGAAATGAGACATTCGTCATACCGTTCGGATCCAAGACGGCAGACTTTTATGATATAAGGATACAAAAATTGATCCCACGGTATTGCAAATGTCTTAATTTCAATTATAACCGTTAAGGGTAAGCTTCTCCATGCTGAAGTGAACATTTCCATGGCTTCTAAAATTGATATATTGGTGTTACCATTTCGTTGTAATGATCATTATGTATCATGAAAGGGAAATTTTTGTTATCGTTGTAGTAAAATTTTCGTTATATTGGCAATCGTAGAATTGAAATAATTTCACATGGAACCTTACGCAGGTAAGAAAGGGGAATACAATTTTTTCCGTTGCACTAAACTGGCGTCCGTTAAAACGATATTTGACTGTAACATGAAAGCAATTTTGAGTTGACTAGTCTTGAAGGTGGCAATGAAAGGAACAACTCCTTACTAACTTCGAAAGAAACATTCTCAGGACCGTATTTATTTGAAAGTCGTTAGGAACACGTCCCCAAAATATTTGACACAATTTGTATACACCCTGTATATAAGACGCAAAATGAATTAATGTAGGGGTCCAGCCCTCGAATAACTTAGCCAATAAACGTTAGCCACTCCTCTAAACCCGCTGCTCGCGTCGAAGCTGCAAATGATGCGTAGTAGTCAATATAGTGAACCTAATAAAGTTAATTTAATGGGCAGGAGTGGGAATAGCTGATCATTTATGCCCATAGTCCACGTTGTTGCAATCTACATTTGAAACTCCTGTAATGTGGTATAAGATCTGTTAAACTACGTAGCCTATATCGTTATCTGACCGCGATCTTGCCTGGTGAATAACCAAGACGTTAATGTGTACGAGATGGCAGCAGTTGCGGAGGGCACTCCCTAAAGGATGAAAGGGACTCTTTGCTGTTCCCTACACGCCCACGCTGGGAAAGGCATTCAATGTTTTGATTATCTTCCATAAAAGCCCCTCTACACGCAGGGGGACAATTAAAAACGACACAACTGCTTGGGGTGGTGTGTAAACTCAGCGAAAGGGGAAGTGCAATGAAAACTTCGCTAAGCTGGGAAGGAAGAGGGGTAGAAAGGAAAACTTCCAAGCTATATGGGGACGTTACACAAGTTGGGAAGCCGCAGCTCTTTCATAAAGGCTTCTAAGTTTGACATCACTTCCAGGTCTAAAGACGACCAACTACGCTATCAAACTTCACAGGTTGAAACATCCACCATTCACCCTCGTCGTCATCGTCATCATTAGCGACAGTATTCTGTCCCATGACGTACGAAGTTAGGGCTAGATGTTCATAGAATATATTGGCGTGACGTCATTATTTGGTCGTGGCACAGGTACCATCAGGGAACACTTGCCTCTTGTTTGTGCTGCAGTTGATGATTCAAAACCAGGTCTCGAAGACTGTTTAAAATGCATTCTAGTGATAAAGCTTGATAATACGATGACCCTTCCTATAATTTAAATTATTTGTTCACCAATTTATTTCATTTATTTTTACTGGTACTGACAGAGTTAAGGTCATAAGGCCTTCTCTTCCACTCCACCAGTATAAAAATACACAGCAAATAAAATAACAGCAATACAGAAAACAATGGAATAATAATCATAATACCAACTTCACGATATCAGTGTTACGGGATTGATGTTTGGAGCAAGAGGAACGATACCCAACTTCTCTTCTCAATTCTGTAAGACCCTAGGACTGCACAAATCTTTTCTGAATGAACCGGCCCTCCTCATAATTAGAGAGTCAGTCAA
The DNA here is from genome assembly GCF_040183065.1 of Periplaneta americana. Lineage (NCBI taxonomy): Eukaryota > Metazoa > Arthropoda > Insecta > Blattodea > Blattidae > Periplaneta > Periplaneta americana. Next base: position 11,067,506 of record NC_091131.1, on the reverse strand, counting down.
ACTTTTACGAAACCACCCATATGGACAATAATTCAGTGTACTGAAAAAACTGACGCAACATTATCTTTTTTCTTTCTCTTATTAGCTTTCATTGCTTCTTTACTTGTAACTTTTTTTTATTCTGTAAACTGCCATTGTTTGTTTGTTTGTGTAATTGTTTACTTTTTTTCTTACTCTGTTATCTTTCATCATCTATTTGTTCTTGTATTGTTTTGTATGCTTTGTCTAATGGCAGCCTCTAATTTGAGGAAGCTCTAGTAAATAAATAAAAAAAAAATAATAATAATAATAATAATAATAATAACAACGTTAATAGTAAGAGCAAAATGTAGATGTGTTTAGTTACATATAATTCTAACCGTTAATTATAATTTAGTGTTAATAGGACTATTTGGATCGGAGGAAAGGTTAACATCACGAAGGAAAATTGATATATTAAAAATAACAATGTCTGACAACCCCTTTACACTATGTACACTAAAATACGCTGTTTCCACTATTTGAATTATTATAAAAAATGAAGACTTACGTGATCAAGCACTATTTACATCATTGTATACAATTTACAAAATAAGTTGGCCGTAGTATTATGAAATAGAATACAGTATGTACCTTGCATTACAATACACAACAGTGTACAGTAGTGGTAAAAAAAACCGGACCGACCCTTGTAGCTGATTTCAGAGCCCTGTTCACTCCAGAGCACGATACACTGGTAATTAAGAGTTTCGTGGTTCGAATCCTGCCTGGGAAGGAAACCTTTTCTTGTTCCTTATTCAAATTTATTCCCAATACTTTTCGATTGAAGCGATATTTTACTACTTAATTATTCCCAGAACATGAATTTTACCAGTCTATTAGAAGAACGCACACAGATTCGTTTATCAATAGTCCTTCACTCACCTGGTAGGCCGGGGTGTTCTCCTTGTCCCTTGTGCTGTTGATGACGTTGTTCTTGGACACATTCATTATTACTTCATCGCCGGAAATAAAACGAACGCACAACTAGCTGCTTCTGCCCGGCGCATTCATTCTTCCGACGCCGCGCTGTGTGCAGACAAGAGCGACTTTCACTCACGCCAACGTAACACTTCACAGAAATTACGCTGCCCGCCTGCCTGTCTGCGTGGGACACTACCTTTCTGCCACTACGCTTAACGTTGCAACAACCAATAATAATAATAATAATAATAATAATAATAATAATAATAATAATAATAATAATAATAATAATAATAATGAGCCACCGGCATAGCTCAGTCGGCTAAGGTGCTTGCCTACCGATCCTGAGTTGCGTTCGGGCGCGGGTTCGATTCCCGCTTGGACTGATTACCTGGTTGGGTTTTTTCCGAGGTTTTCTCCAACCATAAGAGCAAATGTCAACTAATCTATGGCGAATCCTCGGGCTCTTCTCGCATCATCAATCTCATCGACGCTAAATAACCTCGTAGTTGATACAGCGTCGTTTTAATAATCAAGTAAAATAAAATAAAATAAAAATAATATGCAAAGATTTGCTTAAGACTAAAACATTCCTGACTCGTAAACCATGAAGTAAAGAAGAAGAAGAAGAAGAATTCAATTTAATACTATACCTAAGCCGTTATAACTATGTACCTGACGGATGTCTGGCAACCTTTCTTTAGAATAGAGAAAAAAATATTATTTTCTCAAAAGTTTTTTTTTTTTAATTTTCTAGTACCTATTGTTGTAGAAATTATTTTTTAATTTAAAAAGTAATTAACATATAAAACATCTGATACTGTAATTTGTTAAACACAGTAACATAAGGATATTTTATTATTATATGTTTGAAACAGGACGCAGAAACTCTCCAAGATTTTATTTTTATAACAACAATGCTAGATATCTATACAACAAAGCAAGAAAATTGAAGAAAACAAAAAAGATACGATTTATCATTGCGATTTATATCATAAATCGCTAACAGTCAACAATAATCATTGCAATTGAACACACAGTAAAATGTGGACACCACAGCAAGAAGAAAGTGCGTGCTTTAGTTTGCTGAATTTAAGTCTGTTACCAGAGTTCAACGCCGATTTCGTCTAGAATTCAACGCGGATCCACCTACGTCGAAATCAATTTTACAGTGGGACAGAACTCTTCAAGAGACAGAATCCTTGAGTCCACAAACACGCAAACATCCTAAGAAAAAAATTACCGAAGAAACAGTCGATCGTATACGACCTGCATTCAACCGAAGCATAAAATGTTTGCCTGTTTGTGAAATCAAGGATCCTGTCTCTTTAAGAGTTCTATCCCACTGCAAAATTGATTTCGACTTAGGTGGATCCACGTTGAATTCTAGTAACAGATTTAAATCCAGCAAGCCAAAGCACGCACTTAACTTTCTGATGTGGTGTCCACATTTTACGTTCAATTAGAGTGATTAATGTAGCCCGCACACAGTGTACAGGCGGAAGATGTTACATATCCACACGAATTGAGGATACTCGCAACTTTTGACCAGGGCTGCTCTAATCTGAAATGCACACAACTGCCGTCATAAAATACAGGGTGTTTCATAATTCCTATTACAAATTCTAGGGGTCGTAGAGGGGACAAAGTAGACAAAGTTTTCATTGGAAACCCATGTCCGGAAATGTATCGTTTCGATGCAAAATAAGTTTGTTGTATTCTGACAAAAATGGTGTGTGATGGACTGAGGCGATGCGGAAAACGTACGTGATGCATGCGTTGTGCATTACCGGTTGTGCTGCATGTTTGTGAAACTTGGACTCTCACTTTGAGAGAGAAACAGAGGTTATGGGTGTTCGAGAATAAGGTACTTAGAAAAATATCTGGGGCTAAGATGTGTGAAGTTACAAAGGAATGGAGACAGTTACATAACTCAGAACTGTACCCATTTTATTCGTCACCTAAACATAATTAGGAACATTAAATCCAGATGTTTGAGATTGGCAGGGCTCGTAGCAAGTAGGCCTATGGGTGAATCCAGAAATGCGTGTAGAATGTTAGTTGGGTATAACTCCGTAGAACTGATTGTAAACAGAAGACACACGATATCAGGAGACTGCAGAAGTCGCCTTCAGCCCATTTTGCTTGCGTACCGTGAAGCGGGAGATTTTAAATCGAATCTATCTTCAAACTTACAGCTCATGCATTTTGTTAACACACTCGCGATGACCAGTACGGGAACAATGTTTCTGTAGAGGGGGTAGGAGTAGAAGGGAAGGTCGGGATTGTGTCTACCGAGTTCATGGCAAAAACTAACCCGTTCCCTATAATTGGTAAGTAGACTCATCCGATCTCGTGCGCAGCTCTGTAGGAAGAGTGGGGGAGTGTCTTGACAAAATGCACGAGCTGTATTTTGCATCGAAACGGTACATTTCCAGACATGAGTTCCTAATCAAAACTTTATCTACTTAGTCCCCTCTACAACCCCTAGAAGTTTGTAATAGGAATTATGAAACACTCTGTATCTCAGATACTTGTCGCTGCTGTTTGCTGAACTTGTTGGTTCGATAATGCTCTAAACATAGCTTGACAAATGAACTGCGAACTGGAAGTCTTACAACATCTAGCTGGACCCATATTATTTATTTATTTTATTTATTTATTTATTTAACCTGGTAGAGATAAGGCCATCAGGCCTTCTCTTCCCCTCTAGCAGGGAATTACAACTACAATATAAAGAATACAATTACAATTATAATTACAATTAATATTGAATTTACAAATACAATAAAAATCAAAGTACTAAAAGATTAACAGACTAATAAAAGCTAGACAGTTCATTGTAAAAATTAAGAAGAGGGAAATTTTTTTTATTAACTAAGTAAAAATTAAACTTACTCTACGCAGTAAGAAAATGCTTAATAAGTTTGCTTTTGAACGCTACTAAATCCCGACAGTCTCTGATGTCACTGGGTAGGGTATTCCACAAGCGCGAAAGCGAGATTGTGTATGATGATGAATATGATGAAGTCTTATGTGTTGGTATGGCTAGTATGCGGCTATTTTGCGTGCGTGTGAAGAGATTATGATATGATGACAGGTAACTGAAACGGGAGGCAAGGTAGGTAGGTGTAGAGGTGTGAAGGACTTGGAAAAGGAGAACAAGAGAATGAAAATTTCTACGTTCGTTAAGCCGTAGCCAGTTTAGAGTTTGGAAGGATGGGGTAATGTGGTCAGCGCGACGGACATCGCAGACGAAGCGAACATATTAGTGTCTACGTATCGGAGTTCCAGTTCATTTGTCAAGCTATTATTTCTTGAAATGGATCCAAAACAAGAATTTGGACAATACAATTCCTGTGAATAACCAGAAGTAGCAGTACACGATGTAATGATGCTTGTCTTTGAAAGCCTTCAGTTCAAAGTCACGTAGCTCAAGGCTGCAAGCGGTCGCACATCTTTCAACAAGACGCACGTTGGTAATGAAATGTACATATTTGCAATGAAGGTTGCTTACGTAATAGAGATAGTGTAACTACTGTTTAGAGCCTTACAGAACCAACAAGTACAGCAAACAGCTATGACAAGTGAGGCACGAATCGGAAGGGAAGATGGCGCCTTCGCAGGTGCTCTCCGTGCAAGCAGCCTGTTTGGCCGGCCGGATGTCTCGGGTTACCGGAAATAACACGGAGGCCTCCCCAGATCTTTGCATCCAGCGGATATTCTGTCATTATATGATTCTATCATTGCTAATGACGAGCCCTGGTACTAAATCATTGATATTGTTGAATAGTCGTCTCTGATAAACACCCACTTCCAATTTGTTCAAAGAAAGACACAATGCATGCACACGTCAGAACTGTAATTGTTATTTTCACACTTTTTCAACCAAAGGCCTTCACAACAATTATCGTTATAACTTCTGGTTCTTACTGGAAGCATAATTCTGTACGTGCGTAACAATTTTGAATATAAATTGTCAATATCATCATATGTCACTTCATACTATGCAAAGGAATCAATTCCTCCTCCCCATCGCCCTAAGTTAAACATTTAAAAACTAATAATGGAGTAGTAATATTAAAGAAAAATTGAGAACTGTGCTTTAATATTAAAATATTTCACTTCTATAAGCGCCTAAGAAATAAAATACGAGCTACTTAATGACTTTGCTCAAATAAAAACTAAGGCGCTACTCGTTGCTACATTAGTAGTTTCTACTTCTGATTGAGGTTCTGGCTGATATGCACAAGTAATCAAACAGGACCAGCCTCATGGACTAGTGGTCAGAGCTTCCGACTACAGTTCATGAGGTCCCGGGTTCGATTCCCGGTAAGAACACAGGAATTTTTCCTTAAAGGGGAATGTTCATCCATGGTCTGTAAATTACGCTCGGTTTAGGTTTAAGACCTCTCCTAGCACTTCATAATCATCCTATCATAATATATCATTGAGGCAGCGTAACTCCGCCTTCCAGAGGCCCCAACTTCTGAAGTAGGTTAAAAATAAGCCATTGCCAAGAGAGACTAGAAATGTCAAATGATAACCTGGTGGCATTGGTAGAGAAAAAAAATTATCAGGCAGTACATCTCACTTGACGATATATGTCAGAGGGAGAACAATATTGTTTGTATACATTTGAAGTCTATAATACAGACGTGGACAAATTATTAACAAAATTTACGATTTTATGATATTTTGTTTACAAAATTTGACTTTTCAATTTAGACTACAGTTGACAATTTTGGATATTTCCATCATTACAGTAGAAAGAAATATGCAAAAATGTCAACTGTAGTTTAAATTGAGGAGTCAAGTTTTGTAAAAATATATAATAAAAATCTTCAATTTTGCTAATAATTTGTAAATTAGCAAAAATGTCAACTGCATTGAAGAGTCAAATTTTGTAAAAATATAAAACAAAAATCTTCAGTTTTGCTAATAATTTGGAAATATCCAAAATGTCAGCTGTAGTCCAAATTGAAGAATCGAATTTTTTAAAAATATACAATAAAAATCTTCAGTTTTGCTAATAATTTGTAAATATGCAAAAATATCAAATGTAGTCCAAATTGAAGAGTTAAATTTTGAAAAATATGCAACACTAATCTTCAATTTTGCTAATAATTTGGAAATACACAAAAATGTCAACTGTAGTCTAAATTGAAGAATCATATTTTGTAAAAATATATAATAAAAATCTTAAATTTTGCTAATAATTTGTCCACGTCTGTATGTAGCTAATCGGCGAAGTATGCACAGGAGGGGGGGAAAGTAACTGGCCACCCTACCCCATTATCTCCTGGCCTAGTTGCCTCATGAGTGATGCCTTGTTGGTGTCACTTGTGGGGTCCAGGTCTGTCTATGGACAACTGACTAAACAACAACCCATTGTAAATAAAAGTACACTTTTCTCTTTGCAGTAATAAAAATTTCTTCTCCAAAATTGTGTGTGTTTTTTGTTCGCATCTACGTCATATTAACAAGTAAATGTAAATAACTGTACAAATTTCACGAGAGGACCCCTGCGAGGGGAGTACGGTTCTTACGGGGCAAGAGGAGAGAGTAAGCTAGTAACTCAGCGCTTCTGAAGGAGCAGTTGGTGGTGGTTAGTTTCATTGATCGGCTGAGACAAACAAGACTCAGTCATTGGCCAGCGATCCCGGGTTCATTGTAAGAGTGGGGGGGAAAACTCGCATTTCTTACTCAGATCTTCACCTGAAATGCGGACAGTATGTATCGTACAAGTATGATAAAGAAGTTAAAACTAGGCCTGTGTGTGGAAACAAAATTTACTGTAAAGTAGGTAAACTTGGATATAGAAAAACATGATATCAGTCCTATTTGTGGCTAAAAATAATAAATTCCTTAAAGAACAGAGAAAAATAATGATCTTTACAAATATATTGAGTGCATCTGATATAATGGTTTAAATCCTTTTTACGGTCAGTTTACTCCAGCGGTCAAATTTAACCCAGTTTACGGTATGGAAAATAGTTCATTTCAGAGGAAATAGGGAGGGAGTATACCATGTGATATATCCTAAAAGGTTTCCCTGAAGAAATTTTACCCCCCCCCTCCCACCCCGAACAAAAACAGAATTAACACTCCTCATATTATGAGTATGTAAAGAAGAAAATAGTATGAACGGATTGGGTAATTCACCATTTTTATTATTTCCTCGACTAAAGATCTGCTAATTTTGTAGTAAAACTCACATTCCATCTGCGTCATTCCCGGATAAATTGACAAACACGGAATATTAACAAAATTCGTCCAACAGTTCAGGACAAATCGCTGTACACAAGACAGATTCTGAAAATGACAATTTGTGAGACAGGCATCAATAAGGCAGAAGGAAAGAGACAAAGAGTCAGACAGAGAGACAGACAGACTTTTATAGCTTAATGTCTGAACACAAGGCCACAAATGTGAAATACAAAGCTGTATTTTCGACTCAAGAATGATGCCAATGTATGAAACACGTTCATTAGCATATAATTAATTACAGTAAAGAAAGACAGGCATAATCTTTGGGCCAAGAAAGCTCCACCCCGTCTGAGACATGAAGGACGTTGCGTTAAATGAGGTGAGAATCCAAACCACAGACCGCTGCGACTACTGAACCACTAACAGTAATGTCATTAAAGTGCCGTTAGGACATGCAGATGCTGCAGGACTCGGGGCAGACCAACGACCGGTATCACACACGTTCCAAGCTGGGAAAGAGTGTTTTTAAACTTACAATGAAATTATAATTCAATAATTATGAGGAAATTATAGCCTAACATGGATGAATGAGGTAAACCTGTCTATTAGGCATTCTATTCAGCCCGAATCTAACAGCATACATGATACTTTCGGGAAAAAAAGTCGGGATTTGTCCTCTGTCTCCTTTCGTTTCCAGTAGTAATAAAATTGAAGGCCATAGATTGTCATGGCATTATTATCATTTGTGTTGTTTATTGTTATAATAGCTAGCCAAATTCAGATTGAATAAATCTTGATTATCTTTTAAATGACAATTTATTACGTAGGTATAAAACATTAATTAGGTCAGTAATATTATATGCTTGTCCTGCTTGGGGACATGCACCTATTACAGTCTGTAAAAAATTACAAGTTTTCCAAAACAAAATTTTAAGATTCATCACAGGACTTCCTAGAGTAACTCCTGTTAGATTGATTCACGAAGAACTAGAAATTTCGACAATTCAAGAATATATTTCAAATCAATCCTTCTGCACGTACACCAAGTCGTACAGCAGCACAAACCCACTAATTTCTTCACAAGGAAATTACAATCCTGCATTAGATAAACATAAACGACCTAAGAGTGTACTCCACCCCCTAGCTTGGAACGACAACGTACAAGGCGAATACCAACTTGAACTCTAAACAACCATTCCACTCCTCAGACATACATGTCAATTAATGCACTAATAATGTTATTTCTCTGTTCCAGGGTCATCACGTTATTGGCTGCATAGATGCCTTGAATTCTTTGTAAAAAATTAATATGTATTTTAATGTACTTGTACTTTCAATTATGATTAAATGACAACCTCCCACCCGAACATATTCCGACCCCACTATAGCCAATTGGCTTGTCGTCAGCACGACATCTCATCCTGCTCTAGGTTTTTCCGTGGTTTCCCTTGAGCAATAGACAAATGTCGGGATGAGCCCTAAAAGAAATGGGCCACGGACCACTTCCCTTCCCCCACTCTTTCTCTTCTACTATCACAAAGAACTTGCTAATTTCTTAGATAACAACCCTGAATTATGATAATAGGGGAACATAAATATATTGTAAGTTCACAGGGCTAACGGCTTCGAAGCTGGGTACTTGGTTCTAATGAAGTGCACTGGTAGCAATATAAAACATGGGGGCATGAGATAATTACTCTGCCTACCATCAAAAATTCACTTCACTAAATCCCCAAGGTTAAAAAAAAAAGTAGGTAGTTTTCTTGTTTTCGTACGCCACTCTCGACATCGTGAAGCTATAAGATAAAATTTGATTACACATAAAAAATGGGTTAATTATTTCTTCACATATTCATTATATATGAGGTTTCGCCTACCTCATTGAATATTACACGACTACTATGAAGTAGCCAATGTGTATTATCATCATTTTATAAGAGAAAAATTCGTTCTGGCACCGGGAATCGAACCCGGGACCTCTCAGCTCTGCACGCTGAGTGCTCTTTCCAACTGAGCTATGTCGGGACACGATCCACGGTGCCGGCCGAACTCCTCTCGTTGTAATGCTTTACGGCCTTACTACCTGCACTTTAGACAATGTAAGTCATACATGCAGGAGCGCATATTTAAATGACTTTGTGGCCATATTCAACCTCAGTTTGTGACAACTGCTAACAGTTAATACATCACATATTCATTATATATGAGGTCTAGCCCACCTCACTGAATATTACACGACTACTATGAAGTAGCCAATGAGTATTATCATCATTTTATACGAGAAAAATTCGTTCCGGCACCGGGAATCGAACCCGAATTAACATTATTAGGGAAAACACGGAAATTTTACTTGAAGCAAGTAAAGCGATCGGTTTGGAAGTAAATCCCGAAAAGACAAAGTATATGATTATGTCTCGTGACCAGAATATTGTATGAAATGGAAATATAAAAATTGGAGATTTATCCTTCGAAGAGGTGGAAAAATTCAAATATCTTGGAGCAATAGTACTGTAAATGATACTCGGGAGGAAATTAAACGCAGAATAAATATGGATTATGCCTGTTATTATTCGGTTGAGAAGCTTTTATCATCCAATCTGCTGTCAAAAAATCTGAAAGTTAGAATTTATAAAACAGTTATATTACCGGTTGTTCTTTATGGTTGTGAAACTTGGACTCTCACTCTGAGAGAGGGACATAGGTTAAGGGTGTTTGAGAATAAGGTGCTTAGGAAAATATTTGGGGCTAAGCGGGATGAAGTTACAGGAGAATGGAGAAAGTTACACAACGCAGAACTGCACGCATTGTATTCTTCACCTGACATAGTTAGGAACATTAAATCCAGACGTTTGAGATGGGCAGGGCATGTAGCACGTATGGGCGAATCCAGAAATGCATATAGAGTGTTAGTTGGGAGACCGGAGGGAAAAAGACCTTTAGGGAGGCCGAGACGTAGATGGGAGGATAATATTAAAATGGATTTGAGGGAGGTGGGATATGATGATAGAGACTGGATTAATCTTGCACAGGATAGGGACCGATGGCGGGCTTATGTGAGGACGGCAATGAACCTTCGGGTTCCTTAAAAGCCATTTGTAAGTAAGTTATTAAACATTGACAGAGCTTCCTAAAAGGTTTTGTTCGTTATCGTATGTTGAGTGGTTGACGAGATATTAAATGATTTAGATGGTGAACTGTGAAAATCATAGATGATTTTGACATGACCGTCTTTTTAAGCAACTTTCAAGATTTTTATGATTAATTTTGAGCGTGTATGTATATTCCTTCTCTGTCAAAAGATGTATCGTTCACTGCTAGATGCGAATCACTGAACAAATGTAGGTAACGTGACATCACGAGCGGCTAGGTGACCCCCCCCCCCTTTCATGTATAACGAAATACAAGACTACATCAAAATTAACTAAAAGAAACAGAGAAAATGAAAGAAGCAATGTGAGACAAATAATAGCCTATAGATGAAAGAAAGCTGGAAAGACGAATGGCCAGATAGGCGGCAGAAAGGAAGATAGGTGAAACAAGACAAAAAGACAAGCAAGAAAGGAAGAGAGGCAAAGAAAAAACTAACGACTGGCAAAAGGAAGCATAAAGACAAAGGAAGATAAAGAACATAAACAAAGACAGACAGTTAAGTTGTATGAAGAACAGAAAGGAACGCTGAAGGAAACAAACGACGAAGAAGGAAAAAATGGACAATACTGCGTGTTCAGTTCAAAATGTGTCTTGGCTCGCTGTATGCCGTCATGTGGCTAGCTGATGAGCCTAGAGAATTCAATCTTCCTACACTTCCGCATCTCAGGTGTATAATCTAAGAGGCAGAGAAGTTGGCTAGCAAGTGCGGCGTTCATTCTGAAGAGTACGTGCCGATACGTACGGTAACGCCGGTAGTGGCAGGAATGTGAACTGTTTGGAAATACGTACTGTCGAGATATGGGGAGAGGGTTAAGACGATTACTTACGTATTTGTTGACATTAACTTCGACGGTCAACATGGACACGGAGCATTTGATTTGTGTTGTGGAATGTTACCATACGCAACCGATGATAACAAATACCCTGCGTACGACTTGCCGGCGCAAAACACAGTTCGAAAGAGGTTATGGTAGCACACAGACCGTACAGACCGCCATCTGTTGCTACGACGTTCAAGTTATACCGTACACATTCTCAAGTTCAGATTGAAGAACGCCTTAAATAATAGGCATCTTCTCTAACATATAAACTGAAACTCGCTTCAAATCGGTGACCCAACAACAGTGACGTCATGACACACTTTGAAATGAACACCCAGTATAAGAAATAAAAGGACACAATATGAACACGTTATACATATGATAGCTAATTTCTGTTATGTAAAGACTATTTCATACTTAATAGATAATTCTGCAAGCAAGTCTGTGCTACGTATTTTGCGTCTTTGAGATTGCTATATTCATAGCAAAGCATCGAGATAGTGCAACGCATTTCATTGTCAACTATATTAATGACGTAACGCCCTTTTCATTGTAATAAAGTTAAACGTTATACTTTCTACAACACAAATACAATATTGTACTCAGGAATATTAAAAACGTGAGTTTGTGCCCACTTTGTAGGCATTCTTAGTTCCATTCGTCATTCCCCGCAACTTGTTGCAACAGTGTCTTCATAAACGCAATGATCGGAACTCAACGGTGGATAGGCAATAGTATGAAGTTAGTTTCAGTGCATGTCAGGAATGTGGGCGCAACTCCCCCCCCCCCCACCAACCTTTTATATTCCAGTTTTCTTTCAACAGTCTGAATTCCTAATTACAGACGTGGACAAATTATTAACAAAATTGACGATTTTTATGATAATTCTGTTTACAAAATTTGACTTTTCAATTTAGACTACAGTTGACAATTTGCATATTTATATCATTACAATAGATAGAAATATACAAAAATGTCGACTGTAGTTTAAATTGAAGAGTCAAATTTTGTAAACATATATAATAAAAATATTCATATGTTTTGCTAATAATTTGTAAATATGCAAAAGTGTCAACTGCAGTTTAAATTGAAGAGTCAAATTTTGTAAAAATATAAATTAAAAATCTTCAGTTTTGCTAATAATTTGGAAATATCCAAAATGTAAACTGTATTCCAAATTGAAGAGTCAAATTTTGTAAAAATATATAATAAAAATCTTCAGTTTTGCTAATAATTTGTAAATATGCAAAAATATCAAATGTAGTCCAAATTGAAGAGTCAAATTTTGTAAAAAAAAAATATACAAAACAAATCTTCAATTTTGCTAATAATTTCGAAATACGCAAAAATGTCAACTGTAGTCTAAGCTGAAGAATCATATTTTGTAAAAATATGTAATAAAAATCTTCAATTTTGCTAATAATTTGTCCACGTCTGTATTTATTGACGAATACAAACCCGGTAACTTCTCCCCTTGCGCACACCCTTGGCGCTCGTAGAATATTGAAACTAACTGAATCACTACTAATAGGCCTAAGCATTCTACTTCAGCACTCTTCGACGACCGAAATCAAATGAATCAGTGCAATAAATAATTTCTGTCTACTTCAACACGCTGTTGCGACACTTTTCGTCCACTTCCACGATAGAAAAGATTAAAGACTGTTGAATGACTGAACTTCGACAATAGCCAGACTACCATAAAGAGTTGTGACTATTTCCGTAATTTTCCAAGTCGCTAAATGATTTTAAAATTAATGGATGTTTCTTTCTCAAAATGTAGGACAGTCAGGATTTTTTAGAAATTTCTCTCTCTCAACAGAAGGTTGATTTCCAGACATCTAGCAGTATATCGTCACTGTGCCTTCAAAATCCGCTATGTGTTTTAAAAAGATTTTGCAGGAGAAAGAAAGTATTCTATTTAATTCCCTTGATTTCCAAATCCCTTTCCGTATAATTTCCTCATTTATCATGTAATGATTGAAATTATACCGAAAGTAGTTTTGAAAATCAAGGGACTTAAAAGTGACAATGATTTTTTTCTTTCTCTTGCAAAAATTCTTTTAAAACGACATAGCGGATTTTGGAGACGCAGTGACGATATATATAACATGATATTTCACCTATAGCATACTTGGGCATCGTGCCTCAATTGAGAATTTGTGCCTCACTGACCTTCACAGAGCTTATCGCTCTGAGTGACATCTTCCCAGTCCCCTTTCCTCCCTCACGCGTGGGAGGTTCTATATCAGTTTCATTAGCAATATCAGTGGTAGCATAATGACATTATCAAAGCAGTGTGTACGCGTTAGAAAACGATTATTTCATGACAAATGGGAGGAAGAGTTTTTTTTTTGCTGTTTAGAAGGGGAGAACATACGATGTAGGCCTATGTTATGCTCGAAAATCCTATTAGGCATTAATAAATTTAGTATACAACGACATTACTCCTTATGTCATAAAGAACATGCTCAATTAGAAGGTAAGACAAATTAAATGTTATTTTTCGTACTATTCCGAAAAAAATTTATGATCTTAACATTTGCATAGTATACTAAATACGACATTATACCTTAAACACGCTGCATTAAGAGCTAAGAGGAATTAAATGTTGTTTGTACGTATTATTTCCAAAAGAAATTTATAAAAAAATATCAAATGTGCATAGAAAACGAAATATGATTTTCTGAAATTATTTTAGGTCGAGAACGTGCAAATATATTAAGTAATCTTGAGAAACGCCAGAATATTCAAGAAAATAAACGTAGACAACGTGATGGAATATTATTGGCTAGTTACGCTATTTCTCGCCTGTGATTTAAATCAATTCAGTTACGGAGAAACAGTAAAGAGGTTTATGATTAAAGCTGCCGAATTAATTTGCTAAATTGAATAAAAGTTTTCGAGTCTCTCACGTCAACCAAGCGCTTTCCTAATAATTCGCCACTGACCGCCTTAGCGATTACGATAAGGTGACGCAGGTCACAACAGTTTATATTTCCCATCCTACTCTGCAGTCTCCTCTCCTAGTAAACAAACTATTTCAAATCGAGTGCCTCACGTAACCGAAAATTGTGTCCATGTATGACGTATAGACTGCTGGTCTGGTTTGGTGGAAAGCTATCAGCAGCCTGCACAACGCGAGTCATTGTCCATGGTAATCTTTTCATTCGTCACTTAATGACCAAAATGTGCAAAAATAAAGCGATAAACACTAAATGACGTAACAAAAGACACGAAGGACAGCGCGTCACTCAACGTCGGTACTTATGCAATGTGCCATGCACATGCCTTGGTCGTCGCTATAGCCAAGGATAGATTACCTCTGAAACACAACGGCAGCACCTTTGCAAGGCAGCCTCACAATATTTACACTAACCTCACCCGCATCGTGTACATGTGCGGGCTGTGTTACGATTACAGAAACCTTGTAACGAACTTCTAGCAAAACAATCTAATATGCAGTCTTCTTCCTGCAGTCAGATCCGAGCACCAACATAATAAAACAAACAGAACAGATACAAAGGTTGTGATCCACAGTGGACGAAGAGTAGGCTGTCTGGATAGCAGGGATATACTATCATTAAAAGGGCATTCGATAATGTGGGCTTTTATTTTCTCGTTATACCAAGCATGAAGATAAAAAATATTATGACCAGGGCACGGATTTTGATGACGTTACCTTTTTTTTCTTTACATCCTTTGCAACTCCCGTAAATGTATAAATCCTGGATACGAGCTGCTGGTCACATAAATGTATAGTTTTTACGTAATTTTTTGGTTAATTTCTCGCCGTTTTAATTGTAAGTCTTTTTTATTTTAAGGGCATTTTTGGTCTTTTTAAAGTTTGAAGGCTTTTTTGACAATTTTTTTTTTTATTTTAAGGTGAATTTTTAGTCATTTAAGTTAAGGACTTCAATGACAAAATAAAAATTTACCAATATGGGAAAACTTGCAAAATTAGTATTGACACTATCCCATTCAAATGAGGAATCCGAAAGGATTTTCTCGATGATGAATGATATCAAAAGGAAAAAAGAGAAATAGAATAAGAGATGACGCTCTCGGCTGAGTTGTACGCTCTGCCTTTCAAACAAAAGAATTGAGCTGCAGCTCCTTTGAAGTCACGAACGTCCCATTTTAGTCTCCGCCATCGGGATATTCTATGCTACATAGCCCATTGAGGAGATTTAGTGAGTGATACATTTATCCTTCTCTTTTATTGTAGTTAAACATTTAATTATAACCTAATTAATTATTAATTGTAGCTCAGACTATAGGTTGTGGGAAAATTTTTGTCCCTGTGAGAAATTTTATATTTTTATATGGGAGTACCATAATACACAGTCTGGAGAGCTATTAATTTAAGGTAGGATTTTGACTACTCATGTATAGGATTTTTAGTTTTAAGATCTTTTTTTCATCATTTTAGGTAATTTTATAACATTCTGGGGTCATTTTAGGATTATTTAGGTCATCAAAATCCGCGCCCTGATTATGACACTGACTAAGAAAAACAGATTTTGAGATTTTCACGTCACGAATTAGTGAACCAGTAAAGGAAGACTTAATATATATTTAACATACATAATTTATCGATTTTCATACACTGCTCTCTCAATGGGACAGAGCATATTGGAATTAAATCACTGCTTCCGC
This sequence comes from Periplaneta americana, assembly GCF_040183065.1. NCBI lineage: Eukaryota > Metazoa > Arthropoda > Insecta > Blattodea > Blattidae > Periplaneta > Periplaneta americana. Next base: position 11,051,724 of record NC_091131.1, on the reverse strand, counting down.
AAAACACGCTATAAAATGTTTAATATAAAACCATTTTTTTCTCGAAAAGGAAGCAAAGACAAGCAAAGTTGAATTAAGCTTTTTTGTTTGAAATATCCCAAAGAATAACCCTCTGAAATTAATGACATTACTTACGGTTCACCTTGTATACATACTGTAAATATTAGTTTTTTTTTTTTTTTGAAAGTTTTCTGTAAGTTAATATGTGGCATAATTAAGTGCGAAAACAGAACATTTTAAAAGGTAGCTGTGGCATTAATTAGCGAAGAGGTTTGCATCCCTGATGAATACAAATGTCTGAAGTCCACGTAAGTCACAGTAAAATACAAGACGCATTATACCATATTTAAAAAAAAACCATCATATTTGCAAACCGTATTAGTCCACTGTAAACATGCATTCCTTGGCAACAAAAGTAATTCTTCTACACAGTCTTTGTCCCTCTCGACAGCCTTATACCACCTCAGAGCAAGGGCACGGAGACCCACACAGCAACTCGGAACTGCGCTTTGCATCCATTGCACATTTACAATCTTTGATATTACGAAACAGATGATGATATGATGCTGTCAATCATTGTGTGTGAGTGCGTGAACACGTCTCTCCAATATTTTGTGATTCCCTGCAAGGCTTACGGGCGTACATACTGCTTGAAATATTTCCCTATAAAATCCTTAACTTTTGAAATCCATCTCCGAAAGAAATCCCTTGCAAATTCGACCATTTCCACTTCCAAAATCACCGTAATTACCTTAAGCTCGCTTTTTCCGATTTTTTTTTTTGCTCAAAATCATAATAGTACATTATGCAACGAGCCAATAATGGTAGTAATTAAGACGCGAGTATGTTTATGAAACGAGCGCAAGCGAATTTCATAATTTTCATACGAGCGTCTTAATTACCATTATAGGCAAGTTTCATACGACTTTTTATGCTCGACCATATTTCTAACTTTAAATTATTCATAAGTATTCATGTTATTCTTATCTGACTGGGGAGCGGAGCTGACCTTGTGCAATATCTCGTAAATTGTGAGATGTGCGCAGACGCGAAAGTATTGATTTTTTCCGAGAAACAGATGTCGACATTGACCTTGATATAATCTAGAGAATGAAATAAACATTAATCTTGATATAACCTTGAAATTGATTTAGACATTAAAAAACGAGATGACAAATTGAATTTATTTGAATATTATTTACAATTAACGCTAATTATTATAGTAACAGAACATAACCTTCCAGCCTCCGTGACGTTTCGCTAGTTGTCTTTCGATTGCATATCCGAGAATAATCGATACTTGCGCTTTCATATTGCTACAATGGTGTTTTCTGATTGGTGGAACACCTGAACTTTAATGAATAGGTGTACTTTAATGAGGTCCATTAAAGGGCTGCTACCAGGTGTATAATTACTACATTTCGGCATGGTCGAGCATAAAAGTTTTTTTTTTTTTTTTCGGACAGTGTGCCAAAAGGAACTACAGTACTATTAATTCCGAGTTCTGTAGGGTCCTAAATTAAACTGAACTAAAGAACTGCATTCAGCAAAATATGTGAAGATGGCTACTCCCTTATAGCTGTCTCAAAAACGCAAGTTCCTAGTTTTACTGAGAGATGTCCCTTTTCCCTAGCGATGTAAGGGTGCTTAGAACAACGGAAATTGTCCACACAATTTACATTTTGTTTCTGAAGGATGCACCAAAACAAAGCAGTCTTCATCATCGTCACAACAAGTACTAGGCCGTAAAGCCCGTTACGGTCTTCAGTTTTCTATCCACCTTTTCAAGAGACGACCAAACGAATCAACACGGTGTATAAACAGAAAAACTGGCAGACTAAAATGTAACAAAAAACGCGATGCAGTACTCAGGGAATAGCATTCTTACAGTTTTATCGGATATTCTAGCGCAAGGTGCCTTCTCCGACATTTTCACACGCAATGACCACATAACCCAGTGCTACCACCATGATGTTGCACGCGGGAAAGTAGGTCTATTCCTTCCTTTGGTCCAGGGTAACTCTGTGAACCTATCTACCAACAAAGTAGGTATATGCAAGATATACCAAAAACTCGAACAAACCAAACCTAGCCTGTCACTTATCTTCAACCTTACGAAAACTCGTTTTATAGATACGTACCAAAAATGTATACGTAAGACATACCAAAAGCCTAAACAAACCAAACCTAACCTACCACTGTTCGTCAACCTTACGCAAATTCGCTTGTTTATTTTTCCAGATAACGTATATTTGTAAAGTTACGGGAGTAAGATCTGTCAGTTTCATCACCAAATAAGGAAAAACAAGTCAAGACATTAATCTTGTGTGTGTAGAACAAAAGCACTGTGCGTTTTATCTTCCGTAGTAAGCGATTTTTTTCGTCTTGTGTTGCACTGTGTAGTTTCATGCGGCATGGTATCACATAAACATGAAATTTATTAACTTTGCGTGTTTATTCATAATCCTAGAGTGCTGGCAATGAAAAGAGTCAATCTATGAAGAGCAATACGAAGGAAAAAATTAAATAAAAGTTTTGAGGAAAACGAGGGAAAAAAAAAATTAACAGCGAAGAAAAATTAACGAAGAAGAAAATAAGACGAGAAAGGAAAATTAATTGGAAAAGAAGAAAAAAAAATGCGGTGGAAGATGGGTTTAGTAGGGAAAAAAAGGGACACAATGACTAAGGACAAACAAGAAAATAAGAGGGGGAGAAACAAAACGGGGGTAGGTTGGGGAAAAGTCAAAATTAAGAGCAGAACTTTTTGATTGATGTCATGATTACCATAATTTCTTCATATTTAATCTATCGTTTCTTTATTTTTTGTTTCAATGGGTAACCTTTCCAACATATTCATTTTCCTTTATCAGAGACAATTTTTCACTGAACCAGCATGGCGTAACACTTTCGTCTAACACGAGACAAAGAACAATCGTATAAACTACAACAGAGAGACAAATCCCCATCGGAAATTGAAACATGATCCGCTGCTTTTATTGCCATGAATAAACTTCCGTGCACAGAATAACATTATAAACTTGAAAAGAAATCACATATTATATCGCTTAAAATTGCTATATGGCCTGTAAAATATATATATATATATATATATTCTGCAACCTAAATTAGTTTTTTCTGACGAAAAAAAATACTGAACTCAGTTCCCACGCAGAACAGGTCCTTCCCTGGCCTATCCGCCCTCAATTTTCACACCTAACCGTCGATAACAACACTTTCATGGCAAATCAAGGCTTGCACACTCGAACTAAAGAAAAGTTGACTATACAAATCACTATGGCAACTAAACAAATTCCAATCAAGCACACATTTACGGACACGCCAAACACACACCACAGGAAACTTGCGGGGCGGCAAGCGATGAGCAGATGTCGCACACAACAAATGACACGACGACACAGGGCTTCCAGGAAGCGCGCGGACAGACACTACGACACCTGCGAACACCGCGGAGGCCTGCACTCCACTAAGGCTTTGACTTTCACTCACCGCGGGGCGCACCTGAGAGCCGCTGCTGCCAACACAACAGCTACAAAACCAGCAAATCAACGGCCTTGACAGTTAACAGCTGACGGCTGTCCGTTTCCAAACAATTGCTCTGCGAGTTCTGTTGGTAAATAAAATTACAAGCACGACTGTTGGTGTCATTTATAAACAAGGATGGCCACGTGACATAAAGTTCAATTTTATTTTATTTGCAACTACAGGCATATCTGACATCTTACTGAAACGTCTACGGAGTATCAACAGTGCAAGAGATAAGAGCCGATGTATTAAATATTCGTCTCCATGAAAGTAAATACTGTTGTACATTTTGTATTTCAGGAACTCTGAGGTTATTGATGCAAAATCGCTTATGTTAAATTGTAATTGATAAATAAATACAACTTTAAACATTAGCGTCTAAATAAAATTTAATTTTGTGATTTAAAAATGATGTTACAGTAATTGAAGGGTTCAGAACCATAGTGGGCCAAGCGCCATTTACTAAAACCATAGAAAACAAGGGTTAAAATGAAGTTATCTACAGTAATGTCACAAGAGGTCTGAGATTTATTAGGACTATTTCGTGAATAAAATAAAAATGTACATAATATATCCCTAAAATTCGCTCACAAAATGTTAATAATTGTATATTTATGAATACTTAACCTATTCAGACATTGTGAAGTCGAAATAGATGAATAACGATTACTGCAATAAAGAAATTTAATATTATTCAGTAATGCCAATTGAGAAAAGCGAAATACAGGTTTAAAAACGTTAATTACATGTACTGCGCTTTTATAACAGAAATACGTTTTCATTATCTGCTGAAATCATAATTTAATTTAAACATTTTATAGTATAATTACAAATAACCTGATTAATACTGTACATTAATTAAATGAACAATGAGTGCCATTTTCTTTAGAAACAATGGGCATGGAATTAGAAGATGAAGATGTAGATGTGAAAGGATTTCGCACTTTATTTAGTACAACGGATTCATGCTCAACGATTTACGTGGAAACAGTTGGCGACACTGACTAAACAAAAGAACGACCATGCGATAAATTGATAGTGATAAATCGAGCTGCAGATATTATCGCGATGTATGACTATGATTGGTTGGAATTCAAAATTTCATTACACTTCATTGGCCGAAAATGGAATGACGTCATGTAAACGAAATAGTCATCATAATTCAATGGAAACATATAGCAAGTAATATAAAGTATACACATTCAAACTATATGATATGTCAATCTTCATTAAACTATGGTGTTCACTTAACTTTAACACCTTGCTTTCTCCGTTTTTAATAAATGACGCTTGGCCTACTAAGGCCCTGAATCCTTCAATTACGGTCGGTCAAATCCGCTTTTATGTCAAATTTAACAGCTTCTCAATAATTAATTTTATTACATCAACAATGAAAGAAGTAAACTACTAGTGGTGGTGGTGGTGGTGGCGGCGGCGGCGGCGGCAGCAGTAGTAGTAGTAGTAGTAGTAGTAGTAGTAGTAGTAGTAGTAGCAGCAGCAGTAGTAGTAGCTAAATAATGGTGTAAGCCTACATTCAGTGCCATTTTTAACTTTTAGGTCATCAAAATTCGCCCCTAGCTGACTCATCATTAGAGTTCTGCGATTGGTTACGTCAAGCCTCCAAGCAACCCGCAACATTGTGGACATGAATGGAGTATAGATAGGCGGCACCAGACCCTACTACACAGTTTAGGTCTGCAATTCAGTGAACATAAGAAAACGAAAGAAAGCTGGGTGCTTGGAGATTAGTGCTCCAATAGAAGAATTTGGTTACCAGCACATCATTAAGAAAGAAGAACATGTATTTGATCGGAAAGAAGGAGCAATTTTTCATTTGAAACAATGAAAATGTTTACAGTCATTCATGTAATGTGCAGAGACTGGTAATGCACGCACTCATGATTTGTTTTATCTTAAGTTTGTGCTGACATTTATGTTTTTTCATTTGTTAATTCCAACCCTTAATTAATTAAATCTAAAGTATCTTAATACGTTTTACTTGTTGTAAAAATCAGAGGTAAACAAATTCCGGGCAGTATGTAGCCATGGCGACTAAATGTTTATGTGATGCCTCAATTGTTTATTGAGTTGTTCAATTTTTTTTTTTAACTTCGACTTCTTTTATGTCACTATGACGAATACATGTTAACAAAAGCGGTTGTAGGAAGAAATTCGAATGTGCTTTTTATATTGATAGGCCTATTGCTACATTTGTTACGCATCTCAAGATATTGTCCTACATAGCTTCAGAGCGTCTCTGAGAGCGTGGTTTGTATTGCATATATATTTAATATATTTCAGTAAATGCAATTTTATCTTAGCTCGAATGGTTTTTCCATTGCATGTATGGAGAAAATGTGGTGGCTCCTGAAAATAAAGGGACTGGCTCCCGAAAATTTTTAGTTTTGTGTAACATATTTTATTGCATATAACCTGCCATTAAACAAAAACTTTATTATTATTATTATTATTATTATTATTATTATTATTATTATTAAATTCAAGTGGTATTTTGTACACGAGTAGGCCTACTATTCCTGTTATTAACCGATTTATACAGTATTTATTTATTTATTTGTTGTTGAACATAACAGGCAAAGCCCAATTATTACAATGTTCACGACTAACAAATTAATTTATAAAACATAAACAAGGAAAAGGAAACGTACACTTATTAAAAACTGAAACAAAATAGAAATAAGAGAAAGAAAAATAGAGAAATTGATACAATAAGTGTCAAAGTAGCTTCAAATTAACTAACAACAATACTCTGTAAAATATGATAACAAATAATTCTGAATCTAGAGAAATTCATATTGAAAATATCAACATTCGGATGAGGATGTACTTTATTGTATAACTGTAACATTTGGAAAACTGGGGAATTTTTGTGGGATTCAGTATTTGTCCTTGGTATGTAAAATAAATTTCGAAATTTCGTTTTAAGCTTAGGTGCATATAATGTTATATAATAAAATAAACCAACACAGTCCAACTTACTGTTAATAATTTTATAAAGAAAGTTTAAAGATTGACAATTTCGTCGAATTTGCAAACTAGTAAAACGGAAATGTTGAAGCATTGTAGCATAACTCTCATAGGTAGGATAATCATTATAAAGTCTGTATTATTATAGTTTTGACTTTGAATTTACAAGAATTTCTCATAACAAAACCTAAACTTTTATAGGACAAATTTATAATATTATTAATATGACTATGAAATGTAAAATTACTTCTAAATAATATACCTAAATCTTTATGTTCATTTTCTGCAGGTAAAACTTTTGCGTCTATTTTATATGAAAATTTAATTCTATTTTTCAATCTAGAAAAGGTCATATGTATACACTTATTAATATTAAATAACAATTTATTATTAGTACTCCAAATATGTAAGTTTGTAATATCTGTTTGAAGTAGCTTACAATCTGATATAGTTTTGATTTCTTTATACAATTTAATATCATCCGCAAATAATATAATTTTAGAATGTCGTACACAATTCACAATATCATTAACAAACAATAAAAAAACAATAATGGACCAAGATTGGAACCTTGAGGCACACCAGAATTTACTGTAAAAGGCTTAGAAGTATGTCCATGAAAGTTCACAACTTGTACTCTTCCTATCAAGTAAAATTTAATTAACGATAGCAATGAGAAAGAAAATCCAGATTGTTTCAATTTTAATAAAAGAATATCATGGTCAACCTTATCAAATGTTTTCTGAAAATCTGTATAAATAACACAGGTACACAGCCACCGGCGTGGCTCAGTCGGTTAAGGCGCTTGCCTGCCGGTCTGAAGTTGCGTTCGAACGCGGGTTCGATCCCCGCTTGGGCTGATTACCTGGTTGGGTTTTTTTCAGAGGTTTTCCCCAACCGTAATGTGAATGCAAGGTAATCTATGGCGAATCCTCGGCCTCATCTCGCCAAATATCATCTCGCTATCACCAATCTCATCGAAGCTAAATAACCTAGTAGTTGATACAGCGTCGTTAAATAACCAACTAAAATAAAAAAAACACAGGTACACGAAAAGATGTAAACGCACAGTATCGGAGTGTGCAGGGAGAGACCGTAGCGTGAACTGTTGACGCGCACCTTACCGTACCAAATGAAGCTAGTATGATCGACGTACACCTAACTTGTATTCAAAGTAACAAAACGCAGGACTCTACTGACCACGTAGACGTCGTGCAAGTAAAGGAAAGACGTGCATTGTGCAACTAAAGAAGAAACCAATTGCAACATTTGCTATCAATAACTAGGCAACCTTTGATCGTTATATAATTCGGCAGGCATACCTTACATAATTAACTCCACCTGAACAGTACCATCAAAATCCATAATCTCAAAAGCGTATCCACAGCACTGTTGAAATATTCAGTAACACACAGACGGCCTCTTCTCTACAGTATTATTCCAGAGAGTCAAGTCAATAGCTCGCCAGGGCTCCATTGCGCTGAGGGGCTGGACAGGGTGATGGATGGTCAGCGGTGGGCCTCTGAAAGGCCAGATTTAACACTGCGATAGTTGCCTGTGCAGAATGCTAAACAGCGTGGGCACTGGACAGCACGCACTCCATTCAGCCAGACAGGGATAAAATAAACGAGATGAACCCCTAAACCAGCCGTGGCGAAAATGTGATCGTGCGCCGAGCCACTGTGTAACCTGCAACGAGGGAGGGAGGCGGACACCCGAAGGGGAAGTGAAGCAACTGTCTGACTTATTAACGGATTTTCATTTTCCTTACGTCAAGCACTTAAATATAATTTTTTAGAGTATAAGGTTACAAACTAATGTTTAATACGTGTAACGAAGAAAGAAATGAATAAGAAAACACAGGACACATTATCACAACCTAAAATTAACTGTCTTCAGAATGTCTCTGCGACAAAGTTTCAAAATCAGGAATTATGTCACTTACTGCTAGTTGTAGTTGATCACGAAGGTATTTGTCTGTCAGTCGTGATCTAAATTAGGGTTTTACTATTTTAATTGTTGAAAATAATAAACTTGTACCGAACATGGCTTCAACAGAGCAAGCGAAAGAACAAAGCTTCGGATATTTATTTTTTGTCAAAGATTTGAGAAGTTCAACATTTGTCAAGTCCTTACATCTAGCTTTCATTATAACATTACATTGTAAATCTGTGAGTTTAAATTGAAGATCTAACCGCATTATTCGTATATCTGCTGAAAAAGGATCGACGTACAGAGATGATGATGATGATGATGATGATACTAATAATAATAATAATAATAATAATAATAATAATAATAATAATAATAATAACAACACTAAACCTTTTAATGTTTCATGAGTGACATGTAATATAATGCCGTTTTATGTTATGCAACTGTTTTCCTCGTAATACTTGTGAAAAAATCATACATTTAATATTCTCATCATATTGGCAGCAAAAAATTCGTCCTCCCATCCTACTTGAAACTTTCGTTTTTGTAGAGGTACATGGTTTCGAGGGAGACATTGCGACGATACGCCACTCGCAGGTCAGAGACAAATACAAATGGAACGGAGTTTGACTCCAGTGAGTGAGAGGGTGGGGGTTAGGGGAGTTAGGAAGCAAGAGAAATGCACAGCTAGCATTGCGAGCCACAATGTGCTCGTGAGTCGCTTTTTCGCCACCGCTGCCCTAAACGCACGATACTACACGGCAGATAGAATCAAAACTATTCGCAAAACATCAGTAGAATATTGCTGAACGTTTTCTCATAGTATCCAAATGGGTATGAATATTGGGAACAATACTGGTACGGGTGCCCATTACAGGCATAAGACCTAAATCTGAATGCAATTTTTAAAGTGGTATCGATTACACGTTATCGTGATGGAAACTCACAGCACGCCAACAGAAACATGAGGCGTGTGAGATCTGCCGGACTCTGCCCCTCCTCGTGTTACAGCCCACACGCCCTCGGCAACGATGACTACCTACCGTAGCCTACTTGTAATTCGCGCAGTGACGCAACGCTTTTCGGCACCTACACTGACTGACTGAGTCTCTGTTTCCGAGGAACTTGCTGTTCTCATTAAATCTTCAGATAAAAATGTCTAATGCATATCACATCTCCAACAAGATTCTAGATACATAACCGCATATAAAAGAGGGCGAAGTGGTACGCAGTAGCAAGGCCCGAAATAAAACGAATTGCGACCAGCCAGCACAATTACCGGAAGCTCTTACTTGCATATACGAAAGTTGTGTTTTGGCTTAAAGTCACATTCGAACAGTCTTAAACAGTGAAGTCCAAACTCTTCTCTTAAGAGCTAATGACGTCACACTGTCGCTTTACCCAAAGACAGTGCATAAGCCTCTTCCCCTTCTATCACTCTGTGACGATTGGTTACAATGGCATGTTGCAAGCCATCCAAGCATTTTCTATTCCGAAAAGAAAGGGAGGAAGAATAGTCTTGTGTTGAAGAGGAAAACACGGCGAAGCATCTTATTTACAACAAATACTGGGTGTTCAGTTCAAAGTGTGTCATGGCTCGCTGTATGCCGTCATGTGGCTAGCCGATGAGCCTGGAGAATTCAATCTTCCTACACTTCTGCAGAGGCGTATTACCTATGTGCGAGAGAAGTTGCCTAGCAAGTACGGCGTTCATTCTGAAGAGTAATTACCGATACGTACGGTGCCGCCGGTAGTGGCAGGAATGTGAACTGTTTCGAAACATGTACTGAGGTGAGTTTTTTTCTTACTGTCGAGATATGGGGAGAGGGTTAAGACGATTACTTACGTATTTGTTGACATTAACTTCGACGGTCAACATGGACACAGAGCATTTGATTTGTGTTGTGGAATGTTACCGTACGCAACCGATAACAAATACCCTGCGTACGACTTGACTTCGCAAAATACAGTTCGAAAGAGATTATGGTAGCACACAGACCGTACAGACCGCCATCTGTTGCTACGACGTTCAAGTTATACTGTACCGTACACGTTCTCAAGTTCAGATTGAACGCCTTGATTAATATACAACTTCTCTGACATAAAAGCTGAAATTCGCTTCAAATCGCTGACTCATCAATAGTGACGTCATGATACACTTTGAAATGAACACCCAGTATTTATGTGTGTGTATGTGTATCCAATGCCCACCCACTTCACTTGCGTGATTCGGGTTCCGCATACTGCGGATAGATGGCAGAACTGTGACCCATTTTCTAGTTGTACACCACATCCTACTATACTGGGTGTTCATTTCAAAGTGTGTCATGACGTCACTGTTGTTGGGTCACCGATTTGAAGCGAGTTTCAGCTTATATGTTAGAGAAGTTACCTATTATTTAAGGCGTTCTTCAATCTGAACTTGCGAACGTGTACGGTATAACTTGAACGTCGTAGCAACAGATGGCGGTCTGTACGGTCTGTGTGCTACCATAACCTCTTTCGAACTGTGTTTTGCGCCGGCAAGTCGTACGCAGGGTATTTGTTATCATCGGTTGCGTACGGTAACATTCCACAACACAAATCAAATGCTCCGTGTCCATGTTGACCGTCGAAGTTAATGTCAACAAATACGTAAGTAATCGTCTTAACCCTCTGCCCCTTTTCCCGACAGTACGTATTTCCAAACAGTTCACATTCCTGCCACTACCGGCGTTACCGTACGTATCGGTACTACTCTTCAGAATGAACCCCGTACTTGCTAGGCAACTTTTCTGCCTCTTAGGTTATACACGTCTGCGGAAGTGTAGGAAGATTGAATGCTCTAGGCTCATCGGCTAGCCACATGACGGCATACAGCGAGCCATGACACATTTTGAACTGAACACCCAGTATATATTTGAAATCCTTCTTGGGACAAATTATTTGGTTGATGTTTTTCCGAGGTTTTCCTTCAACCAATTAAAACAGAACTGCTGAGTAACTTTCGCCGTTGAACGTCGGACTCATTTCGCTATCATTAATTCAAATGTCATTGTCATCCATACCGTAGCCCTGTTAAGTTCACGGTGTGGCGTGCTGTATTCGTACAAGAGCGCGGCCATTTGGCCGCAAAAACATTCACAGAACAGGAGTGTTACGTACGATAACCCTCAGACTGAGATGCGAGTCTTCGGGATGGGGACAGCATGTTTGCGGCAGGACGGCTAATCAGGAGAATTAAAGCATAGCCAATTTGCGTTGGTTTTCGAGGACCCGATTCCGGTATATCGAAAAACATTTTTTAAGCCTGATAAACTGGAAAGGTGTCTGAAAAGTAACAACACCACTGATATCGTAATGTTCGCTTAACGCAAAAAATAACACAAACTATCGTCTTTTCCCGACTGTCGTCTTTTATGCTGCACTTTCCATCTAGGACAAAGTATTTCCCGCAGAATTCAGAAAAATAAGGTTCTTCGTAAGAAATACTTAAACAAAGATTCTGAACTTGCCATTGGCTTAAATATTTTTTTGTTTCCTTCCATCTTCAGAAGTAGGTGACGCTTTCGCAGAACTTATGTCAATCGCCCCCAGTAATGGCACGGAGTTCGCAGACTAAATCCTGAACAGATATGTAGATGGAGACGCCCCGTTTCCTCCTTCTCTCTCGGTGAAGGAACCATCTGATGGCCCACGAACAACAAATGGGCCTGAATCCTTTCATTCAATTTACAATTCTCAATTTTATTCCCCACTTCCCAACATTTACAAGACTATCGATGTTCTATTAGAAATGCAAACACTTGCCCGCACCAAGATAAACTCTGTAAATTCCGGACAATATAACATGAGGAAATTGAAACTAGCAGAACCATGCTGCAAACGGATTGCCTTTTTTTGACGCAAATAGACTACGTTTCTAGAAAATGACCGCAAACGTGCTTCCCCATCGGAACCGTCCTTCGTAAAAAAAAAGGGAGGGGGACAGTCAAGAGACAAATAACGACCCTTAGAAAAGTTGAAAAGTTTCATACTGTCTCCGAAGTGGCATGTGATATCGCACAACATTTATTCTACAGATCAATGGACAGTAACCGTTGTCGCCACTGCTTCAACGAGATAGAAACTCTCGCCCACGTTCTTGGATCTTGCCCCGCATGGTGAGACATTACGCAATGCCAGGCATCACAAAATCAGGTCTGCAAATCGCTCAAGCTCTTCGCGACAAGGGATCTACCACCTATGAATATGGTCTATCGGAAACAGGAACCTGTCGGCGGGTTGATATATTAGCCTTTAACAACACTGCAGGCTAAATAATAGATTCTACTATCCGCTTTGAATTAAATATAATTCAACTGGAAGATGTCAACAACGAGAAGAATCAAATTTATGGTCCAACTGTTCCTTATTATTTACATATGTATAAGTTACAAACTATTGAAATTATTGGATTATTAGTGGGTGCTAGAGGCACGATTACAAAAAGAAATATGTTACTTTCTGCAAAGAATTCAATCTGAATCCTCTTTGGCCAAGACTAGTTGTTGAGAATACCAAATTCAATAAGAATATCATATAAAACTTCTCTCTTAACCGAGTCATATGCCTTTTTGAAATATATGAATAACTGATGTAGTATAGGCCTATATAGGCCTGCGCTTAAACAAAGTTAGAGTAGAATGTTTTACATTTTTTAGGTTAAGTCCTTGAACTATGTTCAATGATCAGTGAGGAAGCCTTCTAAAAAATCCGCATTTATTCATGGCTTTCTGCTTCCCGATTATTTGAGAAAGACTGATGTTTCTCCATGTTTCAGATTGAGAATTCACATGCCATTCGGCGTAAATGAATGGTTCTCACCTCTTGTCTTTTTCACCCAGTTACGGAATATTAAGGCAAACGATTTACTTAAAATTATTTACAATTCCTGATTGACAGGCGTGTTAAGTACGCCTATTCTTTTTCAGCCCATCTCGTAAAATGGTGTAATTACTTAACACAAAGTACAAAGCTAATTATAGAAATACAATGTAATAACCGCAGCACGATTTTGTCAAGCACCTGGGGGGTGGAGTAGGAAATAACTTCTACACCCTCCCTGGTTACGCCCATGCATTTACCTAATTCTGTGGAAAATGAGGGTGGACCAACATACAGAGGTAACTGAAACAATAAAATTAGTTTCGACAGTTCTGGGAACACATTACGCCTACCGTCAAAAATAATTTCTTCAGTCCTCACGGTCTAATCACCTCATGTGAATAATTAAACAAACTGGCAAGAGCGTAAAACCTTTAACTTAAGTTACTAACAATAATCTCTCTCCATCAACATTAAGAATTAACATAAGTAATAATGCTTACGAAGAATTTCAAAATATATCCTCCCCAAATATAAGCTATAAAAAAATAATAACATTTCCGCTACTAAACGGTCCGACATGAAATAATTTCCAATATCATATAAAGAGCACAGGCGGCGGAATAGCTCAGTGGAAGAGTCACAGGCTACGAATTAGGCGTTTCCAAGTTCCATCCGAAGCGCTGTCGGCATTTTTCTTGTTCCCAAAAACTTCCAGAAATTCCAGGGGTCCACTGAACCTCATGTTAAATTGAGTACCGAGTCTTTTCCGGGGGTAAAGAACAGTCGTGGTGCCGACCTCATTCTAGTGCGGAGTCAAACAATTTTTTATTTTACTTGGTTATTTAACGACGCTGTAACAACTATGAGGTCATTTAGCGTCGATGAGATTGGTGATAGGGAGATGATATTTGGCGAAATGAGACCGAGGATTCGCCATAGATTACCCGACATTTGCCTTACAGTTCGAGAAAACGTCGGAAAAAAAACCCAACCAGATAATCAGCTCAAGGGGGAATCGAACCCGCGCCCGATCGCAACTCCGGATCGGAAGGCAAGTGCCTTAGCCGACTGAGCTACGACGGTGGCTGAGTCAAGAAAGTATGGGGCTCTACCTCCATGGTGTAAAAAGAGGATATTTTTATCTTCATAAAGGTTCACAAAACTTAATGATGTCCCATAACGTAGTGATCCTAAATTGTGCACTCACAGCACTTGAAAGGACATAAAGCAAAATGATTTCCCGTTATTTTCTATCCCTGGTGACATGTCGAGAGGATTTATCTAAATAATCTACCCTCCCGCTGGGATCCCTAATACATTTCAATAATTTATACATATGTTAAAACAGATAATTTACATAATTTCATGAATCAGACCAGTATACAGTACTGTCCGTCCGAGTGGTTATGTCGCATCCCGGTTTCCCCCTCCAGCTTTTGCTGGTCCCTCTGTAAAGTCTAGTGACTTGGCTGTTAGGCTCTTTCCTGAAAAATATTTGAAAGTCAACGTAATATTACAAAACTGTTTAAAATAATTTAAAGAGAAGGGTCCTTTTAAGTAAGTAAAGGCTGGTCCACAATGAACTGGGAACGAGAATAGGAAGCGAAGAACGTGATGGTGAAAAATTTTTATTCACAAACCGAGGACGGAAACAGCTATGCATATCGATAAGTATGTCAATAACGATGCTCCTCTGCCGGCAATATTTACATCGCCTGTCAGACATTATGGAACGAAGTATAGTCACTGGACCGCCGTGGCAGCTGCGATAGAAATAGGAAATTAATTTGTGCATTTTGTATAGAATTACAAAGCAATGAAGGAAATTGAATCTTATGTAATGAAAATGCAGGTTCCAACTTCATGAAACTACATGAAAACATGAAAATGTTTTTGAAAAAAAAAAAGTTTAATGAAACAATGTTTTTGCACGTTAAATAAATTCAAGCTCAAATTTACAAAGGATCATTTATCATTTTATTATTTAGATTTTATGGTGTTTTATTAGTATTTATGCTCGACCATGCCGAAATGTAGTAATTATACACCTGGTAGTAGCGCTTTAATGCACCTCATTAAAGTACACCTATTCATTAAAGTTCAGGTGTTCAGCCAATGAGAAATCACCATGTACCATTATAAAACCGCAATTATCGATTATTCTCGGATATGCAATCGAAAGACAAATAACGAAAAGTCACGGAGGCTTGAAATCCAATACTGTCGCAGAAGGTTATGTTCTATTACTATAACATAATTAGCATTAATTGTAAATAATATTCAAATAAATTCAATTTGGCATCTCGATTTTCAATTGTAAATCAATTTCCAGGTTATATCAAGACTAACCTTCATGTTATTCTCTAGATTATATCAAGGTCAATGACATTCGTGCCTCGGAAAAAATCAATACTTTCGCGTCTGCGCACATCTCACAATTCAGGTCAGTTCCGCTCCTCACATAACCATAACATGAATACTTATGAATAATTTCAAGTTAGAAATACGGTCGAGCATAAAAAGTCGTATGAAACTTGCCTATAATGGTAATTATGAGGCTCGTATGAAAATTATGAAACTCGCTTGCGCTCATTTCCTAAACAAACAAACTCGCGTCTTAATTACTACCATTATAGGCTCGTTGCATAATGTACTATTAGTTCACTGCGAATTAAATATTTTTATAAAACGTGTTCTGTGGTAATAATTTATGAACGCGAAATAATCACCGCTCTGGAGCCCTTCTAGTACCGCTAGAAACCAATTTATTTCACCATAAAATAAGTTCCTACTGACGACACAATGCCAGAACTAAAAAATATTACACTAGCTTCGTCTTATTCATATTCATTCATTCGTCAATTCTGTCAATACATTAATAAAATTATGTCATCATCAATATGTCAATAATAACGACACATTCGCACATAAAGAACCATCATATCACAGCTGTTACATTAAATGAATGCTGTTCGACATGAATAAAATCGAAGGACTCGCCAGACCACACAGAACACGGCTGAAAACGAGAGCTCTCATTTCAGTCAGGTTTTGAACGTTTATATCCGTGTAATGGAGACACGAGGGTGAGAGGAAGAGTGGGGAGGAGGCAATGGCAGAGACGAGCGCAGACAAAAGAAGAATGGGAGAGAGAAATCAATTACACCGTTTCTGACCATTTATCAAAGCAAAGCAATTCCTAGCGTCAAGCAATTCTTCCACACAAAAACTTCTTGCGGCCGCTGTATTGCCCAGGGGTTCGCAAGACGAAAGCTAAATTTTCCGCCAAGAAGGGATCAGAACAAGTTGAGCAATGGTGGACTAAAAAGCAGTTTAATAATTATGATGATTATGGCTCGGAATTCTATGATTTGGTCTGGAAATATGCTTGCACTCATGCCAGAAAAAATACCAAAATACGACATAAAAACTTGGAAAAATGACACAGAACAAATTACTGTACTCCAACCACGAGAAAATCTCCACGGAATGAAACGGAGCGAGGTGATGCTGTAATAGTGATATGCGTTACAAGAGCGGTATGTTGAAGTTTTCATGTTCGAGGAAAAGTTTGAAAAAGCGAAACGTAGTTGAGCTTTTTTAATTCCCGAGAATTGAAAACAAACATACCACTCGTGTATCGTACATTATTTTGTGCGAAGATCGTTTATTACATACCTGAAAGAGGAATTTCTAATTAGTTGCAATGAAATCTCCATCTTGGTTTCTGTTCAATGACGGCGACTTTGGAAAACAAATATATCTATCTTCAACATTGTTCCTATAAAATGTTTTCTGTGTTTACTATACTCCAGCAGGCCGTGATATACGTCTGTCTTTTTTTCCCCCCAGTCTATGATGAGTCTGGAATCTTGTTGATTTTTTCACGGCTTCCTTAATGTTACTTGCATTATAAATGCAGTAACTTTTGTGGTGTTGTAGAGTTTACTTAATTTTTGCAAATATTTAAAAACAATAATTAACAGTGCAATTTAGGTGAAATTGCAGTGGTAAGTTTCCAATTTATAATTATTACTATATTGAACGTCTTTAAAAATAATATGTTAAAAGCCTAAAGCAGTAAAATGAATATGACGCTTAAGCGGTAAGAATAGGGAAACTGTTATGTGTGTTACGTTGGGAATACTGAATGTGGTATTTCACACTTACCGCGTATTGCTTTTGTGCGGAAAGCAAGCAAATACGCACGATCTCGCACAAATGAATGTTGTCATAAGATTTCATAAGGTCACACACGTGGGTACTCGTATATCTATTGGCTATCTCTCAAAGTTCAAACCATAACATTGATATATACATTTTTATACTATCCTAGTTACAAAATTAGATCACTGTTAATCTTCTGGTCTTTTAATCCCTTCATACAGGAAATAGCATATGCAGGAGAGCGCATGATTTTTAAACTGACGTTATAACTCTAATATTATCTATCTACTTCGCTCCAATTGATGACGCAATAGTAAGCACATTCCTTTCACGGTTTATCTCCTGGTTGGAGAACAGTAAATTAAATGTTTTCCAAAAAGAGAGAGAGAGAGAAACATTTTATTCACCATTCTACAAAATTATCTTTTGGATAGGTTATTAAGCCCTTGTATTGGCCATAGCGGACTGTTCAGCCTTTAAAAATAAAATGGGGGAAAGAGAGGTAATAATGTACAATGTCTGCCCTATGCGTGCATAATTCTTTTACAGCTATATTAACAAGGTCACTGATTATATTATTTATGAATTACTATCTGGCAACAGAGAGGTTGGTACCTCTTAACCGTCATATGTTTGGGAGGAGTGAAGAGGATTAAGGTGAGACCGACCAGCAACAATTTGGCCACATTCCTAACATTACTTAGTCGTTTGCGTTTTGACAACTTACTGCTGGCGAATCCTGTTAACTTCAAACTTCATTCAACCACAAAATATTTCTAAGAAAAGGAAATCCAAAATAAATACCAAACGCAAACTAAATCTCTTGTCATTAACACAAAACGTGGTCCACCGCTATGGAGTAACGGTTAGCGCGTCTGATCGTGAAAACGAGGGGGCCCGTGTTCAAATCCTGGTTGAGACAAGTTACCTGGTTGGGGTTTTTCCGGGGTTTTCCCTCTACCAATTGAAGCAAAAGTGCTGGGTAACTTCCGGCGTTGGACCTCGGACTCATTTCGCCATCATTCATTCTCATAGGCTATCATCATCATCATCTATACAATAGTCCAGGTTAAGTTCATGGTGCGGCATGCAGTACTTGTACAAGAGTGCGGCCGTTCGGCTACCCAATCATTTACAGAACAGGAGTGGTAAGCACAATAAGTCTCAGGCTGCACTGCAAGTCTTCAGGTCCCTCCTCCGTACAAGGTAAAAAAAGACACACACACAAAAGTGTGAATGATACTTTGGGAACTGTTAAGCCAATGTAATATGACAAAAAATATGCTTTCATGCCTTTTTGGTCAAACATAACTTAATGCTGAAATATGGTAGAATATATGCATGTTCATATGACGAATAAAATCCGTGTCATCGTGTTCAGAAAAGCTAAAACCATGTTTAATTTAACTTAAGTTTGCAAAAAGGGACCAAAATAAAAATATGACATGCCCTAATGATGATGACGACGATAATGAACGATGATCATTAAAACATCAGACATACCGTCGACCGGGTATACTTTACACAAGGGGGGTAACTTTACACATTTCTAGAAAAATGGTGTATAACAGCTTTAATAATGACACACACTTCAGTCTACTATACATATGTGCTGTTGTCACATAGAATCAATTCCACGGAGTTGCTACACATTGTCTGTAATGTGCTGCCTTCTAAACATTTTTTCTAGAAATGTGTAAAGTTACCCCCCTTGTGTAAAGTATACCCGGTCGACGGTAGAACTTGAGGATTTCTGCACTTTTACCTTTTCGGAAGACTGGCTAACAATTTTCTCCTCTTCTTTTTCTTGATTTTACGATTGCACGTTTTTCTGTATAGTGTCCATAATCGTTAATTCAGAGTTCCCATGCATCTGTCGTAGTTCAGAGCTTTAAACGTAAATCTAATCCCTATACAACAGTTGTCTCCTGTACGGGAAATTGAATGCTACGGTCTTGCTACACTCCGCCCTGACGAGTCATCTATCCGCAAAGCAAGAAAACTTGCCGTGGAGAGAAAAAGTTGGCGGTTAATTTTCCTTCAGTCATGGTTGATCTAAGTGTTAAAATTGCATGAAACGAGATCGCTAGTTTTAGTTGCCTTTCGAAGAGAGCCGTGTTATGAATTTTATTTCCTCTTAACGATCCTTGGTCGACCAAATTTATATAATTAGTTAGAAACTTAGTGCTGACTCCACTCTTCATTGAAATTGACATACAAGTGTATTTTGAAGCGAAATATACATAGGTTGGATAAAAAGTAATGGCAACACTGCTGTCACGTGACGATGGTGCGTTCGAGAGCTGTCAGCTGTGTGGTTATGAACAAGGACTGTCGGATGAGTCAGTGCAGTCAGCGGCGACAGTACTCCATCAATCTACTGCAGTGTGTAGAACGTTCACTTTCATAGGGATAGTGCGAGCGCCCTAAGACCATCCTTACAAAACTAGAGCAACGTTCCTGGATCAAAATTGAAATGGCACGAGGTCATAGTGCACGAGAATGTTTTCAGGGACTGCGTGAAGCATGTGGCGATGCAGCGTTGCCATATCGCACAGTTGCACGATGGGTTAAAGCGTTCCGGGAAGGCCTTGTTGCACCGGTACTAAAGGGAAGGTGACGACTTTCTTGGACGAATCGTCGCTATGGACGAAACCTGGACTCGCTCGTATGAACCAAACTTGAAACGCCAAACAAATGAATGGAAGCATCCCGGTTCTCCTCGTCCAAAGAAAGTGCGCCCTACACAAAGTGCTGTGAAGGAGATGTTCATTGAGGCGTAAGACATTGATGGGGTAATACTGCACCACGCTGTACCTCCAAGGCAGACGGAAAACGCGGACTACTGGAACATCCACCGATATGATCCATGCGATTACGATCTTTTCACCAAAGTGAAAGAACCACTGCGAGGGACCCGGTACAATACCAGAGATGAACTTATCCGTGCTTTAGGGCGGTCAATACGGAACATCAACAAAGATGGACGCGCTGATGGTGTACGACGCCTTCCAAACATTTGGCAAAAGGTAATAAATAAGGGGGGGCGACTATACAGAAGGTACGTAAATGTTGTACCCCTGTGAATAAAGCCATGTCAGAAATATCGAACTGTTGCTATTACTTTTTATCCAACCCATGTACATAAGCAAATACATTTCCACTTGTAGGCCCTAATAAGAAGGTAAAAACTACGTAGTACAGACGTGGACAAATTATTAGCAAAATTGAAGATTTTTATTAGGCCTACATATTTTTACAAAATATGAATCTTCAGTTTAGACTACAGTTGACATTTTTACGTATTTCGAAATTATTAGCAAAATTGAAGATTTGTATTGTATATTTTTTACAAAATTTGACTCTTCAATTTGGACTACATTTGATATTTTTGCATATTTACAAATTATTAGCAAAACTGAAGATTTTTATTATATATTTTTACAAAATTTGGCTCTTCAATTTGGACTACAGTTTAGATTTTGGATATTTCCAAATTATTAGCAAAACTGAAGATTTTTATTTTATATTTTTACAAAATTTGACTCTTCAATTTAAACTGCAGTTGACATTTTTGCATATTTACAAATTATTAGGAAAATATGAAGATTTTTATTATATATTTTTACAAAATTTGACTCTTCAATTTAAACTACAGTTAACATTTTTGTATATTTCTATCTATTGTAATGATAGAAATATGCAAAATTGTCAACTGTAGTCTAAATTGAAAAGTAAAATTTTGTAAACAGAATTATCATAAAAATCGTCAATTTTGTTAATAATTTGTCCACGTCTGTAGTTACTTAGAGAATTGGAAGTTTTGATATTATTCACCTAAAGTCCTAAAACGACAAGTGTAATTGGAATTCCATATAAACGTATCCCTCCGAGCCAGTACACAATATCAAATGCACAGCCACTGCGTGCCACTCTGTGTATTGCGTCTTTATTTCGATGCGAACTCTTTCTCGTGCTGCTGGCAGCTGTGCGGGCTGCGAGGCCACGCGTGGTCGTCGTCCAGGCGGAGGAGGCCGGCCCGGCCTGGTGGGTGCCAGTGAACACTAGCAGGCCCGCCACCCGCGCCCAGGCACGCAGCAGAACAAAAATACTGTACGTCCAGGTCCGGCTGAACCAACAGGCCTTCAATCCATAACGCATGCTGTGCAGACACCAACGGTGGTCAGCACTTCGGTGTTCACTGGGGTTGCCAGATTGTACGTTTTACCGCAGACTCCAAGTTTTCTATACTTACTTACTTACTTACAAGTGGCTTTTAAGGAACCCGGAGGTTCATTGCCGCCCTTACATAAGCCCGCCATCGGTCCCTATCCTGAGCAAGATTAATCCATTCTCTATCATCATATCCCACCTCCCTCAAATCCATTTTAATATTATCTTCCCATCTACGTCTCGGCCTCCCCAAAGGTCTTTTCCCCTCTGGCCTTCCAACTAACACTCTATATGCATTTCTGGATTCGCCCATACGTGCTACATGCCCTGCCCATCTCAAACGTCTGGATTTAATGTTCCTAATTATGTCAGGTGAAGAATACAATGCGTGCAGTTCTGTGTTGTGTAACTTTCTCCATTCTCCTGTAACTTCATTCCTCTTAGCCCCAAATATTTTTCTATGAACTTTATTCTCAAAAAAACCTCAATCTCTGATCCTCTCTCAAAGTGAGAGTCCAAGTTTCACAGCCATACAGAACAACCGGTAATATAACTATTTTATAAATTCTAACTTTCAAATTTTTTGACAGCAGACTAGATGACAAAAGCTTCTCAACCGAATAATAACACGCATTTCCCATATTTATTCTGTGTTTAATTTCCTTCCGAGTGTCATTTATATTTGTTGCTATTGCTCCAAGATATTTGAATTTTTCCACCTCTTCAAAGGCTAAATCTCCAACTTTTATAGTTCCATTTCGTACAATATTCTGATCACGAGACATAATCATATACTTAATAATAATAATAATAATAATAATAATAATAATAATAATAATAATAATAACACGGTTCGTGACAATGCGGTGGCTCTTCCTTCACTCTCCCTGCCGCATGACCCGCATTCGGGTGGGTCCCGGGCGCATGGCCCACTTGGAGTGGCCGACATTAGCATAATGCATTAAACAGAAAGTGAAGCAAGCGTGTAATTACAGCGGCTTTGTCTTCCAGCTTGATGCCCCCTCCGAGCGGTCCGGTTTCCGCACTTCACCGCTGTAACACGACGATGCGGTGACGACTTTTAGTTAACTACGATCGTGACGTAGAAACAAGACATTTTAATGAAACCTATGCCAAGTTTGGAGAGGAGCTCAACACATCCAACTTAAAGGACCAGCTGCTCTACATCTCCCCCCCCCCACCCACGGAAAAGTGAAAACTGACTCCGAAGCTGTGTCGTCAAGTTTCTTGGCTTTGCATTAGTGTAGGGTCCTTAATATAATAGGGCTGTCGTAGCAAGGGCTCTGGCTCCCGGGCGACAGGTCGAGCATCAGCCGGGAAAATCCTGCCTACAACGGCGGAAGCACAAATGGATTACGAAACCTACCTTACAGTGGTCATCAGCACTCGCTGAAATGTTCAATGGGTACGCGGTACCGTCCCGTGTGCACTGTCGTGTAACAGGGAGAGATAGAGAGCATACCCGCTAGCAGCTACGAGAGCACTATAGTGCACTGCGTTTTCCGCGGGTAGGAGAGGCTAGCCCCAGCGTGCTCTGTGCTGACGACCCCTGCAGTAGATGTTGAAAGTGCCGTCTTTCCACTCGTATACAAGCTTGATATCGCGAAAATGTATTCTGAATCACTCGTTTAAGCTGATGAACTGAAATTCTTATTTTATGACCAATACTAGTCTGGACTTCTCTAATGTGTGTGGATTCGTGCGTAACACTTTGTCTTTCAAACTACCCCATTAAATAAAAAAAATGAAATGTAGAAAAAATTAAGAAAGAAAAAGAAAAGAAGAAATTGAACAATCATGATATGGAGGGCGGAAGGAAACACCAAACAGAAAAGAATAAACAGAGAAAGAAAGAAAAATGAAAAGAGACAAGAAAGAGCAGTCAACAAATCTAGTAAAAAAGGAAACACCAAAAAGAAAAGAAGAAATGTAGAAAGAAAGAAAGAAAATATGAAGAGAGGAAAGAAGAAATAGAACAGTCAAGAAATCTAGTAAGAATGGAAACATAAAAAAGAAAAGAAGAAATAAAGAGAAAAGAAGATATAGAGCAATCAAGAAATCTAGTAAGAAAGTAAACACCAAAAAGAAAAGAAGAAATGGAGAAAGAAAGAAAATATTAAAAGAGAAAAGAAGAAATAGAGCAATCAAGAAATCTAGTAAAAATGGAAACAAAAAAAGAAAAGACGAATTGAAGAGAAAAGAAGAAATAGAGCAATCAAGAAATCTAGTAGAAAGGAAACACCAAAAAGAAAAGAAGAAATAGAGAAAGAAAGAAAATATTAAAAGAGAAAATAAGAAATAGAGCAATCAAGAAATCTAGTAAGAATGGAAACACAAAAAAAGAAATGAAGAGAAAAGAAGAAATAGAGCAATCAAGAAATCTAGTAAGAAAGGAAACACCAAAAAGAAAGGAAAAATGGAGAAAGAAAGAAAATATGAAAAGAGAAAAGAAGAAATAAAGCAATCAAGAAATCTAGTAAGAATGGAAACACAAAAAAAGAAGAAATGGAAAATGAAAAAAATGAAGAGAAAAGAAGAACTAGAGGAGTCAAGAAATCTAGTAAGGATGGAAACATAAAAAAGAAGAAATGGAAAAAGAAAGAAACAATGAAAAGAGAAAAGAATAAACACAGCCTTAAAAAAATCTAGTAAGAATGGAAACACCAAAAACAAAAGAAGAAATAGAGCAGTCAAGAAATCTAGCAATAATGGGAACACCAAAAAGGAAAGAGGAAATGAAGAAAGAAAGAAAATATGAAACGAGAAAAGAAGAAATGAAGTAATCAAGAAATTTAGTAATAAAGAAAACAGCAAAAATAAAAAAGAAATGGAAAGAGAAAGAAAGAAAAATGAAAAGAGAAAAGAATAAACAGAGAAATGAAGAAAGAAAAAATGAAAGAAAAGAAGAAATAGTGAAATAAATAAATACAGAAAGAACTCACGCGGAGTAGACTAGGGAAGGACGCGTAACGCCACTATGGGCCAGTGCCATGAACAGAGTAAAGCACGTTCTGAAATAACCATCGCATCAATTTCGAAAGGAGCGAGGCTGGTAATGGATATTTTGGTGAAAGACTTGAGAAAGAAGCGATGAGTTCATTGTGATCCTTCAAAAGCGTCCTACATTACATTAACATATATTCCGGCTTCAGCTGGTGGGAAAGAGGACTTGCCGAAGGAGATAACACCCAGCCTGAGTGACATAGTTCATAACTCGGCGAAAAAATATTTCAAGCCATTTGTTTACTCGAGAGATTCTGGAACTAGGTCTAACTTCCACAACAGATGGGCTAAAAGCTGCGTTTATTGCTGGTAATTGGAAATCATCTGTCCATAATGTACACATTTAAAATAAATGAAATCGCTAAAATTATATATATAAGTACGGAGCCAACCAAAAGTTTAGAACCACCTTATTAATGCCCCGTACTGTATATTAGGTTATATTATGTTCCCATTTATTAAACACCAATGAATCAAACAATTACATAATTGTAACACTTCGCCATCCTGAATATAACTTTGAAATTTCAAACTCAAAGGGGTCGTGTGATCACTCTAAATTGTGTTAAACTTTGTGTTAAAACCAATAGCAAAATCGGTTCAAGATATCTCAATGTCAATTCTGAGATGTTTCTCCACGCTCAAACGTCTACGGCTGTGAACAGCTGAAAATGAACAGCATATTAAGCACATTTTGTACAAAAAAAAATGTTTGCTTTGTTATTAACAGTTCATATCATTTCTTTTCCATTTGAAATTTCAAAGTTATATCAACTTTTATAGAAACTTTAATGTGCGATATTTCCTATAGAAATTGAGAGCGAATTTGCTATTAGGTTTCCATAAACTTTACACAATTTAAAGTGTTACTCCATCCATTTTCTATTTCAAAATTTCAAAATTGTATCCAGCGCGTCTGGCCTCGAAACCAGGTGGCCCGGGTTCGATTCCCGGTCGGGTCAAGTTACCTGGTTGAGGTTTTTTCTGGGGTTTCCCCTCAACTACCGGTGCTGGATCTCGGACTCATTTCACCGACATTATCACCTTCACCTCATTTAGACGCTAAATAACCTAATGTTGATAAAGCGTCGTAAAATAATCTACTAAAAACTATTATTCATAAGGCCTGCTCCCACTTAGCGGAATCGAACCGAACCGCCGCTCACATCTAGTGGAATCGAATTGAACCGAACCGAACAGATTCGTGTTTCAGTTTAAAATGGATCTGAAATAGCTTTAACACAGTTATATGCAGAGGCGGAAAAATAACTATTCAAAACAAGAAAAGGAAATACTAGATCCGTGGAGAATCTTCTACTTTATTTCGCAATCTTCTGAGAGAATTAAACAAAATTCCGTTCCGTTGCGCTTGTTCGGATTTTACTTTTTACCTGATGCTTTCATTATTTACTTATTTCGCTTCCGCAAAATCACGGGCATAATTATTATCATTACAGTAGTACTTTTGTGTTCTGTCATACAATAGCGGATAATTCTGAACAAGATTTCATTACTTTCTCTTCGTTCATATTAAGTTGTTATTTTCTGTATACCGGTATGTACTATTTCAGCAATAACTTTCGATAAACAATTTACGCCATCAAAAATGGATATGGTTCATTTGTTTTTTTTTTTTTTTCACGAACTTCACGAGAACATACGATTATACTCGAAACAAGAAATTCTGTTCCGGCAGTGGAATAAATATTCTAGCTCATGAATTCTATTCGATTCGACGAGCCCCTTTCTGCTATCTTCCATTTAAATACATTATGAAGAAAAATTCTGTTCGATTCGATTTCGCTAAATGGGAACGGGCCTTTATAGTCGATAAATTTTAGGGTATCTTTCTCACTAACTACAATGGACACTATTTTAAAAATTGTTTGCAGTAATAAGTCAGTCTGTTACAAAACAAACCAGATACTATGAAATAAATGCAATGGTAATTAATGTCACCGGATGCTAAAAATAAAATACTATTACTTCTTTTTAAATTGAAAGTGTAAGAAAGTAAGCATATTTTTATGCTAATACTCCTGACCTCGGGGTGCCTTGACATGTAGGCTTATTTCATTATCTCGCAGCTGAATATTAAAAGAAATTAGAAAGGATTTTCTAAAGAATGTTATGTTTACGTATGAGGCTGTCAGTCTGGTTTCGTTTATACTGCCTTTAAAGATGGCATGAGAGCAGAACCACGCTACTGAAGTCGCAGACGGAGCGATTCTTCTCGCTATTGTTTTAGCCAACGATGGGAAGCAGCTGAAAGTAGAACACGGAGCGGAGACACATTGAAGAAACGTGTGAAATAGAATGACGGCAGCTAAACGCTACACGCAGTCATCGGTGCTCATTACATTTTCAGTTATATCTGAAACTGGCTGATTTAAAACCAATAGAAGAAGTTGCTTCTTTCGAAAGGAAATATCTACAGTGTGATGATCAATTAATCAAATATCGCTCTTATATCAATCCAACTCATTAGAAGGACTGTTACAATAATTCTTAAGGTTATTTAACGACGCTAAGTCAGTTATCTGTATCTTGGAGCAACAGTGACGAATATAAATGACACTCGAGAAGAAATTAAACACAGAATAAATATGGGAAATTAATTTATAAAACAGTTATATTATCGGTTGTTCTGTATAGTTGTGAAACTTGGACTCTCACTTTGAGAGAGGAACAGAGGCTAAGGGTGTTTTGAGAATAAGGTGCTTAGGAACATATTTAGACCTGAGAGGGATGAAGTTACAGGAGAATGGAGAAAGTTACACAACGCAGAACTGCACGCATTGTATTCTTCACCTGACATAATTAGGAACATTAAATCCAGACGTTTCAGATGGTCAGGGCATGTACTGTAGCACGTATGGATGAATTCAGAAATCGTTTGGGGAGGCCGAGACGAAGGTAGTATGATAATATTAAAATGGATTTGAGGGAGGTGGGATATGCTAGGAACTGGATTAATCTGTTCAGGATAGGGACCGATAGTGGACTTATGTGAGAGCAACAATGAACCTCCGGGTTCTGTAAAAGCCATTTGTAAGTATGCAAGTAAGTAAATTGTCAGCTCACTTGAGTTGTGTGAATATAAAGGAAAAATTGTGACGGTGTCGTGTATGGTTCCTGGGGTAGCTCAGTCGGTAGAGCGTTCGCGCGCTAAGCGAAGGGTCCCGGGATCGATACCCGACCCCGGAACAATTTTTCCTTGAAATTATTCAAGTAAATTAGTTATCTAGAGTCCAATAAAATTAGTCATGGATGCCTATACAATGCAAATATACATAGTTCTGCACACTTCTGATTTCTTTGCTTTAAGGCAAGAAGACGTTATCTGCAATGGCTGAATTAAGGTACGGTATCCGAAGAAGTTGGTATTATTGTATTTTATCGCATAAACATCCTGTCACGTAATTCTCCCCCCCCCCGTCCAAGATTTTTTATTAACAACATTGAAATTAAATTAAATATCGCATATTTCCCTGGTTGGTCTCCCAACCAGACAGAGATTCCCTGCAAACATGTTAACATCACGTAAATTTATTACATGCTCAGTTTGTTCCATTTGTTTCTTGCCAAAGAGCTCACAGTGGAAGATATGCTGCTCTTACAGTGATGGTAAACATTTGCTCATTTCTCAGAAAATATTAATTTTAGGATCCATTTTTATAGGACTTTTATGTCTTGTTTTGATGTATACTACTTGCTCTCTAAATACTGGAACCTTTTTCAGAACACACTGTATATCCTATATGATACAAGCCGTAATCATAATAATGCAATAATACTATAAATATTAAATTATCTTTTAAAACGTTTGGTAGAGGCACGTAGCATGTTAAATTGATGAAATATACATCAACACTGTAAATATGGATATTTAACATACGGAAAGAGATGCACTTATAACGTACTACAAACTGTTTTCCCGTATCACAAGTGAAAGCAAATATAACAAGCATTTGCATATAGATCCGATGACTAGTAATGACTAAGGAGCGGATTCCTATGTAATTAAATATTTTTTTTGCGTGTGATAAAACACAATTAACGAAGTTAAAAATTCCGAACATGAAGTTTCAAGTTTAAAACCCGAATTTTATTTCACATAAAAACACATATTTTCACAAAAAAAAAATTATGTAAATACATATTTTCAGGAAATCTATCATAAACACATAAATATTGGAGTTTTTTTACTTAAATAATTTTTTTTTACAAAAACTTTCAAATATTTTAAAACTAAATCAATTATACCACTCAGAAGTACGTTATCTTTTTTTTAAGAATTCTTGGTTGCTTCGTGTTTCTAAGCGCTGTGTGGTGTATCCGTGATCCATTTTTGTAATAGTATCGCCTCAAGTTCTGAGAACTGCTAGGCAGCATATCAGTGTTATTATTAGAGAATAAATTAACATGGACAAGGAGGAGAGATCTTGCAACACATAATTAGGAATGTTTATTGTTGCTGAAGATGTTTTCATTCCACGCTTTGTTTGTGAAACACAACAGATAAGAGCTCGGGTATGAACATTATTTAATTTAAACAAATCTCTCTCCTCTCGCTCATGCCTATCATGTAAGGCAATATATCTTGTTGTGATTCCCTGTTATTGGGCTTCGTCAATCGATATCCTTCAAGATATACTGAAACATGGTTATTTGAAAAACGATTTGGCTTTCTTATTAGCAAATTTAAGCTTTTTGTGTGACACCATAAAAAACTCGAAACATCCAAAAACCTGTTGTCTCAAACAGGGAGGTGCGTGCCGTGGAAATTAAACTAGACTCGCTACCAGGTTCAGAAGCACAATTATTAAGGGATAAAATTCCAGAATGTGTTTGGGAAAAACAGTGGATATGAAAAATGTGTAAAGTTGCTCAAGTATTGGAGGATGTGTCTGTAGGTGAAATTGATGGTGTATGTGTTTGTGACATTCCTGTCTTTAAATATGCACGTCTGACGTCCTGTGATGTGGAAAGATCGTTTTCACAGTATAAGTCGTTGTTCAGAGATAATCGGCATGCATTTGTGATGGAGAAGTTGGAGATGACCTTTGTTGTTCACTGCAATTCTCGGTCAACTACTAGCATTCAAGTGTGGTTGGTGAGTACCTACAGTGCATGAGGATTAAGTTGGCGTGATTTCTACTGTCCTTGTCTGAGGTCCTTGTCTACCGATTGCCATCAGATGTGACGGGCAAGAGGTTTCCTTTTGTACAATTCTTGGAATTCCCTTTCTCCTCCCTTCTCCCTTCACACTTTTGCAAACCCAATTAGTGGATCTCTCAGTGGCGTCTCGGGGTTGTTTGAGTTCATTAGTTAGTAGTATTTTGTGAATAGTGAAGTGAGTTTGTGTCTTTTTTTTTATTGGGTTATTTTACGACGTTGTATCAACAGCTCAGGTTATTTAGCATCTGAATGAAATGAAGGTGATAATGCCGGTGAAATAAGTCCGGGGTGCACCACCGAAAGTTGCCCAGCATTTGCTCGTTTTGGGTTGAGGGAAAACCTCGGAAAAAACCTCAACCAGGTAACTTTCCCCGACCGGGATTCGAACCCGGTCACCTGATTTCGCGGCCAGACGCGCTGACCGTTACTCCACAGGTGTGGACGAGTTTGTATCTTGTTGTACCAATTTAATATAATATAATTCACAAATTAAAATGTTTTCGGAGATGCATGGTTTCACTGTTACCTTAAATATTGTAATGAGTGTTGTGCTCTTGTATTTAATAATAATGGTAGGCAATATGGGAAAACGCGGGAAAGCCTTGAAGTCGGACGGTATGAACATGGTTATTAATGCATATAAATTCTTTACTGGAGAATATGAGGCACTGAAATGCGGAAAACAAACAATATCTGTGCCGAGTTTTATCGAAAAGACTGCTGCAGCGACAGATATATCATCTCGTGGTGTTAACAGGATTAAAATAGAAAAAAAAACAAAACAGAAAAAAGAAAGCGGAAGCGGAATTGGAAGCATGCTGCGATCTCCAAGAAAGAAATCCCCGAATAGGATTCTTAAAAGACGTGTGTGACAGGTTAAAAATGAGAGCACTTGCAAAAGTGACGGAAGAAAATTAGAGGAAGGCCTGTAAACACGTAGAAAAAGTTGAAAAATTTTATTGGGCGAAGGATGGACTTGTAAATGGAAATTTATTATTCGTTCGTATTCAATTTGGACGACACGGACATGGACGAACTTTCTGGCGGAGTGGAGTCAGAATTTGAAGAGGAAGAGAATGCCGCCACTGGTAACTCGTGGTCGTTTGAAGGAGTGTCGACCATCATAAATGAGGGTAGAGAGAGATGGTGAGCATTCTCTCTCTTTCTAAAAGGGACTAGACAAGTAAATCCTCATGGACTGTAGTAACATTTTTTTTCAAGCTAAGTAAGGTATTTTTGTCATATTAAAAAAATATATTTATTTTTATTTTTATCAAATAGTTTCGTACTTTTTAGCACATAAAAAATAAATATATTTAAATTTGTAGCACATAAAAATCCGCTCCCTAGTAATTACTCTGTTCAACAACGATGTATGCTTTTCAAGGTGCTACGCAGGAAAGCGAAAGCAGTTAAATTTATTAATTTGAGCCGTCATAACTATATTACGCAAATAATTGTTCTACATAAAGCCACTAAGAAAAAGATTGAATCTACGCATACGTGCAGCGGGGCTAGAAGTGAAGCCGATCAAGTCATTGTGCGGAGGAAAGTATAACAGACAATGCCTCAAGGCGCAGTTTCTATTCATCCAGCTGACCGACATCTCTCTCTACCGTACGAGGATGATCTGCAGTACATACGCAACGGATCAACGGCTTGTTTACTCTCAGCGTTAAACAACAACAGCTCTCCTAACAAGTCCACCTAGTTGTACAGCCTTGTTATACGATGAATGAACAAGTTGAGAACAAGATTTCAGGTACGTTTTATGAACACGCTGTTGCTCACTACATCTAAACTCGTTCACCAAAGCTCGTGAAGACCAGCACATCGAAAGGTATTGAATATTATATATAGTTCGTTGTTATTATTATTATTATTACTATTATTATTATTACTATTATTATTATTATTATTATTATTATTATTATGTCTCGTGACGGGAATATTGTACGAAATGGAAATATAAAAATTGGAGATTTATCCTTCGAAGAGGTGGAAAAATTCAAATATCTTGGAGCAACAGTAACAAATATAAATGACACTCGGGAGGAAATTAAACGCAGAATAAATATGGGAAATGCGTGTTATTATTCGGTTGAGAAGCTCTTATCATCCAGTCTGCTGTCCAAAAATCTGAAAGTTAGAATTTATAAAACAGTTATATTACCGGTTCTTCTATATGGCTGTGAAACTTGGTCTCTCACTCTGAGAGAGGAACATAGGTTAAGGGTGTTTGAGAATAAAGTGCTTAGGAAAATATTTGGGGCTAAGCGGGATGAAGTTACAGGAGAATGGAGAAAGTTACACAACACAGAACTGCACGCATTGTATTCTTCACCTGACATAATTAGGAACTTGAAATCCAGACGTTTGAGATGGGCAGGGCATGTAGCACGTATGGGCGAATCCAGAAATGCATATAGAGTGTTAGTTGGGAGACCGGAGGGAAAAAGACCTTTAGGGAGGCCGAGACGTAGATGGGAGGATAATATTAAAATGGATTTGAGGGAGGTGGGGTATGATGATAGAGACTGGCTTAATCTTGCACATGATAGGGACCGATGGCGGGCTTATGTGAGGGCGGCAATGAACCTTCGGGTTCCTTAAAAGCCATTTGTAAGTAAGTAAGTATTATTATTATTATTATTATTATTATTATTATTATTATTATTATTGTCATCATCACAGTAAAAGAATTAAGAAAGAGATTAATGAAGTGCTCTGTGTGAAGTGTGGCATTGTATGGGGGTAGAAACATGGACATTACGACGAAATGAAGAGAAACGACTAGAAGCATTTGAAATGTGAATATGGAGAAGGATGGAGCGTGTGAAATGGACAGACAGAATAAGAGATGAAAATCAAAATCAAGATTTACAAAACCCTAATAAGACCCATTATGAAATATGGTACAGAAACATGGGACCTAAATAAGAATACATGCAAACAACTAGCAATATCTGAGAGGAAAATCTTAAGAAGGATTTTCGGAGCAATTGAACCAGTGGATGGATGGATGGAGAGCCAGATATAATGAGATATACGAACTGTACAAGGAATCGGATTTGGAGACGCACATGAGATGTCAAAGATTGAGATGGTTGGGACACGTCACAAAGATGTAAACAACAAGGAAAGTGAAGATTGTCTTCAATAACAACCCAGATGGAACCAGATTAAGAGGGAGACCGCGAACAAGATGGTGGAACTGTGTACGAGTGGATGTGAATAGATTAGGAATAAGGAATTGGAGGGAGTTGGCGATGGATAGAGAAGGATGGAAGAGAGCCATAGAGGAGGTTAAGGCCCACTTGGGGTGTAATACCGAATAAGAACAAGAAGAAGAAGAAGGTGTGTTGGAAAGAGTGGGTGAAGAAAGAATGGTGCTGAAACTGATCAGGAAGAGAAAAAGGAATTGGCTGGGTCACTGACTGAGAAGAAACTGCCTACTGAAGGAGGGACTGGAAGGAATAGTGAATGGGAGAAGAGATCGGGGCAGAAGAAGATATCAGATGATAGACAATATTAAGATCTGGATCGTATGCGGAGATGAACAGAAAAGCAGAAAATAGGGAAGATTATAGAATGCTGGGTTTGTTGTGAAAGACCTGTCTTTGGGCAGAAAGCTATGAATGAATGAATCATCACAATATAATTATCATTACAGTATTACTATTACTACCGGTATTAACCTAATTAATATTATTATCATATTAAGCTATTGAGATTTTTCGTTCTCGAACTAGTTACCTCATATTCTTCATATTCTTAATCAGTAACAGACATTTCATACCAAACAGTACGATTTCAGGATCATACGATCAACAAACAAGAGAAATCGATTAATACAACATACCATGAAAAAATAAAGTCATACACATCGATCTTATCAGACGAAAATTGGTCTCCAATATTCAATCGAAAACAAAGAGAGTCAACTGAATTTTCTGACACGTCTTGTTACAAAAATGACGCCAAAACAGGCAGGGAACACGTCAATCTTTTATGGTGGTTAGTATTCTGCTGTCTCAAGAGGTGATCTCGTACCAAGCTCATCAGTTGATCAAAACGGTTTAATCCTTCAAGATTGCATAATGTTAATCACTTTTATCTTTATCTGAACACGAGACACAAATACCTCGCAAATAAACTTTAAGTTCCTGTACGGAGAACATCAGAACGTCTCACTTCGCTTTCCATTGTCAAGGTATTTAATTAACTTTTATATCAATATTTGCCAAGTGTGAGGTACACGGTGCTTGAGGTAAACAGGGTCGGGTAAAATCCAATTAAAGCATGACTGTCAGGACGTGCCAAGAAACGGAAAACGACCGCTTTTCATTAAGTTGAACTTCCTCCCAGTATGCAACTTCATAAACACGCAACAAACTCCACGCCTCTTCGCAAACTTGAGAGGAAGAAACGTGAAAATTGCATTCGGCACGTCTAATACGTCCTGGTGATTCTTGACCAGAGATCAAACGACAGGATTGGCCACAGCGACAAATGTGCTAACTGAAATATAAAAGATCAGTAAGTTTGGAGACATGCCATACTACCAGAAAATTCTGATGTGGCTGAAGAAATATACAGGGTGTT
This sequence comes from Periplaneta americana, assembly GCF_040183065.1. Classification (NCBI taxonomy): domain Eukaryota; kingdom Metazoa; phylum Arthropoda; class Insecta; order Blattodea; family Blattidae; genus Periplaneta; species Periplaneta americana. The sequence continues at coordinate 11,017,260 of NC_091131.1, read as the reverse complement.
TAAAAAAGAATCCAATATTCTAGGAAGTGATAGTATGCATCAAAACAAGAACAAAATGTCTAATAAACACGAGTCCTACGACAAATACTTTCTGAGATTTGAACACTTGTTCATAGGAGGTTCTCAACGTGATGTCCATTTATGGCAATGCATTTTTCTGCCCTACAATACAGTAGGCTACCACATAATCATACCGTAGTTGACACCCCTGGCGTGGAATACTGATATGTCGTAAGGAATATTGAAAAGAAAAGTTTGGTTGCGGATATTTATTTATTTATTATTTTGCTAATAATTGTAACATAAATTATAAAATATACAGAGAAACTTTAGCTCGCCCCTGAAAGAGTAGAACTCGTGCTCAGGGGCGGATTCCTGAATTGAAATTAATAACACTTGAAGAAACAAGGCATCAGTACCGATTCTCAATCAACGTATGGGCAGGCGTTCTTGGCGATAGATTAAGGGCCATACGTACTACCACAGAGATTAACTGGTGCTCGTTATCAGGACTTTCTAATTAATGCATTGTCTACCTTGCTGGAGTATGTGTCATGTCAGCAAAGACTACAGATGTGGTTCATGCACGATGGCACACCAGCACATTTTTTCCGCAATGAGCGTTAACACCTGATGCAGACATTTCAGGACCGCTGGATTGATTGGGGAGGCCTCACACCTTGGCCTGCTCGTTCCTCAAATCTAAATTCCCTAGAGTTTTGGTTATCAAGAACAACCAGGTCAATTTAAAAAAGTGCGTGATTTTTTACGTCGAAGAGCAGAGGGATGCATTGCCACGAATGGACGTCACATTGGGTACCTCATATGAACAAGAGTTCAGATCTCAGAAAGTATGTGTTGTAGGACCCATGTTTATTAGACATTTTTTCTTGTTTTCATGCATACTAGCACCTCCTAAAATATTGGATACTTTTTTAACACCCTGTATACCTTGACATAGGAAAACAAAGTGTGATATCTCAGAAATTACGAATTTTAGGACCATGTTTATATAACTTCTTTTCCGCTCTACATATGAGAGATCCAACCATACAATTTTGAAGTTTATTTTTTAAACATCCTGTATATTAGGCCTACTTACTTACTTACTGGCTTTTAAGGAACCCGGAGGTTCATTGCCGCCCTCACATAAGCCCACCATAGGTACCTATCCTGAGCAAAATTAATCCATTCTCTATCATCATATCCCACCTCCCTCAAATCCATTTTAATATTATCTTCCCATCTACGTCTCGGCCTCCCTAAAGGTCTTTTTCCCCTCCGGCCTCCCAACTAACACTCTATATGCATTTCTGGATTCGCCCATACGTGCTACATGCCCTGCCCATCTCAAACGTCTGGATTTAATGTTCCTAATTATGTCAGGTGAAGAATACAATGCGTGCAGTTGTGTTGTGTAACTTTCTCCATTCTCCTGTAACTTCATCCCTCTTAGCCCCAAATATTTTCCTAAGAATCTTATTCTCAAACACCCGTAGTCTCTGTTCCTCTCTCAATATTAGGCCTACTACGAACTTAAATACCACGACTTTAATTTGATGTAAAATTTCCACACTACATTTCAGTGCCAGAAATTTGAGTTGAAACAGTACGCTGTAAACCATCTGCCGACTCTGCAAGGAATAGTTCTACATTTATTAGTGATAACGATGATGATGATATTATTATTATTATTATTATTATTATTATTATTATCGAGATTCTTTCTGCATGAGTGGCGGACGTATCTTGAGATGTAGTCGTGTTGGTCCGCATAGCTGGAATTCACAGAACAGTTGACACTCAGGCATTATGACCATCAAAGAGAACCGTGAACAGCATTTTTCACGGTCATCTAGACATCTAGCCTGGGGGTATAAATTAGCGACTGTGCAGGCATCGCCGATAAATTTGGCTCGCATTGCCCCTGTTCCTGGCGCGCCGCCGAATTCTACCCGACGAACCCGCTGGAAACTGTTTTGGCATTCCGACTATAACGCATAGTACAGGCTACACACACCGTGCATGTACAAACATACGCCAGCAATCACAAGTTATGAACACTATCATATGATTTTGGGCACATTTCAAATTTTAGCAAACTTTTATCTATTCCACAACTGCAAATTTGAACATCTCAAATCCACTTCATGGAGATCCTTGATTATACTAAATTACCAGCTGTAAATTAAGAATCGTAACTATGATACAGTAATAACAACAGCCGCCGATCGACTAAGGCCCGATTGTATAAACCATTTAATCTTAGATCAGAAGTTAAATTGATCCTTGTTTCAGCTGAACTTGGAATTTTGTGTTGTATAAAGTCTAATCTGAGTTTAATTTGTCTCAAACTAAAGTCAACTTTGACTAAAGAAATTTCTCCGATTAAGTTAACTGATCCAAGCTCAGTTATTTCTTTTCTGTTTGAAATATACGAGTGACAGATTGTGCAAATAAAATATCCATTATTATTAATATCAATAGATATGATAGGTACATTTATATATATTTCTTTCAATTTCTTGCCTTAATACACAAACAATCTTATATTTTATAAGGCTCTATCGTGTTGAGCAGTATCAAATAACATAACCTATAATTATATTATGTTTATAACAACCATTAATTATTAATGGATATGATAGGTGCATTCATAAATTTTCAATTAACTGTATTACTAAACGAAAATTGTCGTTTTATAAAGCTTTATTATGTTTAGCAGTATCAAACACCATAACATGATAACAACTCGGAGAACAGTCAACCTTCTTCTTATTGTCCGCCATTATTTACATTGCACAAAAAACTAGTGTCTCCAACAGAGTATACGGAAAGTCGCCAAAAAGTAGTTGTAAAGTCGCTAGATTTCTCATTATCAACAAAGAAAGATTAAATTTTGTCACTATTGGGGTGCTAAAAAGGTCACTAAATCTCTATTTAAGCAATATAAAAGTTAAAAGAAATTGTTGTTGAAAAAGAGTTAAAGTCGCTAGATTGGTAACACTGAAAAAAACCTGTATAACATGGTCCGCGCATCACGTATTTCACCTGTTTATGCGATGTTGCCAGATCCTTTTCATGTGAACTTAGATTGCATTTGAACCAAGGTAATTTGATCGCAGAAAAGTTTTATACAATAGAAGAAGTGTCTGACCTCGGTTCACTTTTCGATCTACGATCAAAGTTGATCTTTAGTCAGGGAGTTTTATACAATTGGGCCTAAAAGTTTTAGTCGGTTAACCGGGTGCCAATAATAGATTAATCTATCGGTTAATTGAATTTCACTCGATTTTAAACAGCGTTTGTAAGTCTGAGAAGATGAACTGGAAGTAGCAACGTTAGTAAACGTATCTCTGGGTGGTTATTTTGACAAAACACAACATGTCCGCAAATAAAATTGCCTACAATATACGATACGTCCTTTTCATAGCTTGTGTAAGGAAATGGACGCATTTTCAAAGAAAAAATTATATTGTGGAGGAATTTGTGCGTGGTTGCACTTACAGTATTATTGTTTTTAGTTTTCTAAAGCCAGAAGACAAGAACATCAGTTTACACTAATAACCTTCAATCATAGCATAAGAGTCTACCACAGTCTACTATATACAGTCACGAAGCTTGAGTTTTGAGGATGCTAGAAACAATAGACTGTGACGGTACTATTTTGCATTGCCTGTAATGAGGTGATATTAGCGATCCTAGTGGTGAGCAACTACCTAATGTTTGCATATTTACTACGTATTGAGCTTCGCGACTGTACGCGTATATACTAGACTGTGAGTCTACCGCACCAAATGATAAACAGATTTTGTGCTACATAGGTAGTTATGTTTTCTTCACCATATGATAACTTTGATTGGTTTCATTAATTATTATTGATTAAAACTCACTTGACCGGTTAATAGAATTTTTAAATTAATTGGTGGTTCGATTAATCGATGAAATCGACAGCTCTAATAATGATAATAATAATAATAATAATAATAATAATAATAAATAACACAATAATCAATTATTTATCCCTACAAATAATTTCAACTGAATAGACATACAGGAAACTTTACACAACCTATCTATAATGCGACTTCATATCGTCGTTGTTCCTGCAATAACTCCTATGTGCAAAATATAAAATTTATCAGTAGGAAGGAAAAACATATTTATTCATCCTATGGCAGCTGTACATAGGAGACTGTAAATTCTTACATTTTCGAAACAAAGAAATATAATTACATATAGGAGATTTGATAATTTGCCGTATCACTATTTAAGTTATTTAATAGAGCAAAAAATCTGAAAATCGATAAATGTCAAACAGGAGTTATTGCAGGAACAACGACAATGTTCATCCCACTTGAAAACCTCTCCGGACAGACATATGGGGCGTTCAGAGCACAAGGAAATCAAGTCCACTTTTGGTCAATTGGGAGATATTTCGTCTACACATAGCCTGCCTTAGATGAGGCTACTTTCAGAGCATAAAAGAACCATGTCCTCACAATCTTTGCAATGGTGCAGATGTTTAAAATCACACTCACTGTTAATGGGTAATTAACTATACATAAAAGACTTTAAGTCTAATATTCTGAAAAGTTTTGTAACTTGATTCTCTTGTCCTCTGAGCGCCCCATAACTTATATCCGTGTCAGATTCTTAACTAACAAATCCATTCACTACTTGACGCGTATTGGCAGCACTTGACAACCGTTATTATCTTGGCAACAGCAAGCACGTTTCCACGGTCAAGTGGCTATGACACCGGGTGTTCCAACTTCTACTGTTCAAACATCACGAGACGAAAAATTATATGCATCTGCTTCAGTTTTAGAAACCTTCAGAAACAAATTCTTCAATAAAGTTCATGGTTCGATGCCACAGGCAAGAGGGGAAACAATCATTCCCTTGAAAGAGTCCTTGACGTGTCTGTCAGAGTGCGAATTAAAAGTTTCCTTCAGCAATTGTTATCAACGCTACTTAGAGCAAGGATATCTCAACAATAAATAAATGAATGAATTAATGATTTGAAATGTTTGAAGAAATGACGATACACGTATGAAGTAGATTATGTATTATGGAATAGCATAATTTCTTCTAAAAGCTCATTCACAATGAAAATTAAACATAACGTAAGCGTTAACTTAAGAATGTAAACGTTACGGTAAAATCAACAAGTCATACCATCATTCAGGATAGGGACATAAGCATAACCGTAAACTTACTTGGTAACCATGGAAACATAACAACGACATTTCCTCATATTCTGTCGTATACTTCAGCGCTCCACGATTGTGTTCTGTTTGCAAATCACGTAAGCATAAGCATGAAGGTTTGGAGTTTGCAAACTTTCATGTTAACGTCTTACGGTAATGTTTATGTCAATGCTTATGTGAATCATTGTGAATGATCCCATTTGGTAGCTGGGCGCAAACTTCTGTGTTTATGTTACGGTTATGTTTAATTTTCATTGTGAATGAGCCTTTACATGCAAATCAAGTATCGAGAAATGTTTCACAGCAGTACGGCCCTAAGATCTACGCAAGTGTGTCTCAAACTGTGGTCGCCGAGGCGTAGTTTAGTGGACCATATTGCAAAACAGACAAAAGTCCTAAAGAAATCAGTTTTTTTTTTAATTCTATAAACCAGTCCTTATGTACAGTATATTTGTAAATGGAGCTGACGGAAGGGGTAGAAATAAGTGTAATCACTGCGAGTGGCTATTAAGCCTCGGAGATACCATTAAGATAGCCCATCTGAAACTACAGACTCTCCCTGAATTCCAACGATTCTTACCACCTGAGTGTCCTCCGACTGAAACCATGGCCTCCTTCCTATTCCATACAATTCCGGCCACAATCGCTCCGCTTGCTCTCTCTATCCGGCATCAATGAAGCGCGTATATTCAAATATAATTACAGTGTCTTTAAAAACGGCGCTTCTACATTATTGAATTTTCTTTTATAACTATGCAATATAGTCTGTGTGTAGCTATTGACCAGTAACTTTAGGAAAATGGTAATCACATGAAAAAGTATTTAATATGTGCTCCACTGGCATTCCAGATCATTTGCAAACAGTTTCTGAAGCTCTCCACACCTTCAACAAGAGTTTCTCTTGTGATTCGGATCACTGCTGTCGAAGTCCTTCAGGAAAACCCAACAAGAAGTGATCATAGAAATTGAGCATGGTAATCAGGACCATCCATAAACGTCCGAGAACCGAACACACAACATAATGTCGTCAAAATTCTTACTGAGTATATTCCTGATTGCATTTGCAGTTCCCATCTGTTTCTCCAAAATTAACACCTACTTCCTGGAGAAAAGTAAGAAAATAAATAGCTGTAACGAACATTATCCACTTATCTGTCAACAATATTAATACAACAGTACCATTTACTGATAATGAGTATTTCTGTAGGTGTAACGGCGTCTCTGTATGGTATGCGGGTGTTCACCAGACCAAACACCACACATTCTTGTGTGTACCTAACAACTAGTTTCCACAAACATCTTAGAAGTTCTGTATAAATAACTCCCTTGCTTTATCCACAGCATAAAGATTAGGTAGATTTCAACTTTATACAAACAATGTTTCATAAGTTTTCGGATCATCCTGTATATTACTCATTCTGACAAGTTGAAATATTGAGTTACACGATTTATCGCGTTTTTGAAACTCTATGTCAAAACACGAGTAACACGCTGAACGTTTTCCGGCGTTCTTATCGATGATACATTTCACGTTGTCCCGTTCGCTTCACGTATTCCCGCACTTCACTAATCTGCTTATTGCAGATCTTCTCGGCAATTCTTTTCATTCGCTTTTGACTGTAAAATCACTCTGCACCATGACAACATTATGTCCATAAAATCGTTTCATGATATTATATACGCGCTGTTGGAATATGTACGCCACATTTATCGTTGTGACATCGTGAATACAATTTTTCCAACTTTACTCATCCCCAAACACAAAAAAAACTTGAAACTTAAGTAGTTTAGGAATACAATTCAATTAAAACTGGAACGTCCATCTTATAACATACAGTGGGTATATTTTCTCATGACATGAAATGAAGTTAAAATATAGCAACATGGTAGAATAGAATTGTAATGTGGTGGTGGTGGTGGTAGTGGTAGTGGTAGTAGTAGTAGTAGTAGTAGTAGTAGTAGTAGTAGTGGTGGGGTGGTGGTAGTAATAGTAGTGGTGGTGGTAGTAGTAGTAGCAGTAGTAGTGGTGGTAGTAGTAATAGTAGTAGTAGTAATAGTGGTGGTGGTGGTGGTAGTAGTAGTAGTAGTAGTAGTAGTAATAGTGGTGGTGGTGGTAGTAGTAGTAGTAGTAGTAGTAGTGGGGTGGTGGTAGTAATAGTAGTGGTGGTGGTGGTGGTGGTAGTAGTAGTAGCAGTAGTAGTGGTGGTAGTAGTAATAGTGGTGGTAGTAGTAGTAGCAGTAGTAGTGGTGGTGGTGGTAGTAGTAGTAGCAGTAGTAGTGGTGGTGGTAGTAGTAGTAGCAGTAGTAGTGGTGGTGGTAGTAGTAATAGTGGTAGTAGTAGTAGTAGTAGTAGTAGTAGTAGTAGTGGTGGTGGTAGTAGTAATAGTGGTAGTAGTAGTAGTGGTGGTGGTAGTAGTAGTAGTGGTGGTGGTGGTGTGGTGGTAGTAGTAATAGTGGTAGTAGTAGTGGTGGTGGTAGTAGTAGTAGTAGTAGTGGTGGTGGTAGTAGTAGTAGTAGTAGTAGTAGTGGTGGTAGTGGGGTGGTGGTAGTAATAGTAGTGGTGGTGGTAGTAGTAGTAGCAGTAGTAGTGGTGATAGTAGTAATAGTGGTAGTAGTAGTAGTAATAGTGGTGGTGGTGGTGGTAGTAGTAGTAGTGATGGTGGTGGTGTGGTGGTAGTAGTAATAGTGGTAGTAGTAGTAGTAGTGGTGGTGGTAGTAGTAGTAGTAGTAGTAGTAGTAGTAGTGGTGGTGGTAGTAGTAGTAGTAGTAGTAGTGGTGGTGGTGGTGGGGTGGTGGTAGTAATAGTAGTGGTGGTGGTAGTAGTAGTAGCAGTAGTAGTAGTGGTAGTAGTAATAGTGGTGGTAGTAGTAGTAGCAGTAGTAGTGGTGGTGGTGGTAGTAGTAGTAGTAGTAGTAGTGGTGGTGGTGGTAGTAGTAATAGTGGTAGTAGTAGTAGTAGTAGTGGTGGTGGTGGTAGTAGTAATAGTGGTAGTAGTAGTAGTAGTGGTGGTGGTGGTAGTAGTAGTAGTAGTAGTAGTGGTGGTGGTGGTGGTAGTAGTAATAGTGGTAGTAGTAGTAGTAGTGGTGGTGGTGGTGGTGGTAGTAGTAGTAGTAGTAGTGGTGGGGTGGTGGTAGTAGTAATAGTGGTAGTAGTAGTGGTGGAGTGGTGGTAATAATAGTAGTGGTGGTGGTAGTAGTAGTAGCAGTAGTAGTGGTGATAGTAGTAATAGTGGTAGTAGTAGTAGTAGTAGTAGTGGTGGTGGTGGTGGTGGTAGTAGTAGTAGTAGTAGTGGTGGGGTGGTGGTAGTAGTAATAGTGGTAGTAGTAGTGGTGGAGTGGTGGTAGTAATAGTAGTGGTGGTGGTAGTAGTAGTAGCAGTAGTAGTGGTGATAGTAGTAATAGTGGTAGTAGTAGTAGTAGTAGTAGTGGTGGTGGTGGTGGTAGTAGTAGTAGCAGCAGTAGCAGTAGTAGCAGCAGTAGTGGTAGTAGTAGTAGCAGTAGTAGTAGTAGTAGTAGTAGCGGTAGTAGTAGTAGTAGTAGTAGTAGCCTAGTGTTTAAAATGGCGTTATCAGAAACTATAGTTATTTGCGTCATTTCTGTAATGTCGAGAGAACCGGGTAAGGCCTTAGTACGAAAGAAATCAACTTCCGATCTTCAATCAACGCCGGGAATCGAAAGTGATTTCACTCGGCGATAAACTGCCCTTTTCAAATGAGCTACAGAAAGGACCTATGTTTTGAAGACAATGATTTACACACTTGCAGTTAAACAGTATCAGGGTGAGGTAGTCATTTACAGAACGTAGTCTGGTCTCTACAAACGCCTAGTTACTTATGGCGAAGGCAATTTCTCTGACACTAGTGTATTGCGTGCAGTCTGGTCGCAATTCTGCAGGCATTCACTATTCATGTTATGAAACTAAAATCATGAAACAATGAAACATGTTGAAACTCCATGAATAATTAATTTTGCATACATTTATTCAAGATGTCTACTCTCTCAAGATCCTATTTCAAGGTCTCATGGTGACTATTTTCTACAAGGTCTTAGGTATCGTAACCTTACTTTCAGATTTCATTGTCTGACGTTTCAAAACTATGACATACAGTCTTCATTAGGACCAAGATTTAAATGCACTATAAAATATAATGATATAAGCTATATTTGGGTAGACGTGGTGTAAAATCAGCGCAAAGGATCGTTGGATGATGTAAACCGTCACGCATGGTCACATATTCTTTACCTTCTCGTGTGGTTTGACCATAGGGGAAGGGAACAAGCTACGCCATGTTTACATTTTCCAACTATCCATTGCGCTGGCTGTATATTACACTTAAGAAGCGTAGTTTACAATGTAGTAAGATAAAATATATTTTAAAAAGTTGAACAATTTAAACATTGGATACAATAGAATATACATGGTGTTTTAAAATTCCAAGAAATCCTTTTATAGCAGCAATGGCCACAGAAATCATCTGATTAGAAGGGAGACAAAACTTGCGACAGAAATTACAAAGAGGCGAATGGTTGTGCCTCGTGCTCCTGTCTTCAAACCTAGCACCTCGATGGATAATGAGTTATATTAATTAAAGAAATTCGAATTATCAACAAGATAATAAAAATATATTAGTGTATTAATGTATCTTCGTTCTCTCCAAAAGCTCGAAATAAAAAAAAAACAAAAAAAAAACAAATACGTCCTTAGAATTCAAATTACAACCTCACTGCTATAGCCGGGACGCTGTTATTCCCGGCGTGACTCCTCCTCTTTGCTTACGTCTTAGGAAATGAAAGCTCTATAAAGTCTAGGTAGGTAGTATCGTTCGCCATTTTTGTTCTTCCATTGCCGAGCTACCAGACGAGGGATCTATTTGCCACACCGTTAAACATTATCATGTCGTAGCTCCTATGATAATAAATCAAACGCATTGTAATTCAGCAAATAATTGAGCGGCAAATAAAGTCCTCGTGTGCTTTCTGCGAACGCCAACGAAAAAGCCAAAATGGCGGGCGATTATATTAAGTATTTATCGAGCCTTAGGAAATGCATGGCTTCTTCATCAGCGATTCGGTCATAACGTTAAAATAAACAACAGGTAGTATTTTCCTTGCACGAAAAAAAATATTTTTTTTCATGGACCAAAAATACAATAAGGCAGTGCTACGAGATCGTCTGCATGATCCTTCACATCTCGTAAAAATTTCGTTCATTTCGTTTTGATTTATTGCTATTAATGCATCATGCTTTCGCTGTTCTTCCGGGGTGGGGAAGCTCGACACAGCATGGCCGCTAATGTGGGTTGATTTATTGAGGTTGTATTCTGAAGTCTCTCGAAATACGTAAAACTCGAAGTGACAGATAAGCTGTTACTGCCCGTAGGGTGGATGTAGCGCATCTGTTTATTAATTTTAGTCTCCCATTCCTGTAAGCCACCGTTCCAAACACGTGATTAATTTAATTCTATTCTTTTCTTTCCTCATAGAAACGCTGTACATGGTTTCAATTACACTCGAAATTAATATTAATGAAAGCGGATTAAATCTCACATGAATCCGCTCAAAACGGCCAGAACATTATACAACCGAAGATATGCTCACTCTATTTGGAAATAATGTACAGGTTGCCCCAAAAGTCTACATACATAGGAAATGTAAGTTCAAAATAAAAAGGTTAAGTAGTGTGCTCAATGTGGCCAACCCGCTCCCCCAGATCTCACATCCCTTGATTTTTACCTCTGGGGAATTTTAAGCCGTAGATCTACCAGATGTTGGTGGAAAACAGGGAATGTCACGAAACATCATTATCGAGCACAACAAGTTTTAATACCTGAACATTCCTGGTTCTTAATCATTGTATCGAATGTCCAACGTTACCTTACACGAACATTTCCACTTTAAATTATTTTTTCTGTGATTCAACAGTTCTGTAATCCCAGTTTCCACCTATAGAATGCGCTGTATACCATAAAATCGCTAAAAATGACATTTCTTGATTTCCCCCAACACTCTTCATCTGCTAGCTCTTATCGTCGATGCCTGTCATGTGACAACGGAAATAATGTAGCTTTTGCATCGGAACAGGTTGGAATATATCCACCGACCTGTGTCTGACTTTCGAAAGCCGTTATATTGAGCAGCAACTTATGTGTAATTTATATTTTGAACTGACATTCCCCATTTATGGAGACTTTTGGGACACCCTGTATATAAACATCGCTACCCAAAACTGGCTTATCGGTATGTATGAACAGCTCAAAGAGATATTGGACGATCGAAAAAAGCTGGCTAGACCAAAAACATGTCGAGGTTCTTAAGACAAAACTTACATTTTTACCGATGACAGAACCTACTGGGATTTCCTAACAAAACTTCGATCATACATTAACATCGTTGTGGAAATACGGTCACTGATTTCTCTGTGCAAAACATTATAGTGAAATATTAATGTCATTAAAAACATATTAAAGAGCAAATGCATAGAAATGATTCCTTTCAAAGGCATTACAGACTTCAATGCTGGCACAAGTACCAAAAAGCATTCCACATTAATATTTCAATATTCCATTGTTGTGCTATAAATTAATATAAAGGAAAAAAACACACACACAAAAAGTTAATTCATAAATTACTCACACGATCGCTGATGCGCGTTTCATCGTTCTTGCCACGCTTCAGAGATGGCGCGCGAATAACCTTTCCAGCGCCCGGCGCCGCGTTCATGTTATCCATAACGTGTCTTGATACTGCATTCTCCGCCACCTGGTATCCACTTCGTTAACTTCAAACAATTTCACCACCACATTCTCACCTGCAAAACAAACACATCATTATGTATTCCAGTCTTTCATGTTTCTTATTAATGTTAAACAACACATGAGTACTACTAGTCGTCGCACAGACCCAGGTGTGGCCGCCAAATCTCTGCAACAAACAACGTCCGCAAAGACATTTGACAGTCGCCTTATCAAACGCTACCACGGCAGTATGCTATTACATTAAGCCTCATTCCTTCGTCATACAACAGCTTACAAAGAGCGAAAGCTTTAAATGCATTCATATTATGTAACATCACTACGGAACGGATTTCTAGATGTTAAAAAAGAGAGATTTAGGACTTTATAAAATCCAATTTAGGACTTTTAAGAGTTCATATAAAATTAACAATTAAAAATCTTAATTTTAGTAAATATTCCATTTTAGGTGGAATTTATGTTAAGTCCCTGAAAGGACACAGTGCGCATGATCAGGGGACGAGCGACTTGGTTGAGGTAATAAAATTAGTTTGGTTCATTGTACGTCTGATCATGCGCATTGCTTCCTTTCTGGGACTTACAAAGTATCTGTACGACAAAACTTTTCTCTAAGACTGTACGAAGAACTAGTGCTGACACTGTTACTGAACTGAAAACTCAAATTGTCAATGAAAGAGTCTGATTGCTGATTTTCAGTTTTATTTCGCATAATGGGGATTATTGATTCAAAAACATAATTCGTAAGCTCTCGCCTAACCTGAACAATCTATCACTCCTTTTCCTAACGAATTTCGGTTCCAGGAAATTAAATAAAACCTTCTTCTCTCCCCTTCTAAGACCAATATGGAACAAATTTGCCAAACAGCGTTTGTCTGTAAGAGAGAATTTTTTTACATTTTAAATAGCATTTTTGTGGTTTTGAGGGCATTTTTAGTATCGGTATTTTTATTTTAAATATATGCAAAATATTAAAAAGGCGCTTTTCACACACAAACATTGTTTTTAGGCATTTACAGGAGTTTATGGTTCATTTTGGCGTTTTAGGTTCTATAGAATTTTAACAGGGGGATCCTGTGTACATGAAACGTAGAGATATCTTAATAACAAACGTCTAGGACGTAGCAAACAAAATAGGTACGGAACTAGAAATACGTTTCCTAAACAAGACAGTTCTAAGTCAATACCGGCATATCTAATATTCTCACTTTTATTACGAAAACCTAGAAAATTTGCACAATGGTGAATACTAGCAAACCAACCCATAAAAAACAAAAGCTAATACAAATATTGACGCAAAAATAATTTGAATTGAAAATAGCGTATGTGGTAAATGTTTCGTACTACCAGTACATCTTACACTTTAGTTAATGTTATGTTTTATTTAACGACGCTCGCAACTGCAGAGGTTATATCAGCATCGCCGGATGTGCCGGAATTTTGTCCCGCAGGAGTTCTTTTACATGCCAGTAAATCTACTGACATGAGCCTGTCACATTTAAGCACACTTAAATGCCATCGACCTGGTTCGGGATCGAACCCGCAACCTTGGGCATAGAAGGCCAGCGCTATACCAACTCGCCAACCAGGTCGACTACACTTTAGTACAGACGTAATTATTGATATGTCAAAATTTAACTAGCTCAGTGAATATATGAATTACGTGTTGTTCTAATTGAACACTTGTGACAAATGCCTTACATTGTCTCACGAAAATAACAGGACATTTTTACTATCGAGGTTTTTTAAAGAAATTGAAGTTAGAAGTTACTGAAAAGTGTATTAGGTAACATTGAAACAAGGGAGTTAAAACAAAAGAAAGAACAATGTTGCCTTTAAACAATGTTTATTCGTGACAACTTAATTAAGTCACTTGACAGTAGTCTTCATCATACGTAGTTCATTCATGTTCGCTGATTTCAAAATCAAACATTTATACAAATCAAAACAAAAGTTTCAACACCAATTTATGAAGTAAACATCAGTTGGGGAAATTATTGATCTTTACATTATTAAATAAAGTTTGTTTAAAATAAGGAACTTCCGCGGTCCTGACAGAAATTACGGAGATGCCGGACACCTAGGACAAAAAGGGGACTATCCCGTTTTTTTACAGGACATATGGTAGTAAGCTTAATGCAGTATGAAGTAGAAAATCGAAGACAGAACGTTATAATAGGCCTACTTAGTCTGTAGTCTAGCTGATGAGAAGTGGAGGTCTATGGATAGCTACGTGTTTGAAAAGCTGACAAAGAGACACTTACGCATAACTTTAGGCTATTCCTGGTCACTGTTTCCTGTGACTTACAGTTCGCACCGACACATTGCACAGCTGATAAATTAGTTCCTTCGCATAAGTTTCCTTCATCATTCACTCCTGGCCCCCACATGACTCAAGTGATAATGTGCAAAAATTTGCAGCCTCGAGACGACGGACTAACAGTATGCTATTCTTTGATTACGTCATTATCCTACGATGCTTAGGATGTAGATAGCTCTTAAACTTCTTACAAAGTAGGATCATAGCAATATGGTAGACAAAAGTGCTAACTACACAATAACAACTGTGCCGACACAGTTTTCAAATGCGAAAACATTTCAACACGTATTGTTGTGTTTAATTTCTGTCACTATTACACTCTTACTACGTCATACTACTTTTGACCAATAAAACGGTACGAAAGAACGTATTTCAACCAATCATGGCTGCTTATCGCACAATTTTATCGCGTCCCTAGCATAGCATTTGTTTAATTTTATCGCGTCCCTAGCATTTGTTTCTTTGTTTGCCAACATTTGAAACTGCGCTGGTCTGGACGTCAAAAAATATATATATATATATATATATATATATATATATATATATATATATATATATATATAAAATTACAAACCACTCCAGTTGATGCACAGCAGTTTCAAATATGACTCGCATTGGCATTCAAGAACAAGAATTAATAAAAATCTGATCATACCTATGCATCTTCTCAAATCCGATTTACAAATAAATGAAGAGCACCATTCGGAAATCCTGAATAAGTTGAATACACCATGTAGGCCTAAATCAACGGGTTACACTTCTATTACGTGTGTCCAATATAACATCAATTGAACCACCAACCTCATTCAAATTTGAAAATTGTACATTCAATAATTATTCCTTTTAAAATTATTCATGTTTATTTTTTATGTCATCGTCGTTAATTAAAACTTTTCTAACATTTGTGTATATTAGTTAGGTTATGTTATAGCTTCTGCTATATGATATTATGGATAGTCACGTATCAGAGATTGTTTAATATTAAGATTTATTGAAAATCATCTGTCAAGTGACGTTGATTACTGGGATTCGGATAATTGAAGTGGAATGTTGCATTTTAATAAAAATGAAACTGAATCAACAAAGCCTTCTTGACTAGTAACATTGCCATCGTGTATAATAGATCGAGAACTTCTCGACGAGAAGGCATTGCTCACTACTGCCATCTAGCATGCATCTAGCGTAATATTTGTAATGTTGAGATGGTACAATAATACATTTGAAGACAGTTGTATTTTCGTAAGTAAATTAATATTTTATTGTATTGGAGTACTTAGTTACTTCTAATCTTTATATACTTTCTTCTAATCGTGTAATAGGCAATTAAATCCCACTCGAGTTTTGATTTTCTCTAGATCACTCAAAACGTCTAGTGAGATTACTGTTGATAAAATCGTAGCAAATAGGCCGCCGAAATTATTATCATTATCACAATTTTTATAACGTCTTCCTCATACACAGACCTACAGAAAACTGACCTTACGCCATTAGTACAGTAGAGGAAGCAAGACCTATTCTGTGACCTTATCATGTGCCATGGCTGTATCATCAATGAATGTGGAGGGAGAAGATAGGTTTTAGACTGACAAGCAAACATTCTGATGAGGGCAGATAAAAAACTTAATTTTTTTTCTTTCACCATGTTAATAATATCAAAAGAAGTGCTTATGCAAATTTTGGCCACTCGACCGCAATTACGAGGGCCGTAAAAAATAAGTTCGCCAGGGGCCGTTAACAGAAAGAAAACATAATTTCATTGAAAAAAATTATTGGAACAGGCACGCAATTGTTGAGTTATTTTTTCAACATATTCCCCACCGGTATTGAGACATTTGTCATGTCATGGGATCGACAAAGAGGTGCAGACTGCTGTCAAACGCTGGTTCCGAACCCAGGCGGCTGACTTCTACGACACAAGGATACAAAAATTGATCCCATGGTATGACAAATGTTTCAATTCCAGGGGGGGGGGGATATGTTGACAAATAGTTCAACAGTTGCTGTATCTGTTTCAATAAATCTTTCCATGTAATTATTTTTTTTCTGTAAACGGCCCCAGGGAAAATCACTTTCTGGACGGCCTCAATTATGTGGCCGAGTGGCCAAAATTTGTATAAGCACTTCTTTTGACATTATTAACATTGTGGAAGAAAAAAAATAACTTTTTTATCTGCCATCAGAATGTTTGCCTGTGAGAGGAATTTCCGTGTCTGTAAATTCGTATAATATTAACCATCATGAAACAAACCCTCTTTCTGATGACTCATTCTTTCCCCTCTCGCACAGCTCACATGCCAGGTCTCGCCTCCTGACTTATACCACTTCATCATCATCTAATCAATTCCAACCAGCTTCATATCTCACCGCCCACTTGAGACCAAAATTTAAAAAGAGTAAAACATATATGTAAGCTCTGAACTCACAGTTAGCTAAACCGCTATAGCGCCGACTCTTCCAAGCCAGAGACTCGAGTTCAAATACTGAAGTGATCACAGGAAATTGTAAAGGACATAGACAATGCAGGGACAAGTGATCGGCATTTGAAGAAAAATTAACAATATTCGAGAAAACTGCCTCCCCATTCTGGTGGCAGCATGTCATCGTCCAGATCTGAAGGTCCTGGGTTCGATTCCCGAGCTTGGCTCTCGAGGAATTTTTCTTGAGAGAGAAAAGTACCCTGGGTGTCTAGTGTCTGGAAATTTACATGAATGTGAGTGTGACTGCGAGTTTGACGGGTTATTAGGTTATTAATTAAACAATCTTCAAAATATAAAATACAATATATCATGACTGTTCAGGAACCTGAACACAATTTCAACGTCACATGGTTGACATGTA
The DNA here is from genome assembly GCF_040183065.1 of Periplaneta americana. Classification (NCBI taxonomy): domain Eukaryota; kingdom Metazoa; phylum Arthropoda; class Insecta; order Blattodea; family Blattidae; genus Periplaneta; species Periplaneta americana. The sequence goes on along the minus strand of NC_091131.1, from coordinate 11,000,141 downwards.
AGGCAACAGTTAGCACAACCAGAAAACACTAATAGGTGCTAGGGACTTAGCAATGAATTAAAAAAAAAACAAATTCGTTTATCTACTGTATTATCCGCCATGGTAGTAACCGTTGGACTTATCCATAAAACGTCATTCGACCTTGACTGAAGTTTATATGGCGACCGAGACAAATACTACGTGATAAAAAGGCTAGTTCTCTACAAAATTACTTATAAATAAATCAATAATCCAGTCTGTTATCAAGGGATCATTTATCAGCGAGTTCGATAACTTCTGTTATCTAATATCAGTATTAGATCATAAATTGGATATCGTAATCCTTCAAAAGCAAGACTTTAAATCCTGTCCCCTGAACGGGTTCTCTTTGGCCCACTTCCAGTGCTGTAGATATGTACGACATGCTGTTTTTAACCCTAGATCCACTTTCTTTGTCAGGAATCCGACTAGTTGGGAACCACTGAACTGGAATAGCTGCTAAGAGTATCACCGTTACATGCCACAAAGGCGCATGGGGGACTTGGAGGCATAGCTCCAGGCTTTCAGAACCTCGGTACTAAAATGAGATAGTGTGGTCGGCACCACGCTCCGACCGCCTTTTACCTCCGGGAAAGACCCGGTACTCAATTCGTCAGGAGACTATGTAGAACCAAAGGCCGTTCTGGAAGTTTTTTATTTTTTTTTTATTTTATTAGATTATTTTACGACGCTGTATCAACATCTCAGGTTATTTAGCGTCTGAATGAGATGAAGGTGATAATGACGGTGAAATGAGTCCGGGGTCCAGCACCGAAAGTTACCTAACATTTGCCCGTATTGGGTTGAGGGAAAACCCCAGAAAAAAACCTCAACCAGGTAACTTGCCCCAACCGGGATTCGAACCCGGACCACCTGGCTTCGCGGTCAGCCGCGTTGACCGTTACTCCACAGGTGTGAACAGTTCTGGAAGTGTTGGCAAACGAGAAATATACCGCCACCGCCCAGCACTGAATGCGGGACCTCGCAGATTTAGTAAGTCAATTGCTTTTATGAAAATTACAAAACAAAGATAAGAATTTAATACAGTACGGGCTTATTCAAAAGTCGAGGTGCTTTCGAAACTGCTTGAACTAAATAAAAGCAAGGTTTAATTATACAAAAATAATTAGTATGAATTCTAGAGAGTAATAAGTGAAAATGAAGAGACAAGTAAAAACATAATCAAGAGCATGCGGGCCTTCTGTGCCCGAGGTTGCGGGTTCGATCCCGGCCGAGGTCGATGGCATTTAAGTGCGCTTAAGTGCGACAGGCTCATGTCAGTAGATTTACTGGCATGTAAAAGGACTCCTGCGGAACAAAATTCCGGCACACCGGCGACGCTGATATAACCTCGGCAGTTGCGAGCGTCGTTAAATAAAACATAACCTAAATTTTACGAGCATGCGTTCGATCACTATATGTCAATGTATAAAGTTTGTATTTGATGTAAGTAAGGGACTGCTGACACGAATACAGAAATGTGAAGGTCAGCAGGACCGAATATGTTGAGAAAACTTGTTATCAATGTTTTTTTTTTCTTTTTCTTTTAAATTGGGTATTTTACGACACTTTATCAACCGCTATGGTTATCTTCCCCATTGCTGTATTCCCCCTCACTGTAATAGTAAGATACCACTTAATTGGTGGTACAGCTGAGTGTTACAGAATTTGACTTCAGATCGAAAGGCTCTTGGTTCAAACTCGGATGTCCCCTAATTATTTTAATTGTATTTCATTCTTAATTGTTTCGTATAATCAATAGGGCTAGATATACAGGTATACAAATATTTTATCTAACTGCCTCCGTGGTCTGTTGGTCAGCATGCTGGCTTCCAGATCAGGAGGTCCTGGGTTCGATTCCCGGGCTCGGCTCTCGGTGAATTTTTCTTGAATTCTTGAAGAAGAGGAATTCCCTGGGTGTCTAGAGTCTGGAAATTTGTATGATTGTGAGTGTGCCGGGTTAATACATAAATATTTTTAGTGGGATATTTTACGACGCTTTATCAACACCTTTGGTTATTTAGCGTCTGAATGAGATGAAGGTGATAATGCCGGTGAAATGAGTCCGTGGTCCAGCACCGAAAGTTACCCAGCATTTACTCATATTGGGTTGAGGGAAAACCCCGGAAAAAACCTTAACCAGGTAACTTACTCCGACCGGGAATCGAACCCGGGCCACCTGGTTTCGCGGCCAGACGCGCTGACCGTTACTCCACAGGTGTGGACTGGGTTAATATTAATTAACCAATCATCACAAATACAAAAATACATCAGGACTGTCGCTGGGCAGTAACCTGAACACACGTTTCAGCGTCACATTGTTGACAAGTAACTCCATCTGTTAGCACAACCATAAAGCATCTAATAGATGTTATAGAGTTACCAACAACGAAAAAAAAAATTATATATATATATATATATATATATTATTTACACTGTAATATAAACTCGTAATTTTGTTTTTAAGTTTCGGACAAGGTCATCTGTACATATATTTTAAATTTTATTTCACATAAAAACACATATTTTGAATTTTTAAATGTAAATACATAGTTGTAAATATTCACATAGAACACAAAAAAATTAGGTTTCCATCAAATAATTTTCGAAAAAAGCCCCATTTCGGATTAATCATCAACCGAATGTTCAGTGCAGTTGTTAGACGTGACAGCTGGCAACTGTTTCTCTAAATTGCCTATCTGTGGACCTGTCGAACTGCAGTCTACTCTCTCACCACAAGCGATAAGAGCTGTCACCACTAAAAAAACTGTACTGTAACTAACACACACAAACATTGATATATCATTTAGGAATGCCTTGTAAGTTATCATAGGAAGCAACTATAATTTCATAAACATCAGCTGCCTCTGTATTCGTTTCCAATCATAAACGTGTCTCTAGGGAGTGCATGTTGTTTCTCATTAGCCAGGGCGCTCTTTTCCCCCAATACAAGGCAGTGTTCCGCGATAATCGTCAGTCATTTGTGATGGACAATTGAGAATGAATCTCATTGTGTACTGCGATTCTTCAGCAATAGGCGAGACAGCATAATTTATACTGGTGACTACTGCATATTGTTTATATACTTACATACTTACTTACTTACAAATGGTTTTTAAGGAACCCGAAAGTTCATTGCCGTCCTCACATAAGCCCGCCATTGGTCCCTATCCTGAGCAAGATTAATCCAGTCTCTATCATCATACCCCACCTCCCTCAAATCCATTTTAATATCTTCCCATCTACGTCTCGGCCTCCCCAAAGGTCTTTTTCCCTCCGGTCTCCCAACTAACACTCTATATGCATTTCTGGATTCGCCCATACGTGCTACATGCCCTGCTCATCTCAAACGTCTGGATTTTGTTCCTAATCATGTCAGGTGAAGAATACAATGCGTGCAGTTCTGTGTTGTGTAACTTTCTCCATTCTCCTGTAACTTCATCCCGCTTAGCCCCAAATATTTTCCTAAGCACCTTATTCTCAAACACCCTTAACCTATGTTCCTCTCATGTTGTTTATATACACATACAATAATTGAAACATAATTAAATATTTTTCCTTTATTGTCATACATTTTCCCGAGTTTTAGCACATAAAAAATTAATACTTTCCCGATCTTTAGCGCCTAAAAATTCGAGCCTCAGTTATCAATAAAACAGATGTCGAAGGAATTTAATTTGTGTACGTTTCTTAACCAAAAGTAATTTTTAAAAGTAGAGCTGGCAGTGTTCGGACTGCTTTTGTTGATCGGTTGCGATTGTTGCTGTGTGACATCTGGTGGAAAACAACTGACAATCAGTGCAAACACTTTAAGATCAGTGTTAAAAATATATTTCGCATGCTACCGCATAATAGTCGATTTTAACAAGCTTGTTTAGCGTTAAAAGATCTACTTTTAGGAATGGTTGTGCAAAAAATTAATTACTTATAAAATAAAACCATAAAAATAAACATACATACAACTATCGAGGGTTTTTCAATGATGTTTAACAATACCTCACATGTGTAACATTTTTAGCCTATAGTAGGCGAAGACATAGTGAATTCTCATGACATAAGAAGAACTTAAGGATTACGAACTGTACTCAATGCATGATCCTCCAGTACTTGTGCTTCCCTCAGCAAGCACCGCGAAGCTGGAAGAGGTCACAGAGACTCTCACTTGGCTGAACAGGCAAATCCGTTCCTTTCGTGTTGCAATACCGTCTCGTTTGTTTCTTTTTGGTAAATGTATGCCGAACGAGAAAGTTTACGGTTCTTGGTTTCCTATCAGTATCTCGAATATATCTGGCTGTGGGAGAAGGAAGGACTGAAGACTTGTTATTCGTGAAGGATAATCTGTTGTAATCAAGTCTGAAAACACGACGTCTGTAAGACTGAATTTCCCTTACTGATATGATATTTCAACGTCTGATAGCACTGGTGGGCTGTCTCTAGGAAGGAAATACATTTGAACTTAGTTGTAAAAAAGGATTAACTAGAAAATAAATTACTGTCGTCAAAATGCATAAATGAAAAAATATATTTTTATAAATTGCGTAAAGTTTGTGCAACATTCTAAATCATTGTACAGAAAGATAAAATTAATAAGGTTTGCGGGTAAAAATGATTAAATTTGCTTCTTGAAGTTTTATTACTTTCAATCCACCCTCACACTCTATGTACATGTAAGTAAATTATTACACAGAGCGATCCATATAAACCTTTACAATTATAATGAATTATAATTTCCCTCTGGAAGCTAGTATAAACTTGAAATTGAGTTTAATGATCTCAGTGGCTCTGGGAGAATCTACATTGGTGCCCTTACCATCCATTGTTGACTATTATGACTACTGTTGGCTATTAGTAATTATGATGTGAATATATTAGGAGAAAATCCACAAACGATTAGGGAAAACACGGGAATTTTACTTGAAGCAAGTAAAGGGAAAGGTTTGGAAGTAAATCCCGAAAAGACAAAGTATATGATTATGTCTCGTGACCAGAATATTGCACGAAATGCAAATATAAAAATTGGAAATTTATCTTTTGAAGAGGTGGAAAAATTCAAATACCTGGGAACAACAGTAACAAATATAAATGATACTCAGGAGGAAATTAAACACAGAATAAATATGGGAAATGCCTGTTATTATTCTGTTGGGAAGCTTTTATCATCCAGTCTGCTGTCAAAAAATCAGAAAGAATTTATAAAACAGTTATATTACCGGTTCTTCTTTATGGTTGTGAAACTTGGACTCTCACTTTGAGAAAGGAACATAGGTTAAGCGTGTTTGAGAATAATGTTCTTAGAAAAATATTTGGGGCTAAGAGGGATGAAGTTACAGGAGAATGGAGAAAGTTACACAACACAGAACTGCACGCATTGTATTCTTCACCTAACATAATTAGGAACATTAATTCCAGACGTTTGAGATGGGCAGGGCATGTAGCACGTATGGGCGAATCCAGAAATGCATATAGAGTGTTAGTTGGGAGGCCGGAGGGAAAAAGACCTTTGGGGAGGCCGAGACGTAGATGGGAAGATAATATTAAAATGGATTTGAGGGAGGTGGGATATGATGGTAGGGACTGGATTAATCTTGCTCAGGATAGGGACCAATGGCGGGCTTATGTGAGGGCGGCAATGAACCTCCGGGTTCCTTAGAAGCCAGTAAGTAAGTAAGTATTAGTAATTAGTTTGCAGTTTCTAGTTTTTGCAGTCATAACACGAACATGCAGTTCTCAACCCGAACAGCGTGTTTTTATTGGGAAATTCCTTGATTCAAACACAAAGGGCATTTCGAAAAGAATTCGGTGTGCGCAATGTTCCAACCAGGCCAAAAATTTTATCCACGGCAAGGAAGCTGAAAACGGTTCCTAAATTTACAAGCAAACATTCTCATCGGGGTAGATAAAAAAGTTAATTTTTCTTTCTTCCACTTTGTTCATAATATCAAAACAAGTGCTTATACAAAGTTTGGGCACCCAAGCGCGATTGCGAGCTCCCCCCCCCCTCCCAGAAAGTAAGTTTCCCTGGGGCCTTTACAAAAAGAAAACAGAATTTCATGGACATATTTACCGGAACAGATACAGTAATTGTTGAGCTATTTTTCAACATATTCCCCATCGAAATAGAGACATTTGTCATACAGTGGGATCAACAGAGTGATGCAGACGGCTGTCACACACTGGTTCCGATCCCAGACGACAGACTTCTACGACACAGGGATACAAAAGTTGATCCCACGATAAGACAAATGTCTCATTTCCGGTGGAGAATATGTTGAAAAATACTTCAACAATATCTGCATCTGTTCCAATAAATCTCAAGTTCACGTACAAACGTACAAAAGTACAAACCACGCACGAGTCACTGAACTGAAGCATTTGTAATTCTGGCTGTACCAGCTGACTTTAGTTGAGGAGAATGGTCGAGGAACGGGGTAAGCACACGTGGTAAATGCAGTCCACTGTTCGACCTTGAGCCGCCAGTTGGAAATGCACAGACAAGTGTAATATGTTACTATTCAGCGATGCATGCAATGGAGGAGGGAAAGGAACTGCCACCCTATCCCATTATCTCTTGACCTAGTTGCCTCATAAATTGTGTCATGTTGGTATCACTTGTGAGGTTCAGACCTGTCTTCGGACAGTTGACGAAACAATACAAAAATGCAATTCAATGACTATGAAATTTGTACGTGTATTAACGAAGTGATGATGAAATAATAATAATAATAATAATAATAATAATAATAATAATAATAATTTATTTTAGCTGGCAGAGTTAAGGCCGTAAGGCCTTCTCTTCCACTCAACCAGCAAAAAGTATACATACATATGTATCAACTTACAAAGAATTCAACAATTTGATTTAGATAAGAGCTACATGTATACAAGAGTTATTTACGAATTAAACAACAAAATACTATGAACTATTAATTAAACACTGAAATACAAACTATGTAGCAGAATTAAGCTAAAATACATAGAATGTTAATGGGTATTTCAAATAATGTTAGATAATAGAAAGAGATTACTATGAGACAATTTTGAAAATACAGCACTATCAGGATGATGTCTAAAGGAAGGAGTAACAATGTAGACAGTGATAGTCTAAGTCAGTATGATTGGAGTGAAATGCTAAGGTTATCTTTTAAGCTGTTTTTAAAAGTGTTCATTGCCTTGCAGCTCCTAATACTTTGTAACAGGAATTCCATTGTCGCGAGGTGGATACTATAAAAGATGATGAATAACGAGATGTTCTATGAAGAGGTATACTTAACGCGCTACAGATAAGTGATTTGGTATTTACGTCGTGGTTAGAGTATAGATAAGAGAAGCGAGACGAAATGGAAGTGACAAGAAAAAATAATTAAATAAAACTAAAATAAAAATAAAAAGACAATTAAATAAAAAACAAAAACAGAAATAACAAACATTCTACAAAGCCATTTCATGTACTACAAATTTCATGGGAATCAATCCCCTGTGCTTCTGCTCAGAAGCCGTTACCTGGGCGTGTAAGTTCTGCGTTCTGCAGTATTAAATCTGAAAAATCATGTATCCTGCATCAGATATGCAACACGTAATATTACTATTCGTGCACTGTTTCTATAGCAACCCTTATTTATTGCTACGCTGATTGTGAGTATTAGCACAACGCAAACGTGCAGCTTGATATATACCCGCATGTGCTCCATGAATTGTCGTGAACTAGACGAGCAGTCCGCCTTCAAACACACATTTTCAAAGGATGTCAATAAACTGTATAGAATCCCACATCAGAGAAATAGCTGCAGTAGGCATCGACCGATTCCTACATTTTATTCATTATTACATAGTAAAAATCGCGTTCACCGACCGCAACGTATGCAAAACCATTAAAATACAGCCATAATGAGAAGGCAGCAGAAAGACAGTGTTGGAGAGGACGATGAACGGAGACAAGATGAGGTAAGGAAAGAATTTCAAGAGATAGAGGCAAAAGAGAAAGAAAGGTAATAAGACAGAAAACAGTAACCTAGGCCTCAAGAGAGGAAAGACGATAATCTTGTTTGGGGCAAAATTGTCTGGTTGTTTTTTTTTTTTCAGGGTATTTCCTTTAACCAATTCGAAGCAAATACGTCAAATGTCGTTTTAACGAACGCCAGTTTAACGAATTCGTCAATACAACGAAAAAAATTGTATTCCCCTTCCTTACCTGCATAAGGTTCCGTGTTAAATTATTTCAATTGTGCGAACGTCAATATATCGAAAATTTCGCTACAACGAAAATTAAAATCTCCCCTTAATGATACATAATCATCATTACAACGAAGTGGTAACACCAACATATCAATTTTAGAAGCCATGGAAATGTTCACTTCAGCATGGATAAGCTTGCTTTCACCGGTTATAATGAATTGCTGACAAAAGTCTCTAATTTTGTCAATGACTGAAGAAGAGAAAGAAGAGCCTACCGATGATATTGAAGAGTTGGACTCAGAACCTGGAGACATATGTGGGAAAAATAACACACCTACAGACGTGAGACCAGAACATTTAATTGATATCGACAGTGCAGTGACTGTTGAAAAGGAGGTTACAGAAGAATTATTAGTAGTGTAATGCAAGAAGAAGATGGTGTGAGTGAAAGCGATAAATTATCTGTATGTAATGACAATGATAGTGAAAAAGCAAGTCTCTTGCCGAAACTGTAAATGTTGCTAATGATTTATGGCTCTTTTCGGCTTACTTACTTACTTACTTACTTACAAATGGCTTTTAAGGAACCCGAAGGTTCAATGCCGCCCTCACATAAGCCCGCCAGCGGTCCCTATCCTGTGCAAGATTAATCCAGTCTCTATCATCATATCCCACCTCCCTCAAATCCATTTTAATATTATCTTCCCATCTACGTCTCGGCCTCCCTAAAGGTCTTTTTCCCTCCGGTCTCCCAACTAACACTCTATATGCATTTCTGGATTCGCCCATACGTGCTACATGCCCTGCCCATCTCAAACGTCTGGATTTAATGTTCCTAATTATGTCAGGTGAAGAATACAATGCGTGCAGTTCTGTGTTGTGTAACTTTCTCCATTCTCCTGTAACTTCATCCCTCTTAGCCCCAAATATTTTCCTAAGCACCTTATTCTCAAACACCCTTAACCTATGTTCCTCTCTCAGAGTGAGAGTCCAAGTTTCACAACCATACAGAACAACCGGTAATATAATTTTCGGCTGGACAAAAAAATTTACCAAAGGATGTGACAAAAAGTGTAAGTGTTATTGTAAATTATCTAGAACATAAAATTTTAAAATGTTAAACTAAAATAAAAATTATACACTTTTTCTCAAAGTAAAACATACAGTTACGATATGTGTAAAAAGTATCGTTGACCAAGTTAGTTTTTTTTTTAAGTTATGTTTTATTCAACGACGCTCGCAACTGCTGAGGTTACATCAGCGTCGCCGGATGTGCCGGAATTTTGTCCCGCAGGAGTTCTTTTATATGCCAGTAAATCTACTGACATGAGCCTGTCGCATTTACGCACACTTAAATGGCATCGACCTGGCCCGGGATCGAACCCGCAACCTTGGGCATGGAAGGCCAGCGCTATACCAACTCGCCAACCAGGTCGACTCGTTGACCAATACTGCAGCATAATGAAAATAACAGGGTCTCTATAAATTCGTTAAAACATTTTCCAGTATAACGAAAATAGTCGCCCTGAGTGGCGCAGTTGGTATAGTGCTGACTTTATGTGCCCGAGATTGCGGGTTCGATCCCGGCCCAGGTCGAAGGCATTTAAGTGTGCTATAGTGTAATATGTAGCTAGTCAGCGATGTATGCAATGGAGGGAGAAAGAAAGTGGCCACCGTACCCCATTATCTCTTGGCTTAGTTGCTTCGAAAGTGATGTGTGGATAGTATCACTTGTGAGGTTCAGACCTGCCTTCATACAGTTGACTAAACAGGAGAGAAATGAGACAAAAGATTGAAAATAAACAGAAAAGGGGAAATGGAAAGTTACAGTAATAGGAAAGGAGGCAAAATGAAACTGATAAATCACAGAGAAATAGACTAGATAACTTGATACGGCGATTGCGCAGAGAAGTGGACTATATCTGAACCACGGTGCTTTAAGAGTTGAATACTAGAAATATGTTGAAGAACATACCGTTTAGGAGACTGGCGAGTCGATTTAATGCGTATATACAAGGGCTCAAGTGAATAGCGCTACTCCCGCTGTCTTGGTGTCTAAGGAAGATCCAAACTTTCAGCCATCGGGTTTCTCAAACTACTTACAACGACAGAAAGTTCTCTTCCGTAGAACAAGGTAACTACACTTCCCCCAATAATTCAGAGCTGGAAGTTTAGCAAGAGTCGTAAATTGGCGTCACGAGTCACAAATCACAAGCAAGTAATAGTGACAATAGACAACGGTGACATAAGAACTGCTTATAGAATCGGAGTTTAATGGAACTTGGACTGCAGTATTGTGCAGAACTCGCTGCCACAAGGTCGAACAACTTTCATTTGTCTGTGCGAATTATTGCTCTGCTACAACCAGACCAACTGCCAGCAGCCCGGAGCATTCAGCTTCATTACGTATTAATTCATTTTTGGTTTGCATAATAGCTTATCAATATTATTTTCGAATAATTTCAAGGGAAAAATTGTTCCGGGGCCGGGTAAAATTGGCGTTGGTAGAGCACTGGTACGTTCAACCAGAGGTCCCGGGATCGATACTCGGCCCCGGAACAATTTTTCCCTTGAAATTATTCAAATCTGCTTTACAGGGAGCTTTACCTGAAAGACTAGATTTGCATAATATTATTTTCATTCTATGCGTTATTAATAACCATGTGTTACGAATTCATTCATTCATTCATTCATGCATCCATCCATCCATCCATCCATCCATCCATCCATCCATCCACTTCTCACTTCTTTACTGGTCTATTTATACAGAAGCAATTAGAAAACGGGACTGTTGTCAAGGAGTCATTAACTGGTGCTGCCAGCTACCAGAATTCATTCATTCTGTTCTCCTATATAAATTCACACAGTGGCAATTGCAGAACGGGACTCGTGTTATGAGCAGTACAGATTAGATGTAATTTAGACTTAAAGGTATTAACACTCTCTTCACTTTATGTTCTTGCCTGTTTATGAGAATGTTGACATGAGAGTAGTCGTGAATGATGTTCACAATACAATACGAGAGGTGATTTGAATTTATTTGTTCCCAAGTGCAGATTAAATAAAATGTTGGATGGTCATATTATTTTTGGAATTATGTTTCATAATAAACTGCCTGAAAATATTAAAAGAATACACAATTTTACGAGCTTTAAACATAATGTTAAATCACTTTTGTTAAATAAAAATTTGTATAGTGTGCAGAAGTACTTGGATAATGATTTTATATTGTCCACACCTGTGAAGTAACGGTTAGCGCGACTGATCACGAAACCAGGTGGCCCGAATTCGAATCCGTACATTGTACATATATCAGCCCAGATCACATATATAAGAGATTGGCCATCCCCATGTTAAAAACGGTAACATGTGGATGAGAACAACCACCAGGATCGTCACAGTCGATTGGAACCGACCACTAGATGTAAGTACAGTTGCTCCATGGAATTCAAATGAGAGTTATAACATGACTTCTTATCCAGTAGGTAGATGGCAGCATAGTGAAATTGATAAAAGTTGTTTCCGTCAAAGCTTGTAAGGCTGAGCAATCTGTTATATGTGATCTGGGATGTCGGCTAGAACCTCAATCGGAGATAGCCTTAGTACTAACAGATTCAATTATTATTATTGTTATTATTATTATTATTATTATTATTATTATTATTATCATTCCATCGACATCTATCATCTGCAATAGTTAAAAATAGACTGTGATGAAATTCTAGGGGGGCAGTACTTGTTTCCGATATCGATATGTTCTGGACTCCTGAAGTTTATTAAGTAGCCCTACTCGTCTGAGAATGGGATCCGGCTCTGTCAGAGCCGAGGCAGGATGGTCCACATGTGAGCGTCGGATTCACGAATGCCACTCAGGCCACCTGTCGGACTTGGACGTTCATCGCATATGGGCTGAAGTATGTAGAGAGCACAACGACTAAATCAAGGCTAAGTACTACAGCCCTCGAAAAGCCCAGCTGAGAATAATTACGAGAATGTAGTGTTTGTCAGCCACTCCTACACCACGTGGAATGAATGTAAAGGCTTTTAATATTAAAGGTCTGCGGCACTGTTCCTAATGGAGAGGGGGGCCTGCAATCCCGTCGCAGCTCGCCCGGTGTGTCGCATGTAGTGCGAGTAATTATTCATACATTTTGATTAACCCTTGCAATACCAATAGGGGGGGGGGTACTTTGTGGCCACCTTCTCCAAAATGTATATTTTAAATATGTAATTGATATGTTAAAAATATGAAAATATTATTTATGATCGGTTATGGATCCCTCTACCTTATTGTGTTATTGCTTAATCGTTTTTACCGATAGTTTTACTAAAATACGAAAATATGTCAAGGTGGACAAAAAATATTCCCTCCTTGTTGAAGTAATTGTTCCAGAATATAAAATTACATTTCAATTTTTCTCTTTTATCACAGTACATACTATTTGCTGATTACAAATGTTAAAAAAATTATTGAAAGTTAAACATTTTTCTAGTAAAACTGTGATCTGTTCATTATGTGAGGACGGGTGTGAAGAAAGTGATGCGTGATATTTTCCAGTCTTATGTTGAAGTAATTGTTCGAAAATATAGGGCTACAATATTTCAATTTTCTCTTTTACTACATACTATTTGCTGATTACAAATGTTAAAAAAATCGTTCAAAATTAAACATTTTTGTAGTGGCCTCAAAATACTGCATGTTATTAAAAATACCTTCGTAATGCTAGGGTTAATATCTCCGCTCTTACTTACATCCGAACACTGAAGCCATTTAGATGGAATTTGAACCTTACAAATTATTAAATTAGTCTTTACGTTACGATTCAACTACAGCCCATGCATTTTGTCACGACACTCGCAATGCGCAGTAGGGGAACAACGTTTCTGTCGAGGGGGTTGGAGTAGAAGGGAAGGTCGGGCGTGTGTCTACCGAGTTCAAGGCAAAGGCTAACCCATTCCCCTATAATTTGCAAGCAGACTCATCCGATCTCATGCGCAGCTCTGTAGGAAGAGTGGTGGAGTGTCTGTACATAATGCATGAGCTGTACAACGCCAATATACAGGGAGCAAATGAAATAGCCTTGCAGATTTTCAGAACGAATAGTTCATGTTGTATGTAACAAAAACTATAATATAATTTTTTTTTTTCCTCAAATGCTTAACACCCCTTATAATGTAACTATTGCGAGTAGGATCGTGATTTTTGTCCATATCGATAGGAAGACTAATAAAGGATAATTTATCCCTCTGGTGTATTTCAATAGTGTGAGAGATTTTCGTGTAAATTTAATTTTAAAAACCTCTAATTTCAAGACACTTCACAATGCGAGTTGGCTGCAACACAGCGCCAGAGAACAGCTCGTCTAGCGAGACACACCGAGTTCGTTGACCTCTGACATCTGTATCACGAGTAGTGTGTGTTAGCGGCGATGTTGCCAGATTGCTGAAACTTCAAATTTAATTTTCTAATTAACCGTGCATTTAATCACAAAACGTAATACAGGTTTCCTATTCATTCAAGTGTACCCTAATCGTCCCTTTCAACAGGAAGGTTATTTCACTTCCGCCCTGTACATTCTTATTTGAAGACCTCGCCGTCCTGTGCTGAATATTGAGTATTCCATGACTTCGTGTAGTCATCACGTAAATACTATTAATGGAGAAAAATTCGTTCGGGCAGTGGGCTCGATTTTCAGTGCTGGAACTAATTTTTCTCCATAAAGAGGACACTCAACTTAAAAATTGCAGAAAAAGTGTCATAGAAATTAAAAATTAAATTTCTACACTAATTTACGACAGAACTAAATCAATATGCAGAATTCTTCCCCTATTCATTGAGAAGTCACAGTCAAATGCACAAAGCCAAAAAATAAAAAATGATAATTAAAAGTGATATTTCAATTAATGATTGAGTAAAAATTGAAATATTTTTTTATTTTGAAAAGTATTGGATCTAATGAACTGAGATTTTGCATGTTACTTTCCATGTGTATGTTAAACTTTTTTCTCCAAATTTGAAAAAGATTGGTCAAATAGGAAAAAAGTTCCAAAATATAGTTGAGTGTCCCCTTAATAGTACACGCCAATGCCAATGCTAGAATGACTGAAGACACTGGTGCAAAAAACAGACCAACCGGGATTCTAACCAACCCCTGAGGCATCCTCGAAGTAATGAATCCCGCTCGCTACCTCTAGACTACACCGGTGGATAGTCTCTGGCAGATATGAGTAGGGGAGTAGTGGGTACAGTGAGACAAAATATTAAGACATATGTATGCAAGTGATAATTCAAGTATTTTTAAAATCAAGGGCAATAGAAATAGACATTAAAACATGGAGTACAATAATACATAGTAAACAAAAATGTTAATAGATAAGGGACATAATATACAATATGTGTTTGCCAAAAAAAATGCAAATGTCTCACTGTTCCCATTCATGAGGGTACAGTGAGACACCACAGTGTCTATTAACGGACATTGAAATGATTTACATTTATTTCAAAAGAAAGGAAAGCTTGCTGTCTCTTTATCTTAGCATGTTCTGTAGGCTTATTTAGAATCATTTTGATGTCTGACTTCGAAACCGTTGAAACACCTGGAACATTTGGAAAAGTGAATTTTCCATGACAATTCAAACTTTTGCGAAAAAAATGAAATAAATTTTTGGCGACAACAAAGCTTAAAATTATAAGAATTTAATTTAATTCTTTATTGTTTTTTAACATTTTCTTCAATTTTGTGAATATTTTTTTATTTATGAAACCATTAAAACGTAATGTATCCAATATTCTAAGTTATAGTTCCTAAATTAGTTAATAGTAGGCTATGTTCATTTTTAATGTTAGTTACTAGTAAATGTAATATAATTACAGTTTGTTTTTGCAAATCACTGGTTACATGGGAACAGTGAGACGTCTCAGTGTACCCTTCAATGGCATGTCTCTGTTCCCTTTACGCATAGTTCGTTTAAAAATGACGCCATCACTTCAAAATTAAAACAAGAAAGACGAAACTTTGCCAAACATAACTTCAAATACCATAGTATTAGGTAACAAAACATTCATATTTCTATTTCCTTTGTATATCCAATATAACCTTCATTGAACACAAAGCAAAATTTTACTTCTAGAGTGAAAAATTACGAATTATTTTTTCATCACTCACCTTTAAAACTAGAATCAAATCGAGTAAGAAAATACTGTTACTTTACTCACTGTACCCACTTCTCCCCTACTATCTTGGGTGGGCAGCGAACTGAGAGACTCGCAGTGTCTGTTGCAACACTCTGTACTGGAGTGCAGCGCTATGTGGGGCGTGCAGGGCGCAGGCCGCATTGTTTGCTAATACTGGCTTCTCTGAACCGATCATTCAATGCATAAATTATTCATATCAATTCATGGCCGGGAATTAATGAACATTTATACGTAACAGAAGGCCTTGCAGATTGGAAACAAAGTGCTACGCCTGGGTTCGAACACAGCCCAGTCAGAACGCCACTGGCGCAGGTCGTCCGTCCCACGCTCATTACCATGGCAACCGCAGATGAATCACCGCAAAGAGAACCTCATTTGTCTGCCGCTGTCATTGCCACGGTGACGAAGGAGGCTCGTTAGCTTAATGTTAAATATCGACTGCTTCTCCGGGGTGCACGGCCAGCGTCTAGACTGGCCTCAGGCTGCACAGGGTCTTGCCGGCTCGCACAGATTTTATTGATTAATTAGGAAACGGCATCAAGTTACTTTCCAAAATACCCCAAACGTATTCTTTATTTAACAAACTAAAGTCTGTGTGATGTATCTTGTCTCACTGTGAAAAGAGAGAGAAAGGAGATATGTCTTACCTCGTCTGTGTTGTTTTTTCGATGGGGGGAGTGAAGCGATGCCAGTGGCAGAAGGGACTAGTTGATACATTCTGTAGCGCAAGATAAAGTAACAAAATCTCTCTCTTCGTACTGTATAGTTACGTCACTGAGCTTGTCTTTCAAGAAACTGAGTTTCGGCAGCCTGTACAATAACAAGGTTTTGAAAGGAATCCTGAAAATTTACAACCCTCCTATAATCTCCACCCTCATTTGAAGGGACTTGGTTTTATTGCTACTGAGACAAGATAAACCTTACCAGGTATACCAATTTCATATCATATTGTTCACCGCTGTGAGTAACGGTTAGTTTTCCTGAGCATGAAACTAGCGGGCCAGGTTCAAATCCTGGTTGAGGTTTATTCCGGGTTTTTCCGTCAACCCATTAAGAGCAAATGCTGGATGACTTTCGGCGCTGGACCCTGGACTCATTTCGCCAGCATTATCACCTTCATATCATTCAGACGCTAGATAACCACAACAGCTGATAAAGGGTCGTAAAAAATATCACACTGTTAATGTTAACCATACTAATCTGTTCACTTATAAATGGACAAAAGGAATGAATAGACTGAAATAAGGGCAGAAACAAGAAATTATGTAAAGGTAAAAATTATGAAGGAAAAGAAAAAAAAATTATGGTTTATTTAACGACGCTCGCAATTGCAGAGGTTAAATCAGCGTATGAGGAAACTAGGAGGAAGGCGGAAATATTGGTACATTGGAGAATGCTGGATTTGCAATGGAAGACCGAAAACTACGAATGAATGAATAATAATATATATTTTTCGGCCTGGGTAGCGGGTTCGATCCCGGATCAGGACGATGGCATTTAAGTGTGCTTAAATGCGACAGGCTCATGTCAGTAGATTGACTGGCATGTAAAAGAACTCCTGCAAGACAAAATTCCGGCACACCGGCGACGCTGATATGACCTCGGCGGTTGCGAGCGTCGTTAAATAAACCAAATATTTATTTATTTCATGTCAAGTGATCCAATGCAATTTACCTTTCCATTTTTATTTGATTTTTTGCACTTCTTCAATACTCTAAGACAGAGTCTCAAATCCAAATTTTTGTTTTTCTTCATAATGATTATTAACGGGCCAGTGGTGGAATTTCGGAAATAAAATCGAGAGTAGTAAGTAAATCTACCCCAACACAGTCCTGTACACTACAAATTACAGGCGAACTTGTCTCGATTTGAAAGCAGGTCTCCTGCGTGGAAAGTCAACGGCAGAGTCATGCTGTGGCGGTAATTTGCAAACGTGCTGAGTAGCTCGTACTGCGTAGGACACGCTGCATTCCCTCTTCATAGCCTTCAGCAATCTCTTCTCCTTATTGACAGGTGGACTTTGAGGTTTTAAAAGACATCACTGAAACACGCTTCACTGGAGCCCCGGTCAACAGCCCCTATCACTTCAATTTATGCAGCCGTGCATAGCATTCCATTTGTCATCCGCGACTGAGAAGGACTGCGCTGGTAAATTTCCACCAATTGAGAATGTCATCTAAACATCTGCCTACGACGATTTTCTAGCAATTGTTTCAGCAGTTGCTAAGAGACGTTTCAGTAGAACAGAAGGACGTCGACGATTTATATCTCCATGTAAACACGACTGTAGAACAAGATTATAAAAGCTGCACGGTCGTCACAGATCTGTAATTCATACCAGAAGGTCAAATTTCTAATACGCGCATGCATGTATGCTGTAGATCTAAAATGTTTTATTAGTCATTCACACCTTTATACCACCAATAAAACAACCGTCAAATATATACTGTAAACTCTAATAGACCAAACCGCAACATAAATGTATTTATATCCAGGTAGTTAGCAAACAATTGAATTCCTCGTAAGTATCTTTCATACGCTGTGTTGTGTGACCTACGGCACCGGCCAGACAATACACAGTGAGAGTCGTGTAATGTGTGTAGGCCTATTTAGTAACACTGAAATTTCCTGAAAGGTCTACAGACCAAAAGCTCAGGGTAAATACATTTTAAGAAAATATTGTAAAGAAAATTTGTCAGATGCATTATTGAATAATTTCAAGAAAAAATTGTTCCGGGGCCGGGTATCGACCCGGGACCCTTCGATTAGAGCACGAATGATCTCCCGACTGAGCTACTCCAGGAACTATACACGACGCCGTCACAATTTTTCCTTTATATCCACACAACTCAAATGGGCTGACAAGACGCCAGAACCCAAATTTGAGTGCACACAAATTCTGTGTGACTTAAATTGTGGCTTCCTGTTAACGTACCTCCAGTAACGAAAATATTATGCAAATCTGGCTTTCAGGTAGTAGCTTCCTGTAAAGCAGGTTTGAATAATTTCAAGTAAAAATTGTTCCGGGGCCGGGTATCGATCTCGGGATCCTTCGCTTAGCGCACGAATGCTCTACCGACTGAGCTACCCCAGGAACTATACACTACATCGTCATAATTTTTCCTTTATATCCACACAACTCAATTGAAAACCAGATTTGCATGAAATTAAGTTTGTTAAGAAATTTTGCATTCTAAGAGCTATATTCGGGATATACGAGTACTTTCTGCTTCTCCCAAAATGTATGCTGTTTCAAGTGACGTAGAAGTATCTTTATCCCATAATATTTAATAACTGTTCAAACTTCACGTTCAATTCTAATATTAATAAATGAAGTTACAGCTTGTTCTGTCAGAGTTCTTGTTCTTTTTTTTTATTTTAAAGTCACTGTATGCCAAGTCTGTAGAGAATTTATTTACAATACGTATTGTAAGTAATTTGCTTACTCCACTGAAGAAGAAGAAGAAGAAGAAGAAGAAGAAGAAGATGATGATAATGACATGCAACAATGACGGTAAGTATGCAAAAAGAGCATGACTGTGCAAAAAGCTCTTTTAGCACGTGATTATAACAGTCATTTTTAACACGCTTGCCTAGTGTTAAGAGATTTATTTTCAGGAATAGCTGTCTGAAAACAATTTTTCTTCCTTTTTGATTTCGGCGTAAAGTTTTCAAGCGAAAAAAAATATATACTATAAGAAATTCCGTTACCTTCAAGTGTGTACTTAATATCGTACACTAAGATTTCTGATCAAAGACAACTGAAATTATGGATAAGGAATATAAATTTACTGACAAACACAAAAATATGTAAGACAATTCTCTACCGGTACCTAAAATTTCGATATGATGAAAACAACTTTCAAAGACCTCTGACGTTGTCAGGGAATGACGACGTAACTCGTGCTAATGATTTGCGCAGGAGCAGGAGTTCAAATCGCGCCTCGGTTATTATCTTAACGTTTTCTTTTTCCCTAGGTTCCTATCTCCAAACTGTAAGCCGAATGTCAGGTAATTCATGGCGAATTCTTGCACTTATTTCCCGGAATAACATTTCGCTATCACCAACTTCACAGATAACTATTTAGTTAATACAGTGTCGTAAAATAAACTATTTACAAATACATGTGTTTGTCTACGAAAATGAAGCACTTGACTTCGCCCTATTTCAACCAAAATTTAGGAGTCTCCTTAGTCGCAAGCATCGTAATGGAAATAACAGAGTGATAATAGTACATTATGCAACGAGCCTATAATGAAGGTAATTAAGAAGTGAGTATGGATATTTATGAAACTCGCTTGCGCTCGTTTCATAATTTTCATACGAGCTTCTTAATTACCATTATAGGCGAGTTTCATACAACTTTTTATGCTCGACCATATTTCTAACTTGATATTATTAATTTTATTTGTATTTGACATTGAGCAATGTTCCGTATGTTGTGAGATGTGCGCAGACGCGAAAGTATTGATTTTTTCCGAGGAACAGATGTGCACATTGACCTTGCTAGGCCATAAGAACCTACAGAGATAACATTGAAATTAAATTAGACATTGAAAAACGAGATGACAAATTGAATTTATTTGAATATTATTTACAATTAACGCTAATTATTATAGTAACAGAACATAACCTTCTGCGACAGTATTGGATTTCCAGCCTCCGTGACATTTCGCTAATTCTCTTTCGATTGCATATCCGAGAATAATCGATACTTGCGGTTTTATAACGGTAGAAAGCTGACCTGTCATTGGCTGAACAGTTGTGACCTGAGTCGTCATTGGCTGAAAGACCTGACCTTTAATGAGTAGGTGTACTTTAATGACATGCATTAAAGGTCTGTTACCAGGTGTATAATTACTACATTTCGGCATGGTCGAGCATAAATATATTTCAATATCCCTAACACAGTTTGTGAATATTCCTCCCAAAATAAGAGGCACTATGATTTTCTTTTTGTAGAAGCTTTCCAATGCTAAATAACAAACTTCTGCTTCATTCTTATTCGATGCCAGTCTGTAGTTCTCTGAATATCCGGGAAGTTCGCTTCAGGGAATGAACACGCTCCTCCAAGGCGAGCTGAGATGAGTGACGCGGATGTGCCAGGGGCGCAGCTTGCAGCCAATCGATGTCGAGCCCATCAATCATGTGTCCTGCCGATAACGTGCCAGACGGCCTTCCTTCCGACCCCGTCACGGGCAATTTACCACTCACCCATGGCCCCCAATCACAGAGTCCATAACAATGACCCGCTTCCCGATAATAGAGCATTTGGGACGCCAAATTAATCCATCAACCGCTCCCGTGACAACACGCTCTAAGAATTCCATTTACACTTTGCATCGAGATTGTGAAGGGAGCTTTGAATGGGGGGTGGCGTATGCAAGACAAGTATTTTAAATTGAATTCTTCCTTTAGTATGTAGTACCCGATGTTTCGAAGACTGACTACACATCCATCTTGAGGTGAGGAAAGAATATTCTACGCGCTCAATGCGACCATCAAGATCGTGTACTTTTCCAAGTGAAAGAAAATCGCTTAAAATGTAATCGCCTACCTGTAAAAATGGCCACTAGTGCGTTCGTCTACTTGTAAAAAAATAGCTACATGTAGTTTCGAACACCTATAAAAATCATCACAAAGGCATTCGTCTAAACCAGCGTTTCTCAAACTATGGTCCGCGGACCACCTGTGGTCTTCGAGGTCTGCCCTTGTGGTCCTTCAAAAAAGACAGAAGAAAAAATAAAATTCAAACGAATTGCGTATCACACTAATAGCTGAAAATCTCAGAGTTCGGAAATGACACATGGCAATCGCCTTTCACTTTTTCTCTCAATACTGACATTTAATGAAATTTATTACCTTACCTGTCTATCGACTTCCAACTCTACTCTCAACAACAAAAGAGGAATTTAAAGCACTATGAACGTGGTGTTTCTCGCCATCTTTTCCCTGCACATCTGGCGCCTGTAACCCAGCCAGGGACCACCCGAATTCACCACAGAGGACCAAAGTACCGAACCTTTTCATGTATTTATGACTTTCTTAATAGTTTTGCAGACATCTAGTCTGCACATTGAAATGATCACGTACCGTACGCCGTACAACTCTGAGGTCACAATTTGAAACTTATTTTCTATGTAAATGTGAACGAATTTTCATGGGTTCGTGATCCCTTTCATTGCGATATTGAAACTAACAAAATTTCATTGAGTGAAAGAGAACAGTTAATTGAACTCTCGAAAGACACCGGACTTAAAATGAAATTTGAAGCGGAAGGTGTGGTTAATTTCTGAACCTCATCACAAGTGAAAAGAGAATATAGTGAAGTGTACAACGGTGCTTTAGAGATTATAATTCATTTCGCTTCTACATAGGGGAGAGTCGGGTAGTATCGGACAGTGAGTTTCTTTCATCTACCACACGATGATAGTACCTGATTGACATGGTTACGTTTCTGTGATGTCGCATAGAGAAACGTAACCATGTCATTCAGGTACTACCATATGGTGGTAAAGGTAAAGGTATCCCCGTAACATGCCATGAAGGCACTTGGGGGGCATGGAGGTAGAGCCCTATGCTTTCCATGACCTCGGCACGGCACTAGAATGAGGTGGTGTGGTTGGCACCACGCTCTGACCGCCTTTTACCCCCGAGAAAGACCCGGGGCCGTTCTGAAAGTTTCGCAACGAGAAAAAACCCTGTCACCACCTGGGATCGAACCCCGGACCTTCCAGTCCGTAGCCAGCTGCTCTATCAACTGAGCTACCCGGCCGCCACCATATGGTGGTAGATAAAAGAAACGCACTGTCCGATACTACCCGATGTACGATACTACCCGGCTCTCCCCTATCTGCGTGAGAAAGGATTTTCATCACTAACTCTAAAAAAAAAGCAAAGTACCGAAATCGACTGTATGTATGTGACGATCTTCGACTTAAGCTTGCCAGCGTACATCCAAACATGGAATAACTGTGCAAGAATCCCATTAATGTGAGTATCAACATTGATTTATTTTTTTTAGTTAATTAGTTAAAGATTATCTAAACTCTAATACCTATTATTAAAAAAAAGAAAATGAATTTTCTTCTATTAATATTAATTTAATTAGTTAATACTGATATAAAATAAACTGAATTAAATTGATTTTAAGTAATTGATTCTATTTTAAAATATAAGTATACTGGTATTAAAATATGCTACAAAAATGATAAATTTGTTTTCAAAGGGAACAAGAGTAAGGTGGTACGCGAAACTGTTCTGACTTAAAGAAGTGGTCCCCACTTCAAAAAAAGTTTGAGAAACGCTGGTCTAAACACTAATAAATGGCCATAAATGCATTATTCTACCTGTAGCAAACAGCCAAAGGTGTATTTGCCCATTTGCAAAACTAGCTACGAATGCGTTCATCCATTTTGTAACAAATGGCTACAAATGTTTCATCCATTTGTAACAAACAGCCACAAGTGCAATTGTACAAAATAACGAGTGTATTCATTCACTTGAAACAAATGACTACAAGTGCATCCATCCAATTGTAACAAGTAGCTAAAAGCGTATTAATTCACTTGTAACATAAGTGGATTTAGCCATCTGTGAAACTCCAGCGGGTAAGATACTTAAATTAGCTATCTTTTTCAATTGAAGACATAGACACACCGAATCTCTTAAACACCGTGTTCTCTCGTATTTGACAGCCAATGTAAAAATCCAATTTGAAAATTACATTTGAAGGAAGGGGATATCCATCTCAGAATTGTTTTCAAACAAGATTCAACTCTTTATTTGTCCCTGACAGTGAAAGCCCACGAGATAGTCCCGATTTATGACAAGAGCCAAATTTCTACTATCTTCATCAACTGTAGAGACTATTCAGAAGCGGTGGGGTGATACGGTTATGACATGACACAGCAATCAGGTAGAACAAGAATGTTAGAAAGAAGTACACAGAGCAGGACAATCATGTGTGAGAAAAGGTTACGTATATGTTTGAAATGTGTGAATGTTTAGCTGGAACTCATTACAACACAACGGTGTGAATCCATCCATTTAGAGGACCAAATGTACATCAAGGCGGCCAGCACCGGTTGAAGTCACCAATGTCTTTCTCCTCACTAGGTACGCAGAGTTAACTTAGGAATTGATCCTCGCATAAAGACTCAATCCCTCCTCTTATTTTCCCTGTCTTCCCCTTGTCCTCTCCTTAGCCTCACCTCCTTCTCTCCCTGTGTTTCCCTTCTCGTGTTCCACTTGTTCTCTTGTTCGTCTGTCTTCTCCTTATCTTTCCCTTGTGTCCCCATTGTTCTCATGTATTCTCCTTGTACTAAATGTAATTTCAGAGAATTCTCTTTGTTCTCCTGGCATTTCCCTTATTCTCCTTGTCTTCCCGTTATCCTTCTAATCTTCTTGTTTCCTTTCTCACACCATCAACACTTACAGACGTGGACAAATTATTAGCAAAACTGAAGATTTTTATTATATATTTTTACAAAATATGATTCTTCAATTTAGACTACACTTGACATTTTTGCGTATTTCCAAATTATTAGCAAAATTGAAGATTTGTACTGTATACTTTTAGAAAATTTAACTCTTCAATTTGAACTACATTTGATATTTTTGCATACTTACAAATTATTAGCAAAACTGAAGATTTTTATTTTATAGTTTTACAAAATTTGACTCTTCAATTTAGACTGTAGTTGACATTTTTGCTAATTTACAAATTATTAACAAAATTGAAGATTTTTATTATATATTTTTACAAAATATGATTCTTCAATTTAGACTACACTTGACATTTTTGCGTATTTCCAAAATTTTAGCAAAATTGAAGATTTGTACTGTATACTTTTAGAAAATTTAACTCTTCAATTTGAACTACATTTGATATTTTTGCATATTTACAAATTATTAGCAAAACTGAAGATTTTTATTATATATTTTTACAAAATATGATTCTTCAATTTAGACTACACTTGACATTTTTGCGTATTTCCAAATTATTAGCAAAATTGAACATTTGTACTGTATACTTTTAGAAAATTTAACTCTTCAATTTGAACTACATTTGATATTTTTGCATATTTACAAATTATTAGCAAAACTGAAGATTTTTATTTTATAGTTTTACAAAATTTGACTCTTCAATTTAGACTGTAGTTGACATTTTTGCTAATTTACAAATTATTAACAAAATTGAAGATTTTTATTATATAGTTTTACAAAATTTGACTCTTCAATTTAGACTACACTTGACATTTTTGCGTATTTCCAAATTATTAGCAAAATTGAAGATTTGTACTGTATACTTTTAGAAAATTTAACTCTTCAATTTGAACTACATTTGATATTTTTGCATATTTACAAATTATTAGCAAAACTGAAGATTTTTATTATATATTTTTACAAAATATGATTCTTCAATTTAGACTACACTTGACATTTTTGCGTATTTCCAAATTATTAGCAAAATTGAAGATTTGTACTGTATACTTTTAGAAAATTTAACTCTTCAATTTGGACTACATTTGATATTTTTGCATATTTACAAATTATTAGCAAAACTGAAGATTTTTATTATATATTTTTACAAATTTCGATTCTTCAATTTGGAATACAGTTGACATTTTGGATATTTTTTCAAATTATTAGCAAAACTGAAGATTTTTATTTTATAGTTTTACAAAATTTGACTCTTCAATTTAGACTGTAGTTGACATTTTTGCTAATTTACAAATTATTAACAAAATTGAAGATTTTTATTATATATTTTTACAAAATTTAACTCTTCAATTTAAACTACAGTTGACATTTTTGCATATTTCTGTCTACTGTAATGATAGAAATATGCCAAATTGTCAATTGTAGTCTAAATTGAAAAGTCAAATTTTGTAAACAGAATTATCATAAAAATCGTCAATTTTGTTAATAATTTGTCCACGTCTGTAGTTCTATCCCTGATCACATATAACAACAGCCTAATGCACTTTCAAGACAACTTTTATCAACTGCACTATAATTATAATAATAGTAATAATAATAATAATAATAATAATAATAATAATAATAATAATAATAGGGTATATGCTGTCATCTAGCGACCAGGGGCGGCCCGTCCTTATGTGCTACAGTGCTACAGCACAATGATAATTTTGGCTCAAATAATGTATTTGTAATACCACCATAGTATTTTATCTGTCATTTGACAATTTCCCGTGGTTATGTTCATGACGCGTTATAAAGTGTTTAGTCTTCGTGCCTTCTTTGGTGACTCACGGGGTTCGTTGTGCTACTCAAAGCTCCACATGAAAAATGTAGACAGTTATGCGCATGTGCGAAGCTGAAACCACTGCTCTGATTGGCTATTTTTACGCGGGAAAGTGCTGTAGTCAGCTTCAGCACAACATAGCTTGGAGATTGCAAAAAGTAAAGCGTAACGAAAGAATGCTTGTTTGTGGAAGAATTCGGAACTATGTACAATGTATTTGGTAATTCAAGTGTCCGACTGCTGCTGCCATCTACCAGTTAAAGTTGCTGTCAACAGCTATACTATACTGAACAAAGAGTGTTTCAGATACAAGTTGGATTTCTATACGGAAGACCTGACTTCCGAAATATAGATGGCTGTTCAATTGTCACAATACATAGTATCCAACAATTTACAGGATCCATTCTGTGAAGTATCGAAGTTGTTAAATATTTTGGTTACAACACCAATGACCACTGCTGAGCCAGAAATATGTTTTTCTTCCTTGAAACGCATAAAAACGTTTTTAAGGAACACTATGTCCCAAGATCGTCCCACTACTCTTGCAATACTGTCAATAGAAAAGTGTATGATGTCCAAGATGGAGGGGTTTAACACCAAATGACAAGTTCTGCAGTACCTACGAAAGAACGTCGTATGGACTTCATATTTCATCACTAGGCGAGACTCCAAATTAAAATAAATACATAAGTGTAGGCCTCTATAGTAGGCCGATATAGAGATTGTAGCACACTCATTATTTTGACCACCAGCCGCTACTGCTAGCGACTACAAAAGAAGTCACATTATCAATAACCTTAATGGAATTCCATGGAGTAATAGCTAGCAACTGTACTTTCATTTAACGGTAGTTACCAAAAAAATTATTTTGGTCAGTGGAGATCCTAGCGGTTGTTCTCTTTTATATGTTGCCATTTCATAACATGGGAATGGCCAATCTGATTTAATTACATGCGATCAGGGGTTCTACGTAAAGTTATGCACTCGTCGATATTTTAACAGGAGGCTCAGTAGACTTAGGCGTCGTTCTAGGAGGTCATGCATTCACAAAGATCTCCCTGAAGAGAACAGACAATCAAAAGAGATGAGTGGGCCCGAATCTGATGTAGAAAACGATATGATCAGCACCACGCTTCAGCCGGTACTGTCAATTTTGTTCTAGCAGCAATCTTTTACTCCGTTGGAATATTTGGACCTAATTGTGCATCCGGGTGCTTTGTAAATCACGGCCGTTGGCCGGGTTCGAACCAAGTTGTCCCAACCTGTAGCCTAGAGCCAGCTCGACTTCAATACGTTCCTGTTATCAGCCTTACAACTTTCATTGCTGAAAGGTCACCACAGACAGCAGGTTCCCGCTCATGACTCACACGCACCACCCGCCTGGTTTGAACAGCTGTTAGCAGCACAATGCAGAGAGTGTGACGTATTCGTGTCACGTCACACCACGTCAGCTCTGGTTTCCACGTTTTGTCAATGATAGGCCTCGTGTGTACCTTGGGGTTCAAATTTAATTGCACGTCTGGTACGACCCGTGCAGGTGAGTCACACAGATTTCTGCAACGTAGTCAATACTGCAAATACCAAAGAGCAACTACTCGACTGGAGTAAAGTTATCGTCTGGATCTGCAAGGAATGTAATTCCTGGTAACACCCTTGTTAATGCCATGAAAGGAATACGCAAATCAATGGGTACAGTCAGATTATTTCACCACGGATTAAGCAACAGTTTGGTTTGTAGATAAAGATGCAAAAAATACGTATATTACCCCTTACGCCATCCCACTACTTTAAAATACACGCTTGCATAAACAAGCGTAAAGACAGTTATTCCTTAAATGGCTTTTTTTTTTCAAATGTTAGAATTATCTTCAAAAATATAGGTACATTTTTCTCATAAACCACTATAGTTATGTATTGGCCGGAAACTGTCAACAATAATAAATGACTCCTTTAGTAAACTAATTACACAGCACCCGACAAATAAAAACCAATAATTTACTTTATTTTATTTATTTACTTATGTATTTATTTTGTCTATGACAGGGAAAAATTCCAATTACAATAGACAGTACACATTTACTTACGCCATAATAATAAAAAAGAGATAATAGAGATATAAATAGAAGATTAAACATGTAAAAACGAAAGTTAAAGAGTAACAGCAATATCACTTTAAATCGACTATATTTAATATAAGAAATAGTGAAATATAGATCCCATACTTTATAATAATCCATTGAATTTAAAACACGTTTTAACAGCGGTGAATTTTTAAGTGATGAAATGTTTACTTTTCTTTAACGTATTTTTTTAGTTGGTTATTTAACGACGCTGTATCAACTAGTAGGTTATTTAGCGTCGATGAGATTGGTGATATCGAGATGATATTTGTCGAGATGAGGCCGAGGATTTGCCATAGATTACCTTGCATTATATTACGGTTGGGGAAAACCTCGGAAAACCAGGTAATCAGCCCAAGAGGGAACCGAACCCGCGCCCGAACGCAACTTCAGATCGGCAGGCAAGCGCCTTAACCGACTGAGCCACGCCGGTGGCTTCTTTAATGTAATAACTGCCGGTTTGGTAAATTTGATATTCAAGCGTTAAGCTGGATTTGTGATAATATTTCGCTATTATCCAGTACATCGTTGAATATTTTATGCAATACAAGTTCCTCAACAAGTAGGATCTGCGATTGTTTTCAAATGTTCGTAACATGTGCTGTGAGAAAGAAGATAAGTTAATATGTAAAACACAGAGCATATCGGCTCTGTATTCGCCTGGGCTGTATGAGTTTGTCCGATTTAAAAAAATACTACTTACAAAAGAGAATTGCGTACAGTTGCGAATTAATTTATATGTAATAATTTAACCCTCGCAACCTATCACGTCTAAAATTACGTACAACCTACATCGGGTCTTTTCTGACCACGGACAATTTTTTTTTTTATTTTGAATTCAATTTTTTTTTCTCTTTTATTATTTTATCTATGCCACACGATGTATTACATAATTTATCATAATTATATTATATTTATTTATATTACTGCCGTGTTGTTTTTCTCTTTTATTGAATATAATTAGGTATTCCTTATGATTACATAGTGTGTCTAAATTAGACCGACAAAGTAGTTATGACTGAAACTGTATCCAGTACAAAAATTTATTGAAGCAGCTTTCGTTACAACAATTGATTTAAGTACCAGCTGTATATTGTAGCAACACCTGGACCTAGTACAGAGTCATACTTACTTACTTTACTTACTTACTGGCTTTTAAGGAACCCGGAGGTTCATTGCCGCCCTCACATAAGCCCGCCATTGGACCCTATCCTGAGCAAGATTAATCCAGTCTCTATCATCATATCCCACCTCCCTCAAATCCATTTTAATATTATCTTCCCATCTACGTCTCGGCCTCCCTAAAGGTCTTTTTCCCTCCGGCCTCCCAACTAACACTCTATATGCATTTCTGGATTCGCCCATACGTGCTACATAACCTGCCCATCTCAAACGTCTGGATTTAATGTTCCTAATTATGTCAGGTGAAGAATACAATGGTTCTGTGTTGTGTAACTTTCTGCATTCTCCTGTAACTTCATCCCTCTTAGCCCCAAATATGTTCCTTAGCACCTTATTCTCAAACACCCTTAATCTCTGTTCCTCTCTTAAAGTGAGGGTCCAAGTTTCACAACCATAAAGAACAACCGGTAATATAACTGTTTTATAAATTCTAACTTTCAGATTTTTCGACAGCAGACTGGATGATAAAAGTTTCTCAACCAAATAATAACAGGCATTTCCCATATTTATTCTGTGTTTAATTTCCCCCCCCCCCCGAGTATCAATTATATTTGTTACTGTTACTCCCAGATATTTGAACTTCTCCACCTCTTCAAAAGATAAACTTCCAATTTTTATAGTTCCATTTCGTACAATATTCTCGTCACGAGACATAATCATATACTTTGTCTTTTCGGGATTTACTTCCAAACCTATCTCTTTACTGGCTTCCAGTAAAATTCCCGTGTTTTCCCTAATAGTCTGTGGATTTTCTCCTAACATATTCATGTCATCCGCATAGACAAGCAGCTGATGTAACCCGTTCAATTCCAAACCCTCTCTGCTATCCTGGACTTTCCTAATGGCATGCTCTAGAGCAAAGTTAAAAAGTAAAGATGATAGTGCATCTCCCTGCTTTAGCCCACAGTGAACTGGAAAAGCATCTGACAGAAACTGACCTATACGAACTCTGCTGTACGTTTCACTGAGACACATTTTAATTAATCGAACTAGTTTCTTGGGAATACCAATTATTATTATTATTATTATTATTATTATTATTATTATTATTACTATTATTATGGTATTTATTTATTTTAACTTATAACTCAAGTATTTATTTTCCAAAAGTTGGCGTCACTGATTCCCAGACTGTACCGGATGACATTACGGAAGCAGCGAGACGCGTTTTAATCTTTTAAGTAGAGCCTTACAAGTGCATCTCAAGAGCGCAGATCACGGCTTACTGGAGCTCACAAAGAAAATCTGCTCTGCAAGATATCCTGATTAAGCAGCACAGCCCCCTGCGACAAAGTGCGCCTTTAAGACCTCCAAAACGCGGCCAGACACGCGTTGCCTCTTACACCTTCAGCATTGTCTTCACTCCAGGAACAGTCTTGTATCACGGACTAAAAATGAAAGAAAGGCTCAAGTAAATTGTTATGAGAGAATATTTGAAGACAATCACGCCACATACCAGATGTCTCTTCTTCTTCTAATTAATCAGTAACCATTATTTGTGAAGTAAATTGCACATCGTCCCCCTCATGTCAAAACCATGAATGTGCATTATCTTAGTTCTGAGAAAAATTCGTTTAAAGTTTCAAATGCCCACATAAATTCAGGAAAATTTAATTGCCTTTATTGTATTTTACAGAATTTTTACTTTAAACCTCATTACCCAATTTTAACTTACACCAAACAACGGGGTTTACAAAACAATAAAAACAGACTCACCTCTGCCTTTGGTGTTTACCTAACAGAGTACAGCAAAACTGAAAATCTGGTTGTGTTACCATAAAACACAATTTTTAAACTCCGTGAACTTCTTGGCATGACCCCATAATAATAATATTTAATCGAAATAAAAGCAGGTATTACACATACGAATAACGTAATTTTCACACCATAAATAATATTACACCTTAACTCGCAAGTGAATTATGTCTGAAGTGTCTCATAATCATTGTTTTTAATTTTATTAACGGAATTACACTACATTTTAGAGAAACATATATTATTATTATTATTATTATTATTATTATTATTATTATTATTATTATTATCATTATAAGTTCACATGCACGAAAAGTGTCGCCTTTTATTGATCATTTGAATTATAAAGAAGGCTTTTGTTGCAATCCTTAAAACATTTTTTTCTTACTTGTGTGCATGGAAAATGATTTATGTATCCATTCTTAATAATGTTTCAAGAAAATATAGTATAAAGATATAACTTTTGTGCGAGATCGTGCGTATTTGCTTGGTTTCCGCACAAAACCAATCCGCGGAAAGTCTAAAATTCCACATTCAGTATTCACAACCTAACACACATAACAATTTCCCTCTTCTTACTGCTTAAGTGACATATTGATTTTACTGCTTTAGGCTTTTAACATATTATTTTTAGAGAAGTTCAATATAGTAATAATTATAAATTGGAAACTTACCACTGCAATTTCACCTAAATTGCACCGTTAATTATTGTTTTTAAATATTTGCAAAAATTAAGTAAACTCTACAACTCCACTAAAGTTACTGCATTCGTGAAGCAAGTAACATTAAGGATCAGGTTGCGGATAGAGGAGACGGCCTCCAGATATGGAGGGTAGCTGCGAATATATTGAATAAGCAGTCGTGGACAGCCGATAAGGGGTGGTCCTCCAGCTTGGGGGTTGGGCGAAGGGCTAACAACTCATCACCGTAAAAAACAGCTTGTTACGAATCCCTACAATAAGCCTCGGAATATGACTGATTCTCTAGCACGACCACAGCAAAGGAACGTAACTAGTCTTTATAGAACAGGAGGGGTAACATTAGTAGCAAAAGAACTCGCTAGATATAGAATAGACTTCGTGGGAGTACAAGCGGTTAGGTTAGATGGGACTGGCATATCACAAATAGGAGATTACTTGTTGTATTATGGGGAAGGAAACAATAAAAATAAATCCAGACGTTTGAGATGGGCAGGGCATGTAGCACGTATGGGCGAATCCAGAAATGCATATAGAGTATTAGTTGGGAGACCGGAGGGAAAAAGACCTTTAGGGAGGCCGAGACGTAGATGGGAGGATAATATTAAAATGGATTTGAGGGAGGTGGGATATGATGATAGAGACTGGATTAATCTTGCACAGGATAAGGACCGATGGCGGGCTTATGTGAGGGCGGCAATGAACCTTCGGGTTCCTTAAAAGCCATTTGTAAGTAAATAAGTAACATTAAGGAAGCCGTGAAAAAATCAACAAGATTCCAGACTCATTACATAACCTTACCGTTTGTTTTAAGCTCGCATTTATAGACTGAGGGGGGGGGGGGTAAGACAGACGTATATCACGGCCTGCTGGAGTATAGTAAACACAGAAAACATTTTAAAGCAACAATGTTGAAGATAGATATTTTTGTTTTGCAAATTTGCCGTCATTGAACAGAAACCAAGATGGAGATTTCACTGCAACTAATTAGAAATTCCTCTTTCAGGTATGTAATAAACGATCTTCGCACAAAATAATGTACGATACACGAGCGGTATGTTTTCTTTCAATTCTCGGAAATTAAAAAAGCTCAACTACGTTTCGCTTTTTCAAACTTTTCCTCGAACATGAAAACTTCAACATACCGCTCTTGTAACGCATGCTTGTGTGCATGGAAAATGATTTATGTATCCATTTTGAATAATGTTTCCAGAAAATATAGTATAAAAATATAACTTTTGCACACGATAAAGTATCTGAACTGCCGCGAAACACGTAACAACGATAATATGAACGTGGCACCAGCTGATTGTGTTGCGACGTGTCATGTGGATGTTATGGACGAATGGTTGCACGGCTGACCTCGTATTGAAACATAAGAAATGGCCAGCTGTTATTTGAAAGGTCTCGTCCTTGTGACTGCAGGTTAATATTATCAGGGCCTCGTTAGATAAGAGTGATTAGCGACGCACCAGTGCTTCTTAATGGAGCTGTTCTCTTCGGATGGACTTTTTACGGTACACATATGTCAACGTGAGAAAATGAGACCTTGCATCATTATGAGATGATGTAACTCGAGAAATTGCAGAAGGCCGTATGTCTGATGTGAAACCAGACTGTCCGTTCGTGTTTGTTTCTTCCTAGTGTAGTCGCTTTTACCTCGGGGCGTCAGTGTTTTAATATTTCAGTTCACCTACACACCTCGGGGAGTTCCGGACCCCTATGAGGTTCCCTCTGTCGACAAATAGGGAATTCCTAACATACAAAGTATCCTTGTTAAGGGGAGAGGATGGTATTTTTTTTAACTTTTTTCCTATTTGATGTAAAATATTAATTTTTGTATGTAGAGAGCTCATAGCTGTGGCAACTCAACCAAATAAAATATTTTGAAAAAAAAAAATTATTTGGGGGCCCAAATTTGAAAAAAAAAAAATATATACCCAATGCAGGATTGTACTAAAACCGATATATCTAAACCGTTTTTAAAGATAGATTCAAACAATTTTTGCAATGTATTTGCAAAAGCATGTTCTACAAACTGTCTGTAACAGAATTTTGATATTAGTCCCTACTTCTGTAAAATAAACAATTAAAAATTAATAACAATTTTCTGATTTCCTTTCTTGCAAACAAACAGACGTATTTTTTTAATGAAATCAATTAAAATTATGTTACAGAGAAAAGTTTCCTAATAGTCTAAAGAATGTGTGTTCTAAATCTCATTCTTGTATCTTTAATAGTTCAGAAATTATATCCATTTTTGTCTGGCAATGTAGCAAAAAAAAAAAAATGAAGTTACCGTAAACCAATAAAAGGGGGCGAGTGATTTAAAAATCCGTTGGGCCACGGACCTATATGCCCTTCCCCATATATATTTATCTTTATTATAAACGACGTATGCCCTAGTTCAGAACATATAAATTGTCTATTAAATATACGAGGTCACTGAATTAGGCGCAAATTGAAAGGACAGGGACCTCTCAAATTGCAGATTTAGATTTCACGGCGCTTCTTCCGACGGCCTTCATATGCTTTGTCATCGAACAACAGATGACAGCGTCTTGCCATCCTAACGGCAAACATCAGCCAGCTCTTCCTCTTCCCGTTCCGTGATCACTCAGTCCCCCTCGCGTATGTGGTACCTAAGAGGTTACGTCCAATTTCGGCTTCCCCTTCAAAATTTTCTAGAGTTCCTTCAGTGGAGCAGCGTAACCCGGAGTGAGACTAGTGGCCAACAGGCTTGGAGCTCACATATTTACTTTTGTACAGCCTCCAACCCCTTGCAAGGACGCGTTTTGCGTATCTTTTAAAATTTTTCCTCCCAATTCTCTTCCGATTTTTCGATTTAAAAATCCATAGCGCAGGAAGTTAAAAAATGACGTCTCAACATGCGATAAGGGCACAAATACCCACAAAATGTTATGCAATCATTCCATACATATCAAAGGGTATTTTAAAGGAAAAAATATTTGAAAATTTAATTTACCGGAAACAACAATAAAAATGGGCGATTTAAAAATCCATAACGCAGGAAGTTTAAAATTGGAGACTCAACATCCGATAAGGGCACAAATACCCACAAAATGTTATGCTATGCATTCCACACATATCACAGAGTATTTAAAATTTTTTTTTTGAAAATTTACTCATTTTTCACCAAAAAATACCATCCTCTCCTCTTAAGTACAGGCTACCTCATGAACAAGAGGTAAATTCAGGAGCTGGTTCGGCGCTCAAAATTACCTTCTCCGTAATTTCAGGTGCATCTAAACTTTTAGTCTCATTTTTAAACTGATTATGACAAGTTCAACTGTAACAATATTAAAATAAACAAAATATTTGATTGTAATCGTATCTATATTATGTAAATAATATACAGAGTATCTAATAACAAGTGAGAACCACTTCATCTGTGAACATGAGAGAAAAGAAACACTAGAAAAAAAAAGTTCATACTCACTATTGTCCCATGCGTTCTCATTTCTGTGTTGCAGACAATCGAATTATGCATACACGCTATCTTTTGATCTGTTTATTAAATATCCTATGGCCTACCCGTTCTCCAGACCTAAATTTGCTGGACCTTATTTGTGTGGACACTTGAAATCATTCATTAGAACCCATTTCCCGACACTGAAATTCTTCGTCTGCGTATCCTACACGGCGGCCAACTAATTCGATAAATATCGGACGGCAGTAGCCCTGTACGACACAAAAGCTGCAGGCTTGCATTCAGGCTGAAGGTGGCATTTTGAGCATTTCGTGTAACGGTAAGCAATTTCATATTATTGACGTACAAATATTACTACAATTTGTGACAAAGATGAAATGGAATAAATGTTCACATGAATTCCTTGCGTTGTTTCTGTCCCTCCTGTTCCCCGATGAAGTGGTCACACATGTCACGAAACATTCTGTACATTATATTAGTCTAAATAACAGCTCCCTTCCCAACAATGCGTTTCTGATATGAAAATTATAAATTATTACGTTTCAGTGCATCGTTCCCCGATAAATTGACCCTCACATACTGAATATGACCAAATCCGTGCAATAGTTTAGGAGAAATCGCTGTACACAAAACTACTTTTTTGCTATCAATGATATTGAAAATGTCTATTCGTATCCCCGTGAAAATCTTAGTATGGTGAAAAATAAACATCAGACCAAACGGAGAGTATATCAGAATTCAAGCGACAGAAATGAATTTTCTATATACAGAGCGTAACTAAGTGAGTTATACAAATTCTGAGAAGTTTTAGGGGAGACAAATACACAGTCAAGTAAGTTACAGATTGAAGCAGCGGTCAACAGTTTTTAAAGAGGCACCCGAAGTTATCACAGGTAGATGGTAGTATTATCCAGGGACCTATTCCACAAAGGTGTAGAGCTGTATATTGCAAATTACAAAAGAAAGTAGTTGCAAAGTATGGAGTTGTTCTTTCTGTTCCAGTGTGTCGTACATTACCAATGAATCGTTACAAGTGACGTCATATCAATAAACATACGTCATAAAAAACAGCTGTTTATCTTCATATTTCGTTCATCGAATTACGTTGTTTGTCTCCTTAATCGTAATGTCGTATTATAAGGTAGGTTATACAATAAAGATTCGCAGTACTGTAATATTTCTATGAATTTCGTAACCCTGCAATGTTACTTTTCTTTTTTTTTTTTTAGTTTATTCCTTTAATAATGAAAAATTTACTTCCTTATTATCATCATTATATTCTTCCGCGATCCCCCTCATAATGCTCGGCGATACTTTTCCATATTACCCAACTGATCCGAGCAGACAGGATTAAGGGGACGATATTACTAGGTTAGCCCAGTTAGCCACAGGTGATGAGCCCAGGGTAGGTGCGCCATTAACATCCAGATACAAAGCGTGCATCAATGTCCGGATCGAATCGGCAATGGTACACTTTTGCAAAGGTGCAGCCATCTCGCGACTGCTGCTTCTTTGTTTCATTTGTGCGCACATCAATAGTTTCTGCACCTTATGGTGGTAGTTTTAGGCGCCTCAATAAAAAAGTAGTCGCTATTTCGTTTAAAGTAATTTCTTCCAACCGAAATACACTACATAAATTTATATTTAAGGAAATACCAATACTGTAAATTACTGCAATGTAATTCGCACAGTGTTGCAGGTTTGTGGATTTTATTTATAATTCATGTTTTGACAACGTATTCATGTATCATAAACATTGTCGTCAATAGAGGTCACCAATATTATGACGTCAAAGCATCGTGTGTAGTTGTCATACTGGTACACATACAACGAATCCATGTTTCATTCCCGGAAAATAAATGCATAACGGGAACTGAAGTGTGTCCCTTGTCTTGTATTTGTCGTTGGAGATGTCTTGTGTAATGCTTGTTACCACTGAGTTCTTTTACCCGTAAGAGTCCAACGGCGGTTACTAATATTGACAGGGAGGTCGATAGAGATCAGCGACGCAATCCTTGAAAGTCGATGTCGGTGACAATGACGACGATGACGTCATTTCAATGCAATAACAGTTATTTCAAAAATAATCCAACATTTCCATATAATCTTGGAAATGGAACACCGACATTGTTATTTCGAAACCTCTGGCCAGTCAAGGATACAGTAGTTAAGAGATTATTACGTCATCGCGCAATGTACCTACTAATTACAGAAGCTGGCTACAGTCTCCTTAACTGAGTGAGCTACACATCCGACGAACTGTTTCCGACGACAAGCTGAGTGGACATTAAACTGCCTACGGATTTAACAAGAGAAGATGTTTCAGCACTCGTGGACATCGTGCGCAGCTATGGAAACCATAAAACAAAGAATAATGTTATGCATAGAAGGGCATATAAAGATTAATGGGCTTCGCTAATCATATTTTACGGAAGCAAAATATGTTTTACTGATTTCACCGGTCTGCCATTACTATTGTGAAGCCAGTTAAAATATCGGATAGAATTCAGGTAATTCCAGTGTGACTCAGATGCGTTGTAATTGTATACAAGTGAAGTCTGATTAGTGTAATATGTTACTAGTCAGCGATATATATATATATATAATGGAGGGGGAAAGGAACTGCCCATCCTAACCCATTATCTCCTGGCTTAATTGCCTCATGAGTGATACCTTATTGGTGTCACAAGGTTCAAACCTGTCTTCGGACAGTTAACTAAACAACACCATGTTCTATAACAGGGCTGGGCATCAGGAGCGGAACTAGACTCTAAACGGGGAAGCTTAATATTCATCAGTGACGGAATCAACGCTGCGCCGTGTTCGGCGGGGAAGAAAGGGGATGAAGAGAAATCATATGGCTCCCCGTGAGAGAGTAGAATCCGCTTTTGCAGCCCAGCCCTGTTCTATAGGCCTATTTGGTAAACATATACTCTTAAATCTATATTTAATTTCATATTTACTGTAATACACACATTAGGTGTATAATTATCATTTTTACACATAAGATTAAAATTCACTTACAATTTAAGATTGTAAAAAGCAAAAGTAGATTTGTTTTCTCACCCCCTCAAAAGGGAACCGCCAACTTCGAAGCAGCAAAGCTTAGTTCACAACCTACCGTTTTAATTTCAAATTCGAATTCAAATTTATTCATAATTTACATTTGAAATAGTGCATTTGAATAGATACCCGAAATGAGCATATGCTCGTGCTCCGGTACAGTCCGGTACAGACATCAGTAATAATGTTCATGACAGAAATAATAATAATAATAATAATAATAATAATAATAATAATAATAATACTTATTTACAAATGGCTTTTAAGGAACCCGGAGGTTCATTGCCGCACTCACATAAGCCCGCCATTGGTCCCTATCCTGAGCAAGATTAATCTACTCTCTATCATCATATCCCATCTCCCTCAAATCCATTTTAATATTACCCTCCCATCTACGTCTCGGCCTCCGTAAAGGTCTTTTTCCCTCCGGCCTCCCAATTAACATTCTATATGCATTCCTGGATTCGCCCATACGTGCTACAAGCCCTGCCCATCTCAAACGTCTGGATTTAATGTTCCTAATTATGACAGGTGAAGAATACAATGAGTGAATTTCTGCGTTGTGTAACTTTCTCCATTCTCCTGTAACTTCATCCCTCTTAGCCCCAAATATTTTCCTAAGAACCTTATTCTCAAACACCCTTAACCTCTGTTCCTCTCTCAAAGTGAGAGTCCAAGTTTCACAGCCATACATAACAACCGGTAATATAACTGTTTTATAAATTCTAACTTCTAGATTTTTTGACAGCAGACTAGATGACAAAAGCTTCTCAACCGACTAATAACACGCATTTCCCATCACCGTAAAAAATAGCTTGTTACGAATCCCTACAATAATAATAATAATAATAATAATAATAATAATAATAATAATAATAATAATAATAGTAATAATAATAGTAATAATGATAATAATAGAATAATAGTGACGGAGATAATACAAAGATAGTAATACAAATTAATTAATTAATAATAATAATAATAATAATAATAATAATAATAATAATAAAACAAATATTTGAAGTCTAGTATATATTTTTTATGATTTCATGTCACTTTACATCAGTAAGTGATCAATTATTTTCGATCCTAAGCTATGCACGGATAATCCACAAACCGAATAAACCGCGCACGGTTAATCCAGAGTAAGTATACTCATACTGTAACTGATATATTGCAGTAATACAGTGTGATCGAGAAGTCTCTCCGTAGTGCTTGTGTAGCCGAGAATCAACTAGACAGAGAATTCCAGTGTATTTGGTAATAATTCAAGTGGCAGCACTGGCTGCTAAGCATGTAATGGACTGGGAGTGTGAGGTTGTCAAACCGGAATTAATGGGGAAGTGCCAACTAATAGAGCTGCGGAGGGACTTTTAGATCGCAATGTACAACGCGAGAGACAACTTGACAGCACGACAACCACCGTCATACTAACCCACACATCTCAGTAGAATCGCCCTAAGAAAGATGCAAATAGATTTCTGAGTGGATGCCATCATTTCTGAATTATACTAGGATTGATGAAATAGTGGTGGGCCTGGATACACAAGTTTGTTTACATTCAGCTTCGCTCATCTACACAGGGATTCTTGCCCAAGTAAATCTATTTTAGTAGGTTATTTTACGACGCTTTATCAACATCTTAGGTTATTTAGCGTCTGAATAAGATGAAGGTGATAATGCCGGTGAAATGAGTCCGGGGTCCAACACCGAAAGTTACCCAGCATTTGCTCATATTGGAAAAAACCTCAACCAAATAACTTGTCCCGACCGGGAATCGAACCCGGGCCACCTGGTTTCGCAGCCAGACGCGCTGACCGTTACTCCACAGGTGTGGACAAATAAATCTATTACATGGGAGCAACGACTATTCTTCCTCATCGGACGGAAACTGAACTTGTTTCCACATAACAAATATCGCTCTCCACCGTGATCAAACCTGCATACCTGGGGTTTCAAGGCAAGCACGATGACTTACAGGCCACCGAAGACGAACTGCTGTAAAAATGAATATACGAAATATAAAAAGCTTAAAAAGAAAGACAGTCTGTAATTTAAATGCCGACGAAAATGCACTCTAATGATACACTCCACTGCAGATTGAAAAAAAGCGTCATTTATAATAAAATAATGATGGAAATAAAAACATCTAAAATGAACTTGAATGGAAGACGTAATGCATAAAAATACAGCATGAAATGAACTTGCCACGTCATAAGCCAAGAGCAAATGATGCGTGCAAGAAATGGACTCCTCGCATAGCTAGGACATTATTTTAGTTCTTTACTACATTTAGTGCAAAATCTCTAAAACGCACTCAATTTGACAAGCAATACCATACCATAAATGCCATTATTTTAGTCAGTGATAATATTTAAAATTCCCTGCATACCATAAAAACACAGTAAAATGTCGTTATAACGAACGCCACTATAACAGAATATTCAGTATTACGATATTATTTTCTGTCTCCTGTCCTATTCTAAAAATTTAATTATAACATATTTCAATTTATGGATAAATTATGTAAGGGTAGATTATATTAGCTTAGAAAAAGATTAAATTAATTTAGATAAACAGTGCGGCGATGGAGGGAAGGCTGGGGAGTATTCCAAGAAAATCTGCCCATACAGTGTTTCTACCGAATACAATTTTCCCCCGAGATAGCCGGGATTTGAGCTATAGTCTCCGACGAAGAAATCCAACGCTCTTGCCGTTTGAATAACGGTGCGCCAGTGTCCAATATAAGTAACATTAATTTCTAGCGAGACCGGGTGAAAAAAAGAGACCCAAGGTCCCAGACCGTTGCTTTTCGCAAGTATTTCCATAAACAAACCAGAACTGGCTCCTGGATGTAACGTTCTGCACAACTCGCTATAAAAATCAAACGATCCGGCAAGAAAAAAAAATGCAATTTACGACTACGATACTGCGAAACCTGAATTTAAAGGCATCCGAAAGAGAAGTGGCCCATAGCCTTGTACGGTATTTTCGCATTTCACATTCAGGTTCCATTCGCCGTCGTTTCCGTATTTAAAGAGTACAAGGAAAACACGGCACTTACAGAAGAAAAGTATCTCTTAGAGACTCCGTGACTGGGGAATGAGGGACTGCAAACACTTGACTGAGTGAAAGAGTGTCGGATAAGTAAACAGAGATTGTATGCCATCCAACACGTTTCTGCATTTATGTAATCAAGAAAGTCCATTTATTTTCATTCAATAATATTATCCTATAATGCAATAACTCTCCTTCGTCCAAAGCTACACAAAGAAGAGAAAGTGTAGATTCAGAATAAATTTGGCATTTGTTGGGAAATAAGAGAATCCTGTGGACCCGGGTTAGGTACCCGCCGTATCACGGATTTATGTGTGTTAGTCAAGCCCATGGTACAGGTAATACAGAGGTTTTCTCGGGAGCTCCGGTTTCCCTACGGCAACCAAAAATATCACCATAATCATCTCATCTCATCTCGTGGGTGTAGTGTAGACCAGCTTCCTATGATGCACCCTGGGCAACGACTCTGTTGGTAAATTGGTCTACATAACTGGCTTCATATGGCTGAATGACGAACAGTCAAATACCCGCCATTACTTATAAATGACTTTTAGAGAACCCTGAGGTTCATTGCCGCCCCCACATAAGCCCCCTATTTGCCATCCTGAGCAAGATTAATCCAGTCTCTACAATCATATCCCACCTCCCTCAAATCCATTTTAATATTATCCTCCCATCTACGTCTCGGCCTGCTCAAAGGTCTCTTTCCCTCAGGTCTTCCAACTAACACTCTATACACATTTCCGGATTCACCCATATGTGCTACATGTCCTGCTCATCTCAAACGTCTGGATTTAATGTTCCTAATTATGTAAGATGAAAAATTCAATGCATGCAGTTCTACGTTGTGTAACTTTCTCTGTTCTCCTGTAACTTTATCTATCCTATTTTCCTAAGTACTTTATTCTCGAACACCCTTAACGTATTTGATGTCCTACAAACATCGTAGGCTATTATGCGTAGGTTAAATTGATGATAGAAGATGGTAATCGGCGAGATAAGGCCGTGAATTCGCCACACATTACCTGACATTCGCCTTTTTGGACAAAATCTCGGAAAAACAACCAGGTACTGAATCCAAACGGGAATACAATCCACGCCCGAGCGCAGACGCAATAGCTTTTTTTACTTGGCTATTTAACGACGTTTCATCAAATATGAGGTTATTTAGCGTCGATAGCATTAGTCATACCGATATGTTATTTGGCGAGTTGAGGCTGAGGATTCG
The DNA here is from genome assembly GCF_040183065.1 of Periplaneta americana. Classification (NCBI taxonomy): domain Eukaryota; kingdom Metazoa; phylum Arthropoda; class Insecta; order Blattodea; family Blattidae; genus Periplaneta; species Periplaneta americana. Next base: position 10,957,931 of record NC_091131.1, on the reverse strand, counting down.
CTATAGATTACCTGACATTCGCCTTACAGTTGGGGAAAGCCTCAGTCCAAGCGAGGATCGAACCTGCGCCCGAGCGCAACTCCGGATCGGCAGGCAAGCGCCTTGGCCGACTGAGCTATACCGGTGGCACCCCGGTTGCTTATAGTGTTATTAAGCTAGAGTGCGAAATATTTCCAGGTAGATATAACGTTCTGAAACTTCCCATAGACCATACCATAGAGTTATCCACGTGATATAGAGTTTCTTACGATCTTCGATACGGCCATTTCTGAATGACCCGCAACGATATTAACTTCCTCCATCCCTACTACATTACTTTGAAAAGAAAATAAAAAGGAAGGACAACCAAACAGGTATGATTTGCAGATCTAAAGAAGCATGAACATTTGGTAGCATTCATTTGCGTGGAGAATTTCAAGGCGATAAATTACTGTAGGTAGGCTACTCTTCACACAGTCGAAAAAGCGAAAATGTTAGAGATGAAAAATATCACAATCCATCACGAGAAGCTCTATATATTTCCGCCCCCACCCTTCCTCACACGAACGGGCAACTGTTGCAGTGTCTATCAGCTAAGCACACCGCTATCATTTCTGTTCCTCTATAAATTAGAGACTGCTTTGCTTATTCCTAAACAAATAAGTGCCCTGGCTCTGGGATTTCGGTAGTACCGATAGTAGTTTATCTTCGTCGAAGTAATCATCATCATCATCATCATCATCATCATCATCATCATCATCATCATCATCATCATCACCACCATTTCACCATTACGTGACTGGATAAAATTCCCCACATTATTGTAGCCTTATTTTGCGCTGTTCATACGCAAAAGCGTTTTCCATTCAGTCGGGACCAATATTAGGCCTATAAAATCTTCCTGCTTTACTGAGTCATGATATTCAAATGCCTTTCTCCAGATCTATCAATTTGCCCCACAAATAGCAAGGCACGAATCTCCGTTATTGAAAACATAAACCGAATTCCCGTCATGCTCTCGCATCTCTCTCGTAAAGATTTCCAATAAAACACGCTGCATCTCAACTCCACAGAAGAGGTTCACCAGGAAGGCCCAAAATTAGAAGTGAACAATTCTGCACACGTCCTCATCGATTAAAACGTAGTAGAGAAATTACTTCATTCAGACCGAGATGGAGACTCGAGAATTGCGCCCATTTGCAGCGGCCTCGCATTGACTGGCTGAGTATTAGCATTAATGTATTCAATTCACTGTACTCATAATAAACCTAACTACGCAATGGGGACCCATAACCCACATGCAGTGCTCTACCCTGTGATTAAATATTAAACAAGCCGGCCCGCGGCTGAGATACGGTAACTACCTCGATAAACAATCCATCACGTATACATGCACAACAAGGTATTATAATGTAGTTAAGGTGCGTTTTTCTCTGGCAGCCATATGGTGAGGTATCGTTAGAGAACCGGGCTCAAAATGTGACAAATGAAAGTAGGAATAAGGGATATACAGGTTAGAAGTAATTAACTGTGCAGATTTCAACAGCTTATTCCATAGATCAGGCATCGCAGAAGTCACAAATTCACGACGCAATATAAATACTGCCCGCTACACACAAAGTGAGGAGGGGTGCAGAGCATCGGTCGCAGTAAGCCAGACAGCAGAGGAGGTTTGTGATCGTCACTACCTTCCGTGTTCATAACAAAAAAATAACAAGAGAAAGAAGGAACGAATAGCTTTTTAGGATTATATTATTTTCATCTGCATTCTTTTAATTTTTTCATTACAATACTTCCATTCGGTAAGATCTCAAAATTAGGAGTTGCCTCGTAAGTAGCCGCTGTCAACTGTGCACGAAGGCTGACATAATATGTTAAGCGTGTTCTTCTTTTTGATTTGAATATATTCGATTTTGAAAAAAAAAAAGTTCACAAATATACGTAGAACCAAACATAGCTGCGATTGTGGCAGGAAATAATCAAAGACATCGATATTTAGAGAAGTCAATATTTTTAAAATACATGTAAACCAACACAATCCTTACGCTTGCTCTTCACAAAGGTGTCATTTTGGCGATCAGCAACCTTAAACTGTAAGTCTGGTCAGACCTTCAGAATGGATGTGTTAAAAGAATTTGCAAATAGAGAGAAATTATTTTCCATTTGTTTAAAATCACAAACAGTGTTGCCAACTCGACTCTTCAAAACTCGCTATGAAACGGTGCAGAAACCGTTAAATTCCTATATTGTCAATGTAAAATGAGATTACTTTTCCTCTGTAAGTGTTAAACATACTTGCTAAATCATCAGCAATACAAATTTCAGAAATTTTACCCTCTAAACTAACACTGTAAAACGCCAGACCTAGCGGGAAAACCGCTGAATTGGCAACACTGATCACAAAACCTTCTATCTCTAAATTCTCTAAACGAATCTGACAATCGGCTCGTACAGCTAAATACAAACGAATCTGATAATCGACTCGTACAGCTAAATATAAAGGAATCTGATAATCGACTCGTACAGCTAAATATAAACGAATCTGATAATCGACTCGTACAGCTAAATATACACGAATCTGATAATCGACTCGTACAGCTAAATATAAACGAATCTGATAATCGACTCGTACAGCTAAATATAACAATCGACTTGTACAGCTAAATATGAGCGAATCTTACAATCGACTCGTAAAGCGAATTTGATAATCGACTCGGAAAGCCACAATCGATTCGTTAGACTAAATACAGTATAAACGAATACGAGTATATGACAAACTATTTCGGAGAAATCACTGTTCACAGGCAAATGAACGGAGAAAAGACGAAATTATCAAAACCATTTCTTCCTTTTGGGGATTCTGAGAAGGTATTTACGGCAAAATCTCAAAACAGATTTTTAGCAGCAACGCCATGCTATAAAAAAACAAGTTTCAGTGAAGGAAACAGCATTTTTCTTTCCCAAAAGTAGGCCTACTCACCATCACTGCTTGGTACACAGTATCTGGCATTACGAGCTGTGTTAACGGTGACTGTTGGCAGACAGAATGCCGCTTATCAAGAACACGTCCGGACCTGGACAGTTTATCATCGAAATGCAGCTTTGAGTGACGATTGTTGAAGTTTGCAATTTTCGCCACTATCTGCTTATATTGAGGCACGTTCAATATGATCCAAACCACGCCTTTACAATCCAACCAATGTGGTTACAATTCCACGCAACATTTGCACAGCAACGTGTACAATTACAGACTGCGTGCCGGGCGTGGTCGTTCATTGTGTACCTCATTAAGATTTCATATACCAATTTAATTAAATGTAATGGCTTTAATCTTTCCTCTGCTGTTGTCCGACAGTATGTCTCCTCGGACATACGTATAATACTTAATATTGTGGTCAAAAAGAAGGTAACACTTCAATTTCATAACACTTATGATTTATTACTATTCTTGTTATTACAATAAAAGCTGCGCTATACATAACTGAAGGGAAATTGTTTAAATTACGCACCACTCAGAACTGCGTGTAAATCGATGGTATCCGGATAAAGGAGTTTGTCTTTTTTTTTTTTTGTGCAAATGGAGTTTTGTTCTCCAGGTGAATACACAAGTAAAATTCTAGAAGTGTGCAAAAAACAAAAGAATACTAGCATTTGATGCGTTCTATTATATAAAAATAGTAATATGCGTTATAAGAGAGGTATATGTAAAGTTTTCACGTTCGAGGAAAAGTTTGAAAAAAGCGATACGTAGTTGAGCTTTTTTAATTTCCGAGAATTGAAAGAAAACATACCGCTCGCGTATTGTACATTATTTTGTGCGAAGATCGTTTATTACATACTTCAAAGAGGAATTTCTAATTAGTTGCAATGAAATCTCCATCTTGGTTTCTGCTCAATGACGGCAAATTTGCAGAACAAAAACATCTATCTTCAACATTGTTGCTTTAAAATGTGTTCTGTGTTTACTATACTCCAGCAGGCCGTGATATACGTCTGTCTTTTTTTCCCCCAGTCTATGATGAGTCTGGAATCTTGTTGATTTTTTCACGGCTTCCTTAATGTTACTTGCATCACGAATGCAGTAACTTTAGTGGAGTTGTAGAGTTTGCTTAATTTTTGCAAATATTTAAAAACAATAATTAACAGTGCAATTTAGGTGAAATTGCAGTGGTAAGTTTCCAATTTATAATTATTACTACATTGAACGTCTTCAAAATACTATGTTAAAAGCCTAAAGCAGTAAAATCAATACTATGTCACTTAGGCGGTAAGAAGAGGGAAACTGTTATGTGTGTTAGGTTGGGAATACTGAATGTGGAATTTTAGACTTTCCGCGGATTGGTTTTGTGCGGAAACCAAGCAAATACGCACGATCTCGCACAAAAATTATTTTCAATAACTGTTCGAAGTTTATTTTCATTTACCTCATTTATGACTTGTCTTCCTTTATTCAAACACCATATGCCAACAACTGCCATAGTAACAGAACAGTTGAAGTACGAAGACACACATGCAAGCAGTGAAAACAGAGTGAACTTTAAACGAGTCATCTTGCACTCCAACCGTAAGAATGAATATAAGAGAGTGCCAAACTATAAATAGAGGATCGGAAGCAAAATGAAAGCAAAAACGAGAGCTGAGACATGTGCAACCGGCCATGCAGCAGGTGGGCCGCGTCGCGACGGCTGTCCGGACTGCAAGCACAGTGGAATTCCTGGTGGACAACGACCATGTTCAGTACCGGTAAGATCTTTTCGGAATACGAGTACAGTACGACTCCATTTCTGTGAATGGTTGTAAGCTTAGTAAACAATGATGATGACAATTCAGTTCAGTTCAGATACTGGCACTGGACACATCACAGACAGTATGAGATGTCTGTCAAGCGGACGTCTTCAAGCATGCAACAAAGACTGCAAATTATTCGTGGAATTGAAAATGGCGAAAACTTTAAACGCATCGCAAGTAATTATAATAAGCAGGGAACGGATTTATATGGACTAAAAATATATGAAATATGTAAATATATATGTAGTTATTTTTACCAAAATATGGAATTAAATATGGATTTTTACCAAAATATGGAATTAAATATGGACTTAAAATTATAAAAAAATGACTATGTACGTTAAATATTGGTACATTTTAATCAAACTAAACAAAAAATATAATGGACGTACCTTATCTTCCAATGTAGTTTCAACAAAACACAATTTTTATTGTCTGTTACCATAACAATAGGTTACAAACATTTCTTTCAAGTGCTGAAAAGTGAATCTTCTTCTATTGTCTCTGAGGATAGATTTATACTGACTAAAAGAGCGTTCGACGTCACAAGAAGTAACTGGTACATAATTCAATTTCACAATGTTTGCTGGGGATAAGTCCAAGTTAATCTTCACTGTTGATTCACCACTCATCACAGCAACAACCTTTTGTAGTTCTTCATATCCAGGGTTTTTTGAAAGTACAGTGTCCACCTTAGCTCTTACTGCATCTGCAACTTTACCTCTACCACGATTCAGTTGTTCCACAGTACTATTTATAATTTCAAAACTTTCAGATAGTGAAAGGTGCCTATTTTGGAGACTTTTGAGCGTTTTTATGATGCATGAAAATGTATGCTGAATGTGAGCTAAGTCATTCTTCACACTTATGTCACAGGTAACTGTTTTCGCAGTATCAATTGAGACTGCATCTTCAGAGTCCAATGCAAGGAGAACATTGTTAATAGAGTCTATATGTTCGGCATAATATTCAACTGCTTCTAGCCATGTACCCCATCTAGTTAAAATTGGCTTTGGTGGCAATGGAATTTCAGGGTACATTTCTTTCAACACGTTAACTCTACTGGGAGCTTTGAGAAATACTTTTTTCACTGATGAAATCAACAAATCTACTTTAGGGAAATTGTCTCTGACCACTTCTGCCACACGATGAAATGCATGCGCCACACAAGTAAAATGAGTCAATTTAGGATATACAACAGATAATGCTTGTCCAGCTTTGACCATATAAGGGGCAGCATCGCTAATAAAGAATAACACATTATCGTACATAATACCCTTTGGCCACAGGATACCCATAGCTTCGTTGAACAGTTTAACTATAGTTTTGTTATTGCACTTTTCTAGAACATCACAATGTAAAAGAATTCGTTCAGAATATTGTTCACTTAACAAACCGATAACTACATTACCAACAAGTCTACCTTCTTTGTCGGGAGTCTCATCAATGGAAACCCAAATTGAACTATCTTTAATTTCATCTCTTATCTTCTGTATTGTCTCATCGTAGATGGATGGAGCATACGTCTTCCTAAGTGTTGACTCATCCGGGATTGTATGTTGAGTATATTTTTCAAGGAATTCCCTGAAGACCTTATTCTTTAGTTTGTAGAGAGGAATATCAGCAGAGATGAGAGAACGGCACAGGTCGATGTTAAACTCAGATCTTACATTCGATGTTGTTGGTTGTGTTAAAAACAATTGTCTCTGCTTGGAATTTAGTTGTTTGTTGGCCTGATGTTTACTAGTTGTAATGTGTTGTTGCACCAGGAACTTTTGTGTAGATGATACTGCACACTGACACAAATTACAAAATAATATTTTATTGTCAGTTGATAAACCATCTTCTTTAAATTCTGAAATGTAACTTGTTAGTTTTGATTTTAAATTGACTGAATGACGTACTTTTGGCATATTTACCGTCTTTATAGTATGATTTACAAAACTGAACCTATGTGTACTCTGACTGGCATTTAACTGTTGAGCTGCACAACTGAAGTCTGTTAAAAATTTTAAATTAAATTAATACAGTTTTGTAACTTACTTTCCCATTGTTGATAGGACTGCTAATTTTCAAATAACTCTGATGTTAAAGGGATTACTGAACATGTGTTTAAATCTCTATTGTTGAACTGTATTTTTAAAAGTTAATGGAATTTTGTTTTGTTTTATTGTTAAACCTAATATAATATGGACTGTTTTATATGAAATATGGAAAATATATGGAAATTAACGAAAATATGTACTAAACTCTAAAATATGGAAAAATATGGAAAATAAAAGTAGGATTTTTCAACCCTACACATTGTGAAACATAAAGATAATGCAAAATATAAATTATATTAGCTTTATAAGTAAATATGTATTTACATATAAATCCTTTCCCTGATAATAAGTATCAGTGTTCCCACGCAATTTATAAGTCGGTGCCTGCTGGGGTAAATTTTCCATTGAAACTCTAAAGACAAGCTGGAATAAATTATTTATTTACATCTGAAGTCGAAAGGGCGATTTCTGAATAAAGAAACCTTACGTGAAATCCACCAGTCATTATGCTGCAGTCACTACTCTTATCAGAACTATAAAATACAATTTATTTTTCTTTCAGAACACAATAAAACTGGAAATTTGTTAGAAACTCCTTTAGTCCTAAAAATATTGTAGTTCATAAAAAAAATTCTATATTTGATGGGCTATATGAAGATTTAATTTGTTTACTGTTACATTAATATAATACTGTATCTTCCTGAGTCCTGAGAGTATAGTATACTGTACTATACTTCATACATGATTATGATATAAGATATATGAGCAGGAACCGAAGTATAGTATAATATACCTGCATTTGTGCCCTACGTGCAACTGCAGAATTTTTTCAGCATTTCTCCTCATGTCAGTGACCTTTTTTAAGTGCAGAATTATATATTATTTTAATGTACCGAAGTACATCTGATGTTTCCATGCAGATATTCTGCGTCATCATACGATGAAAGTGTAGTGGAACGGAGAAAAATTCTCTCCGGCACCGGGATTTGAACCCGGGTTTTCAGCTCTACGTGCTGATGTTTTATCCACTAAGCCACACCGGATTCCCATCCCGGTGTCGGATGGAATCGTCTCAGTTTACTCGTATATTGAACAGAATCATACTGAACTTTGAAAATAAAACAACAAATGTCTCAGAACTCAGGAGGACTTCTGTGGTACTATCGTGTTTATGGGTCTTTTCATAATACGTCTGCATCGCTGGGACCTTAGTGAACCAAAAGAGGTGGGCTCTTTCTGTGAAGGACTTTATACAGAATTGGAGTTGTAGGCCTACTGTATTTCGGAATGCAATTATTATCTGCACTGCACAAAGGAAATTACTGAATCATATCATCTTCCTAGAAAATTACCCGCATGGAATTCCTACGGCAGAAGTAGCATTGAAATCCCTGACATCTGGCACAACGATGCTGACTTGTTAATGCACTCGTGTTTGGCCGCAATGGCTGCTGTATTATTGAGACGCATAGTTGGCTGGAAAGTGAAGCCGGTCTAACAGGGAATAATATCAGCGAATGAATTGTCTGCCTTGACATGTAGCACAAGTTGCGGTAACGCTCGCCTCGATAATTTCTTTCAGTTTAGACATTTCAAAGTCATTTTACGAAACTGCAGTCCTTCAGTTGTTCGTGGAAGGAAATGAACTCTACCTTATTACATTCCATGAATGTTTTATCAGACAACCCGCATAAATCAAGCCACGGCACTCGTCTCGTGTGCTCGTCGTGCACTATAACGTCAAGAGACATAAGATTTTATTTATTTATTTATTTATTATTTTGCTAATAATCGTAACATAAAATATAATATATACAGAAAAACTTTAGCTCGCCCCTGAAAGAGCAGAACTCGTGCTCAGGGGCTTATCAACCGTATGTAACTTTTTATTTTATTATGGAAATTGCATTTTGTTTCTAAAACACAAACTTAGATTTGAAACTATTCTGAAAGAAAGCTTCTTTTATACACTTTTTTTTACTAATGGCGGGCGTCTGCTTATTCTGTGGCATTCGCTGATGATGCCACTTTTTTGACAAGTCATAGTGATATTAAGGAATTAAAAACTCTTAGGCCTACTAATTCAGTTTTTAATGAAGCCAAGAAATGGTTTAGTTCCAATAAATTGCTTTTAAATGAAAGTAAAACTGCATCTATGTCATTCAGTAGTACAGTCATGGAAAATAATAACTTCAAATTTATCGGTATTACTGTGAACAGCACACTTATCTGGCCAAACTATGTTGATTTTATTTGTAAAAAATTGTCAAGAGTTATATTCTGCAAAATTTGAAAATGTATTTTTTTTTTACTTTATTTCATTGGGTTATTTTACGACGCTGTATCAACATCTAGGTTATTTAGCGTCTGAATGATGTGAAGGTGATAATGCCGGTGAAATGAGTCCGGCGTCCAGCACCGAAAGTTACCCAGCATTTGCTGGTATTGGGTTGAGGGAAAACCCCGGAAAAAACCTCAACCAGGTAACTTGCCCCGACCGGGATTCGAACCCGGGCCACCTGGTTTCGCAGCCAGACGCGCTGACCGTTACTCCACAGGTGTGGACCTTGAAAATGTATGTTCCGAAGAATTATATTAGAGTTGTCTATTTTTCTTATTTTCATAGTATACTTTCTTACGGACTACTTTTATGGGTAATAGTACTCATATTAATAAGGTACAAAAAAAAGCTATTAGAATTATAACAAATTCATCAATGAAGGCACACTGCAAACCGTTATTTGTGAATTAAAAAATAATGACTGTAACATAACATCACTGTATATTTATCAAGCCCTAAATTTTGTCAAAGATAATTCACTAATGTTGACACATAGGAATGATGTTGACCTATACAACACCAGGAGTCGTGACCTTTTTTGATATACCTAAGTGTACGCTAACCAAAACAATGAATACCGGTAATTATTTTGTTATGTCTTTATGAACTGCAAATAAATTTCCGACACATGTTTTCAATCTGGAAAAGAAGTCTTTTAAGAGACTTGTCTCTGGTTGGTTAATCAACAAATCTTTTTATGATATTAATGAGTTTTTAATGTTAATGTTGTTGAGTGTTTCTGAAACAATTTTATTGGTTTTTATGTCTCTGTTGTTTATTTTATATGTATTACTTGACTTTGTCAATTGCACAAATTTATGTTCACTGACTGTACGATACTCAATATACTTGACTTTCGTCATTCACCCATATAAAGCCAGTTGCGTAGACCAAATTTACTCACAGAGTCGTTGCCTAGGGTACGCCATAGGAGGCTGGTCTACACTACACCCGCGATGAGGCGAGATGTTGATGGAGATTATTTGTTGAGATGCCACAGGAGAACCGGACTCCAGGAGAAAACCCATGTTGCCTGTTCCATGGACTTGCCCAACATAAGTTATAAACCGGGGGGTACATCAGGATGAAAATCGGGTCCACAGGATTTTAAGTTCAGCGTACTAGCCACTAGACCACCATGGCGGCTCTTTTATATACATTATACATCGTGTTTGAAAGATTATCGTAATTCTCTTTCATACGATTATTATTATTAATTTTAATTTATTTTAGTTGGTTATTTAACGACGCTATATCAACTACTAGGTTATTTAGCGTCGATGAGATTGGTGATTTTTTATTTAACGACGCTGTATCAACTACTAGGTTATTTAGCGTCGATGAAAATGGTGATTTTTTTTAGTTGGTTATTTAACGACGCTGTATCAACTACTAGGTTATTTAGCGTCGATGAGATTGGTGATTTTTTATTTAACGACGCTGTATCAACTACTAGGTTATTTAGCGTCGATGAAAATGGTGATTTTTTTTAGTTGGTTATTTAACGACGCTGTATCAACTACTAGGTTATTTAGCGTCGATGAGATTGGTGATTTTTTATTTAACGACGCTGTATCAACCACTAGGTTATTTAGCGTCGACCAGATTGGTGATTTTTTAGTTATTTAACGCCGCTGTATCAACTACTAGGTTATTTAGTGTCGATGAGATTGGTGATTTTTTTAGTTGGTTATATAACGACGCTGTATCAACTACTAGGTTATTTAGCGTCGATGAGATTGGTGATTTTTAGTTGGTTATTTAACGATGCTGTATCAACTACTAGGTTATTTAGCGTCGATGAGATTGGTGATTTTTTTAGTTGGTTATTTAACGACGATATATCAACTACTAGGTTATTTAGCGTCGATGAGATTGGTGATTTTTTTAGTTGGTTATTTAATAACGCTGTATCAACTACTAGGTTATTTAGCGTCGATGAGATTGATGATTTTAGTTGGTTATTTAACGACGCTGTATCAACTACTAGGTTATTTAGCGCCGATGAGATTGGTGATTTTTTAGTTGGTTATTTAACGACGCTATATCAACTACTAGGTTATTTTGCGTCGATGAGATTGGTGATTTTTTTAGTTGGTTATTTAACGACGCTATATCAACTAGGGGTTATTTAGCGTCGATGAGATTGGTGATAGCGAGATGAGGCCGAGGATTCGCCATAGATTACCTGGCATTTTGCTTACGGTTAGGGAAAACCTCGGAAAAAGCCCAACCAGGTAATCAGCCCAAACGGGGATCGAACCCGCGCCCGAGCGCAGCTTCAGACCGGCAGGCAAGCGCCTTAACCGACTGAGCCACGCCGGTGGCCGAGAGATTGGTGATAGTGAGATGATATTTGGCGAGAGGAGGCCGAGGATTCGCCAAAGATTACCTTGCATTCACATTACGATTGGGGAAAACCACGGAAAAAACCCAACCAGGTAATCAGCCCAAGAGGGGATCGAACCCGCGCCCGAACGCAACTTCAGACCAGCAGGCAAGCGCCTTAACCGACTGAGGCACGCCGCGCCGGTGGCTTTAAGTATTAATGATACAATAACTTGCTGTATAGGCATATAGTTTCTTTAATAGATTCTCGAAGTTTTCACTGGCACATTATAAACACTGTGAGAATCCCTTGTTACACGGCATACATCAACGCGATAGTCAAATTCTTGCCACACTCTCTCCAACATATCTCTGTTTATGGATGCAATCGAAGAAATTATCCAATGACTTATTTTCTCAAGGTCTTGAAACAGAGACTGCACATAAACTATATCCTTCACATATCCCCAAAGAAGGAATTCACATCACGGGGTGAAGCCTAGTAACCTGGGAGACTAAGGATAATCAACCAGATCAGCGGCGGTAGCACGACGCGGTAGATGTAAATTCGAAAATGTCTACGAAACAACCTTTGTACCATTGTTACTGAATTTGTTTTCGCAAGCTTCACAACGGAAAATCTATTATGTTGTGGAGTTGCCATTTTTCAACAAATTCGCATAATAAAAAAAGAAAAAATATATTTCAAGTTATGAATCGTGATATTCATTTTCAAGACTTCAATACTCCATATTTACCACTAGAGGCCGGCACGATACGAAGAAAGCCACCGGCGTAGCTCAGTCGATTCGGGTTCCATTTCCGCTTGGGCTGATTGAATGGGGTTTCCGTGGTTTTACCCAAACAGTTTAGTGATAGTTATAACAAAGAAGATAAATTTGCGCAAAATATTAAGATTTCAATTAATTATGAGAATTTTAAAGAAACATTATGGAATATGACATTTTTTGGCTTTAAATGCATTCTACACATCACGAATATTGAGAATCCTTAATCCATACCGCTAGCAGGAACGGTTCAGAACATGAAATTTTATTTTTTGCTCGTCACTACTAACCTAATGCTACTGTACAACCCGCACAAACAAGTGAGAAACTTATCTTCATATGTCAGCGCCATTTCGGTGGCCCCTATAAATTCGATGGTACTTGGGTAAAGGGTGGTAAATCATAAAAATGAGTTTTGTGTTAAATGAAAATTAAACTTCGGGTCCTTGCTGCAAATAATTTTCTACACAAATAAAAAACATCAAATGAGCCGTTCAGAGCAAAAGTGGTGTAAGTCAAAATTGGGTACTGAGGTTTAAAGTAAAAATTCTGTAAAATATAGGGAAAAGTAACAATTAATATGGCCTTCTTGCTATCCACTGACTAATAATAGTTTAAATAAATTCAATATTAATTGCTACTTTACACTGTATTTTACAGAATGTTTACTTTAACCCTCATTACCCATTAGTCTCAGGAACCGAAGTATAGTATAATATACCTGCATTTGTGTCCTAAGTGTAAGCTGCAGAAGTTTTTCAGCATTTTTCCTCATGTCAGTGACCTTTTTTTAAGTGCAGAATCATACTGAACTTTGAAAATAAAACAACAAATGTCTCAGAACACAGGACTTCTTTGTGGTATGGGTTTATGGGTCTTTTCATAATACATTAATACTTTTGCTCTGAACGGCTCAAATGCTAGTATTCTTTTGTTTCTTGCACACCCATTTGCAGAATTTCACTTGTGTATTCCCATGGAGTACAAAACTCAATTTGCACAAAAAATGACTTAATCCCCTTCACCCGAACACCTTCGAATTACCCTTTCATGGTTAGAAGTGATTCCATTTTTTCTAAGGCTACATTAATTACATGACCTAATTTTTCTTCACTCTCAGACAGCAGTGTAAAACTAAACAGGTTCCATTTCGTGACATTTCTGGTTAGATGTCCTGCAGCACGCACCTGTGCCCAGAGTCTGGAATCGAATTGAGAACTCAATTTATTTCCGTATCTAGAGCAACTACAAAATCAGAGCTGCAGGAAATTGGAAGGAAACTACGAACTGCAGACCGTGGTACGGAATCTTCCAGGGCGAGATAGAGCTGCAAGTTCAGTGCAAGGTTGCTAGGATACGGCATAATCGTAACGTCACGAAACAGACGAAGTCTTGCACTCGTTATTAAAGACGACGTAACTGAAGCTGAGATACAACACAACTATTTATTCTACGTGAAGTTCATCATCCAATCTACATAAAGAGCACACAGATACCAAAATCTAATCACTTACTTTTAAATAAAGTAAACACCAAATTTCTCCACATTTAAAGGACAAAACTAAAATTCTTGCAATCATTTATTATCATAATACTCTGCTCTCTTAAGGGGAGAGGATGGTATTTTTTTCAACTTTTTTCCTATTTGGTGTAAAATATTAATTTTTTGTGTGCAGAGAGCTCATAGCTGTAGCAACTCAACGAAAAATAAATATTTTGAAAAAAAATTATTTGGGGGCCCAGATTTGAAAAAAAAATATACCCAATGCAGGATTTTACTAAAACCGATATATCTAAACCGTTTTTAAATGTATATTCATCCAGTTTTTTGCAATGTACTTGCAAAAGCATGCTCTACAAACTGTCTGTAACAGAATTTTGATATTAATCCCTACGTTTGTTAAATAAACAATTAAAATTTAATAACACTTTTCTGAATTCCTTTCTTGCAAAGAAATGGACGCAGTTTTAAAATGAAATCAATTAACAAAATTCTGTTACAGAGAAAAGTTTCCTAATAGTCTAAAGAATGTGTGTTCTAAATTCCATGCATGTATCTTTAATAGTTCAGAAATTATATCCATTTTTGTTTGGCAATGTAAATCGATAAAAGGGAGCGAGTGATTTAAAAGTCCACAGCGCAGGAAGTTTAAAAATGGCGTCTCAACATCCGATAAGGGCACAAATACCCACGAAATGTTATGCAATTCAGTCCACACATATCACAGTGTATTTTAAAGATTTTTTTTTAATTTACTCATTATTCACCAAAAAATACCAACCTCTCCACTTAAATTGACTGAGCATATTGGGAATTAAAACAGCTTTCCCAAAACACGCTATGAAATGTTTCACATGAAACAATTTTTATCTCGAAATGGAAGCAAAAATGATCAAAATTGTATTAAACGTTTTTGTTTGAAATATCTCAAAGAATAACCCCCTGAATTAATGACATTACTTACGGTTATCCCTGTATATATAGCAACAAGAACTGCCTCCTTTTTGCTACGAAACGATTGGGAGCTCTGCTCCAATTCCACTGTAACGTGCTACCAAACGGAATCACACCGTTCTTGCACTAAAAGATGGGGCGTATATTTTTTTTAACGTATGAAACAGGCAAAACATTAATTTGAATAAAAAGTGGTGCCACCCCCTTTTTGAAAGGACCCCTTCAATTGTTTCTAAGACTGTGCTTTACGATTTCACGTACTATGTTATTTTGAAAAAAAAAAATCTTAAATAAATAACCAACTATTTATAGGCGCCTATTCCTCTGCCGGACCCTGTGATTTGTGCGTAAATAATAAAATTACATTCACACAAATAACAGTAGCAGTAGGGATGTCAAGAAGACACAGGTCTGCTGAATAATGAGGTCAGGCCCGGGGTCGCAAGGACTGCTCCATGCAATGTCCTGAAGACCCTTATATAATGAAGATTCACATCATCCCACATTAAACGGTTAAATTACTGCATCCATTGTTTGCATGGTGGACGGGATGTGAACCGCCTAAACAGGATGAAAATAACCTTCACGATAAGCTGATGAAACTGGAGCACATGCCATTGTCCGCCAACACATTGTTCACACTGACCCATGGCAGCGCCACAGCCGTGAACAGATTGTTGAACGCCGTTCAAGCAAGCCCTCGCTGAAATCCGTTAATAACAAAAATATTATCGAAACTGGGGCGTCTTGGTGCATCGGTCAACCGTGGTGTGCAAGGTTGCAGCGACCTCAGCCTGCCACACCTCCAGCCTCCCCGCCTCTGTGGCTAAGTGCTGTGAATGAGCAGAGCATTTCAAATTCATGTAAAGGGAAGTCATTTAATATGGAGGAAGGAACAGAAAACTTTCCGAAAACATGGGAACTGAAAATCAAGCTTTCAGATATAAAAGGTAAAAGGTAAAGGTATCCCCGTAACATGCCATGAAGGCACTTGGGGGGCATGGATGTAGAGCCCCATGCTTTCCATGACCTCGGCACCACGCTCTGACCGCCTTTTACCCCCGGGAAAGACCCGGTACTCAATTTTATAGAAGGCTGAGTGAACCTTGGGGCCGTTCTGAAAGTTTGGCAACGAGAAAAAATCCTGTCACCACCTGGGATCGAACCCGGACCTTCCAGTCCGTAGCCAGCTCCTCTACCAACTGAGCTACCCGGCCGCCGCTTTCAGATATAACTCCCTGTAAAGTTGATTTGAATAATTTTTCCGGGGCCGGGTATCGAACCCGGGATCTTTGGTTAAACGTACCAGCGCTCTACCAACTGAGCTACTCGGGAACTCTACCCGACACCGATCCAACTTTTCCCTCCATATCCACAGACCTCAAAGTGGGCTGACAACCGTCAAGCAACCAACATTGAGTGCACACTAACTCTGTGTGACTTAAATTGTGGTTTTCTGTTAACGAACAGTGACGTGTATTATGCAAATCAAGCTTTCAACAAAAAAAAAAAAAACACAATTTAAGTCACACAGAATTAGTGTGCACTCAATGTTGGTTGCTTGACGGTTGTCAGCCCACTTTGAGGTCTATGGATATAGAGGGAAAAGTTGGATCGGTGTCGGGTAGAGTTCCCTGGTAGCTCAGTTGGTAGAGCGTTGGTACGTTTAACCGAAGGTCCCGGGTTCGATACCCGGCCCCGGAACAATTTTTCCCTCGAAATAATTCAAATCAACTTTACAGGGAGTTATACCTGAAAGCTTGATTTGCATAATACACGTCACTGTTCGTTAACAGAAAACCACAATTTAAGTCACACAGAGTTAGTGTGCACTCAATGTTGGTTGCTTGACGGTTGTCAGCCCACTTTGAGGTCTGTGGATATAGAGGGAAAAGTTGGATCGGTGTCGGGTAGAGTTCCCTGGTAGCTCAGTTGGTAGAGCGTTGGTACGTTTAACCAAAGGTTCCGGGTTCGATATCCGGCCCCGGAACAATTTTTCCCTCAAAATTATTCAACATGTGAACTGTTCAAAATTAAAAACACTGAATTAGAGTGTAGTACAGTTATTTAAAATGACCGAGTGTCTACAACAACAATTTTTAACTTATATGGGGATCACCAAAAACCGACGTGGTGTTCTACAGCTTTTTCAGCTTTAATTCAGAAAAGATCAGTAGTCATTCAGAGAGCGTCAATTGTATTTCAGATTAATCAAAGTGAATTTCAGAATAGGTGACTGCTAATGCAAAAAGGGTCAGATATTCAGAAAAGATCAATATTGTATTGAGATTAATCAATTAATACGGTTCCGTGATATCGGAATCGATTATAGTATCAATATTGTTCACCTAACGTCGCTACAACTGTAGTATTGAAACAATTCTAATAAGACTCCAATTTATAATATCGGTGCAATTCTCTGATATCGGTTCAACTTCTGGTGCCGAAACAATTCTTCCGGAATCTCCTTTGATTCCATAATCGATTTATGTTGTTGATATTGCAATGTTCTTAAACACAAGAACTGTACGATGAAAGAGTAGTGGAACGGAGAAAAATTCTCTCCGGCACCGGGATTTGAACCCGAGTTTTCAGCTCTACGTGATGATGCTTTATCCACTAAGCCACACCGGACTCCCATCCCGGTGTCGGATCGAATCGTCTCAGTTCAAATCCCGGTACGATGACGTAGAATATCTGCATGGAAATATAATACTTCGGTACATTAAATAATATATACAAGGAACTGTCTAAATCGGAGTATTAACGAATAATTGTATAAAACAATCACGTATACTTTTTCAGGAGGTATGAGAGCAAATTTGAAAATACATTGAGAGCATACGGTGGAAGAGGTTAAGCTTTACTGGTTCTAGTGGCGAAACTCTTAAAAGGCTTTTGAGGCTTAGCCTACCCAAAAAAAAATTAGAGTTATTATACCTAGTAACAGTAGGCCTATAAGTTTGTAATAACGATGTATCGTAACACTTGATTTAACTCTGATCCTTCCACAAATTCAGTTCACTATTGGCAGTCATTTCAGGATCCGAGAGTTCAGTGCGACGCGAGGCTTGTCGCCATGGCTACAACCTTTACTCGTAAGCTTGAGGGGGGGACCGGGAAGGAGATATCGATTCGCTACATCTCCGTGTTAAACGAGGCTAGCCTTGTAGCTATATTGGTGTTCTATGAATAGGCTGTGTTGTTGAGCGTTAGTTTAATCAAAAGTGCATGCGTGTGTGTATTACAAGTTAATGTTCTGCAGAATGGCTCATTCTGAGAGAACATTGAGGTCATTATTATTTATTTCTAGAACAGAAAGAGAAACCCTCATCCGGGGAGGCCTCCATGTCCTTGTGTGGTCAAAAAAGTAGGCCTATTTATGTGATCCATAGATTAATTCCTCTCCCGACAGGTCGCAGCCCTGTAAGGCCCGGGTGGCGTGGGTCGTGTAAATGAACCTAAAAGGGATAGGTTAAACTAAGGGAAAGAAGAAGAAGAAGAAGAAGAAGAAGAAGAAGAAGAAAGAGAAACCGCTTTAGTTGGACGTATGAAACAAAATGTGCTTACAAAGATACGAGATCGACAGTACATTTGCATATTAAAATAGCGGATGGTGGAAGACAGGACAGAAATTTTCCGTTTTCATGGTATAGGCCAGCTTCTTATTACCGATGGAAATGAGGTCGCTGCTATCGCCACAAACAGAAAACATGCAACGAGCTCGGTAGTTCGGACTCCTGCCGTCGCTAATCGGAACTTGTCTGGCCTATATAAGAAATATCCTTGGTTAACAGGGTACTCTGAGACAAATAAGTTACATTGTTTTACCTATTCTGTTTGGGAGTGAAAATAAGTGGCCATCATCTTCTTGTGGGGTTTGTCATAAAAAGTATTTTCATAGAAAATCCGATAAACACCTGCTGTATAAAAAAATATAAGGTCTCCCCAGTATTTACACCTTAGCTTCGCCACTGCCTGGTTCAGAATACTCCCAAAAAGCTGCGTGCTACACCAAGCCTTTTTTTCGGCCCAAGTGTGTTTCCCAGCCGCCCGATAAGACCCCGTCTGCTACAGCTGCCCGTTCCCTGGGTTATCAGCCCCCCGCGTCGCTCGCCCCACACCACCTCGTTTAATAACGCTGCAGCGCCGTGCTCGCTTCAAGTCTATTATTACAAGTAGGTCAGTAAGTACGGCCGAGTCGCTATCTGCAAGATATGAACAAGTGCAGCTATCATTGACGAGGGCGGCGACCATGACATCAAGCAATTATCTTAAAAATTGGCTGATTGCCTGCACAATACAGGGAAGGAAGTCTTAAACAAATAAATATTGCTAGACAGGAAACTTTCCAACGCTAATTTTATAGCAAATTTCCTCCTTAAGGGTATATGTACGTGAACGACCACAAATATTATCAGAAAATTCAGGCTCTAAATTTCTAAAATTTTATAAGAAAATGAACTCACAATTGGACAAAAATTACAAGGTACCACAACAAGACTTATTAGAACTTAAATATCTGATAGAAGTATAAAAAAGGTTACTGATAATATTTTTCAAACCAGTTTTATCAAAGTATTAAAAAAAAAATCTGTAGTTACATTATTTGGTAACCATAATATTGTTATGGTCTCTCTGACATCTTTAATATTTTTCCTGCATGTAATGAACACTTATTTCTGAAAAGTAGACTACTCTCAGACATGTAGGGTTGTTTATTTCAATACAATTAATTTTTTATTTGTGCTATATAAAATATATTAAAATTTACATAATGTTTCGTGACCTAATTTTTCTATTTTCAAAGAAATGGGCATTATTGTAGTCTATCTTTTGCATAAATGCATGTTAAATCAGTGTAAAAAATTTCAGAATTATATCTCCAATGGTTGTGGAGTTATGGAATAATGTGTAAAGTTTTCAAATTTTGGAAAATTTAATTTAAAGTAAAAAGTGAACTGTAAAAAAATATTACTAGTAACCTTTTTTATACTTTTATCAGACATTTATGTTCTAATAAGTCTTATTGTGGTACCTTGTAATTGTTGCCCAATTGTGAGTTAATTTCCTTATCAAATTTTAGAAATTTAGGACCTGCATTTTCTGATAGCATTTGTGGTCATTCACGTACATATACCCTTAAGAAAAATCCATAATAATGTCATATTTTATAACAGTCGTCACTTCTCGAAATATTGATTCTGTCGCACCAAAGTTTATTTCGGAACAGATGTATCGTACTCAGTGGCGAAGCTAAGATGTAAATACTGTGTAGACTGAGAAAATCTGCTTACCTTGTATCATTTTATAGAGTAGATGTTTATCAGCTTTTCTATCAACATTTTTAGGCGTTAAAATCGGGAAAATATTTACCTTTTATGTACTAAAAATCCGAAAATATGTAACAAAAAAGGGAAAATATTTAATTATGTTACAATTATTTTATGTGAATATAAACAACGTGCAGTACTCACAAGTATGAATTATGATATCTCGCCAACTGCTTAAGAATTACAATTTTTCCATCACAAACGACGACTATCGCGGAACACTGCCTTGTACGGGGAAAAAGAGCGCTTTGGGCATTAAGAAACAACATGTACTCCCTAGAGACATGTTTATGATTGAAAACGAAAACAGAAGCAGGTAACGTTTATAAAATTACAACTGCTTCTTGAATCAGCATTATAACTTACAAGGCACTCCTAAATGACACATTAGTGTTTATGTGTGCAGTTACAGTACAATTTTTTTTAGCGGTAAGAGCTCTTATCAGTCTTATCGCTTGTGGTGAGAGAGGAGACTGCAATTCCACAGATAGGCAATTCCGAGAAATAGTTACCAGCAATTACGTCTAAGCAACTGCACTAAACATTCAGGTGATAATTAATGTGAAATGGGGCTTTTGTCAAAAATTATTTGATGAAAACTTCACTTTTGTGTGTTTCTATATGAATATTTGAAAATAATAATTACAATGAAAAATTCAAAATATGTTTTTATGTGAAATAAAATTTAAAATTTATGTTAAGGTGACCTTGTCCGAAACTTAAAACACAATTACGAGCTCCTATTACAGTTCAAATAAAATATTTATTTACCTAAAAATCCTAGCTCTAATGATAACCATTCATTTTAACCAGTAGTAAAATTAGGTTAAGGGTGGGTTCCTAGAAAACAGACATGTAACAGGACCACCATTAACAAATGATACACAAATTGTAGGCCGACATAATTTTGATTAGTACAATAAATACTTACTTACTTACAAATGGCTTTTAAGGAACCCGAAGGTTCATTGCCGCCCTCACATAAGCCCGCCATCGGTCCCTATCCTGTGCAAGATTAAGCCAGTCTCTATCATCATACCCCACCTCCCTCAAATCCATTTTAATATTATCCTCCCATCTACGTCTCGGCCTCCCTAAAGGTCTTTTTCCCTCCGGTCTCCCAACTAACACTCTATATGCATTTCTGGATTCGCCCATACGTGCTACATGCCCTGCCCATCTCAAACGTCTGGATTTCAAGTTTAGTACAATAAATATACGAGTATATAGACAAATAAATAAATAAAGATATAAGGACAGAAATAAATTTAAAAGGGATAAAATAAAACGTAATTAAAATGACGGGAGAGCCCGTAACATGAAATAAGAGAACAAAGATAAGAAAATAAGAGGTAAACGGTAAAGGCTGAAAAAATGGAATGAATTACTTATTACACAATGGAAAATAAAAGTGAAGACAAGTAGAGAATGGTCCGCCGTTGTGGCTACGTGGAAAGCGTGCGCGCTTACCAAGCAAGCGGTACGAGGTTCGATTCCCGGCGTGGGCAATGGAAGAAATTTATCTTCCGTCCACGGGACTGGGCGTTTGTCCGTTGTCTTGTGATTGTCCTGTAATGTCTCTGCGGTGGTCCTGCGCCACGCCGATCTCATATCCAGGAAGGCCAGCTGTTGTGAAATGTCTGGTGTGCGATCAGAAGAATCTTCCTTTTCTACCCGCAGTGGTGCGGAACTCAGAAAAAAAGGAAGGTTAAGCAGAGTAAATAAGAGAATGGAATGAGAAAAGAGATAAAGTAAGAAAGGAAAAGGAGACAAAGAAACAAGAGTTAAAGAAAGGGTAAATATGGAATTGCAGAAAATGTGGAAGACGTAAAGAACGGAAGCAAGAGCTACGTAATAAAAGAAATCCAGAAATATGGACACAGAACCGAAGATAAAAAATGAGACTGGAAACACATTCAATATCAACACAGTCTCTCTCACTGCAATAAAACTATGACGCTAACAGCATATTTTTTGCTATAATCCCAATAATAATGCAGGGGAACTGAGAATTATCTGATAATTTTATGGTGTTTTAATTTCCAGCGGAAATTAAAAGTTCATTAAGGCAAGCTTAACGGACTAATGACGCACTGATGTGTGATTTAATCTTGATCAAATCATCGGACCGACCTACGGGAATCTAATTGAATCAGCACCCTCATTTATTACAGCAGCGTTCTGATGCACGTCGGTTTATAGAGCAGGAGTAGACTCTTCTGATGTACCCGAGTGCATCTTTCAAGTGGCAATAGCGACGTCTAGACATAGCGTGCACAGGCTGCGAACAAGCTGTTCCGAGCGAAGCACTGGAATTGGTACATGTTTCTTCAATCTGGATGGGCAAACACGACTTCATGATTCAGAATTCATGGCTCAGAACTAAATTAGTAGCCCTACCTATTGGTGGCATTATTATTATTATTATTATTATTATTATTATTATTATTATTATTATTATTATTATTATTGTTATTATTCGGTTGAGAAGCTCTTATCATCCAGTCTGCTGTCCAAAAATCTGAAAGTTAGAATTTATAAAACAGTTATATTACCGGTTCTTCTGTATGGTTGTGAAACTTGGACTCTCACTCTCAGAGAGGAACATAGGTTCAGGGTGTTTGAGAATAAGGTGCTAAGGAAAATATTTGGGGCTAAGAGGGATGAGGTTACAGGAGAATGGAGAAAGTTACACAACACAGAACTGCACGCATTGTATTCTTCACCTGACATAATTAGGAACATTAAATCCAGACGTTTGAGATGGGCAGGGCATGTAGCACGTATGGGCGAATCCAGAAATGCATATAGTGTTAGTTGGGAGACCGGAGGGAAAAAGACCTTTAGGGAGGCCGAGACGTAGATGGGAGGATAATATTAAAATGGATTTGAGGGAGGTGAG
Organism: Periplaneta americana; assembly: GCF_040183065.1. Taxonomy (NCBI): domain Eukaryota; kingdom Metazoa; phylum Arthropoda; class Insecta; order Blattodea; family Blattidae; genus Periplaneta; species Periplaneta americana. The sequence goes on along the minus strand of NC_091131.1, from coordinate 10,934,972 downwards.
GTATGATGATAGAGACTGGATTAATCTTGCACAGGATAGGGACCGCTGGCGGGCTTATGTGAGGGCGGCAATGAACCTTCGGGGTCCTTAAAAGCCATTTGTAAGTTTTGTATTATTATTGTTAGTTCCCTGCCAAAGAGAAGGTCTTTCACTGCAAACCCAGCATCCTCCAATCTTTCCTATTTTCTGCCTCCATCATATAGGATCCGTGTATCTCAAAGTTGTCTATCATCTGATATCTTCTTCTGCCCCGAACCCTGTTCACCATTCCTTCATATGCATCCTTCAGTAGGCAGTTTCTTCTCAGCCAATGACCCAACCAATTTCTTTTTCTCTTCCTAATCAATTTAAGCATCACTCTTTCTTCACCCACTCTTTCCAACACAGCTTCGTTTCTTATTCTGTCTATTTCACACGCTCCATTCTTGTCCATATCCACTTTTCAAATGTTTCTAGTCGTTTCTCTTCACTTTGTTCGCAGAAGATCTTTTTCTATTAAAAGCTCCCTTTGCCATTGCTGTCCTCCTTTTCATATCATGGCAGCAGCTCATATTACTGTTTATAGTACACCCCAAGTATTTGAAGCTGTCCCAAAAGAGCTTCGAGGTAAACAAATAAATCACAAAAGAACAAACATACTTAAAGGTCTGACCTCTTGGATTCGAATGACATGAATTTATAGTTCTGTATTAAATTGTGTAAGTACGCAGGTGTTCTCGACCACCACTAATTTCATTATTTTAAGTTACGATTAGTAGTTATTCTAGTACAAAGAATTCGAGGATTTTACCTATTTTAGTTTCTTCAATCATTTTCTAATTTACGATAGATTGGTCTTCAGCGATTACAATTTTCTTTCACCCCTTTCCTAGTAATAAACCTATCACTTAAAAATCACAGTGTCCACGATTACATTTCTTTCTTTCTTTATTTGTTTGTTTGTTATTTTATTTATTTCTTTATTTGTTTGTTTATTTATTTCTTTGTATCTTCAGTTATTTATTTCTTTGTTTGTTTCTTTATTTCTTTGTTTGTTTGTTTATTTATTTCTTTACCTGTTTGTTTCTTTCCTTATTTCTTTATTTATTTATTTCTTTGTTTGTTTGTTTCTTTATTTTTTCTTTATTTGTTTGTTTCTTTATTTATTTGTTTGTTTCTTTCTTTCTTTATTTCTTTGTTTATTTATTTATTTATTTAAGTGTTTGTTTCTGTATTTATATCTTTCTTTGTTTCTTTATTTATTTCTTCATTTGTTTCTTTCTTTATTTATCTGTTTGTTTCTTTATTCATTTCTTTATTTCTTTGTTACTTTCTTTATTTCTTTTTTGTTTGTTTCTTTATTTCTTTTTTTGTTTGTTTCTTTATTTTTTTCTTTATTTGTTTGTTTCTTTATTTCTTTTTTGTTTGTTTCTTTATTTCATTGTTTATTTATTTCTTTATTTGTTTCTTTCTTTTGTATCTGTTTGTTTGTTTCTTTATTTATTTTTTATTTGTTTATTTATTTATTTATTTGTTTCTTTCTTTATTTATTTCTTTATTTGTTTGTTTTCTCTATTTATTTCTTTGTTTGTTTCTTTATTTGTTTGTTTCTTCATTTATTTCTTTATTTGTTTATTTATTTCTTTATTACTTTGTTTATTTACTTCTTTGTTTACTTCTTTATTTATTTGTTTATTTATTTCCTTGTTCCTTTATTTATTTCTTTGCTTCTTTATTTCTTTCTTTCTTTATTTCTTTATTTGTTTGTTTGTTTATTTATTTATTTCTTTGTTTGTTTCTTTACTTATTTGTTTGTTTCTTTATTTCTTTCTTTATTTGTTTGTTTCTTCATTTATTTCTTTATTTGTTTGTTTCTTCATTTATTTCTTTATTTGTTTGTTTCTTCATCTATTTCTTTATTTGTTTGTTTCTTTATTTATTTCTTTGTTTGTTTCTTTATTTCTTTCTTTATCTGTTTGTTTTTTGATTTGTTTGTTTCTTTATTTATTTCTTTATTTGTTTGTTTATTTATTTCTGTATTTATTTCTTTATTTTTGTTTGTTTATTTATTTCTTTATTTGTTTGTTTCTTTATTTATTTCTTTGTTTATTTATTTCTTTAATTTTTTGTTTCTTTATTCATTTCTTTGTTTGTTTCTCTATTTATTTCTTCATTTGTTTCTTTATTCATTTCTTTGTTTGTTTCTCTATTTATTTCTTCATTTGTTTCTTTCTTTATTTATCTGTTTGTTTCTTTATTTATATCTTTATTTGTTTGTTTCCTTATTTATTTGTTTGTTTGTTTCTTTCCTTATTTCTTTGTTTGCTTGTTTGTTTGTTTATTTATTTGGTTGTTTGTTTATTTGTTTGTTTCTTTCCTTATTTCTTTGTTTGTTTGTTTATTTATTTGTTTGTTTGTTTGTGTGTTTGTTTGTTTGTTTACTTCTTTGTTTATTTACTTCTTTATTTATTTCCTTGTTTCTTTAATTCTTCATTTGTTTATTTATTTATTTGTTTCCTTATTTTTTATTTACTCCCTTTATTTATTTATTTATTTCTTTTCCCCAACTTGTGACGTTGCCATGACAAATAATAATGGAAACAAGATTACAACCAAATACAATAAATACAAAAAATAAGGAATTTTACAATATAGCGATCAATATAAAACATAATGTAGTAAAAGGATAAAAGG